>NW_006159990.1:3442482-3490280 GCF_000334495.1 Tupaia belangeri chinensis | reverse complement strand
TTTTTTTTTTTTTTTTGAGAGATTTTTGCTCGCCAGACAGAGAGAGACATAGAGAGAGAAAGCAAGTAATCACTCCCCAGGGGGGATGGTCACACCACAAACCTTTCTCCTCCATTCTCCTCTCGGGATCTTGGGTATGCACGCACACGCGCCCAGCGTGAGTTTTAAGCCACCGGGTATGGGACGTGAACCCTGGGCGGACTATGTGGGAGTCCAGCACATAGCCATTACGCCAACTGCTGGTTTCCTCGCATATTCTTTTCTTTAGACGGCCTCTTCCAAAAGATCAACAAAAATGAAGTCTACCTGGGGATTGCCGATTAGATCTTTTTCAAATTTAATGTATGTGTTATGTATATAAGGTAGTATTCAGTGAATACTTCAACGATGTACAGACCATTCCTCCATACCTGTGCATGTGCTGTATTCTTCACAGCAACAGAGCTCAGTCAGATGCAACTGCAAGTAGGTTACTGTAAGGAAGGTCACCTGAAGTTCTAGTCAGTTTTTCTTTTTAATATAAGTGCCTGTTTGACTTTACCAGTTACTTTTGTTAAATAAAGTTTGTATGTTGCATTTATCATTGTTTTAAGTTATTATTTTTTTAGAGTGTATATTGAGTGTTTCATTTCAATTTTATACTTTTAGCCCTGAGGAAATAAACTTACTTGAAGTAAAAAAAAAAAAAAGGGAGACCTAAATTCAAAAATTAGTAGAGAAAACACCAGCTGTGTACATGCATTATGATCAATATTGATTCATAATATGGGATGAGACTAACTGGGGACCCAAACAGCTGAAGAAAAATAAGAACATGAAAAAGAGGCAAAGTGAAAGAAAGGACAATCACCATGTATATACAAGTTAGAATATAGAGTTAAATACTTACTGATATCTTCAAAGAGTTTCAAGAGTATCATGTCTACAAAAACCGTTTTTTTTAAGTAAATAAGGCATACAAGATAAAAGATAATAAAAGAAAAAGAAAGTCCTAAAATTTTAAAACGTATTTTTCTAAAACAAATGCAGAAATTAAACCAACAAAAAAAACCCCCACAATGAACAGAGATAAAGATGAAGACATATTAATATGGAAGCCAGATTTTAAAACATTACCTTCAAATAAAGTAAACATATAGGGATAAAAGAAATGAAAGGGACTTAAGAAAACTCCAGTATGTTTAAACCAGTTTCTGCTCCTGGTACCTTCCATCTGACATCAAAACTTTCCACTATTTTTTTTCTTTCTTTCTTTCTTTCTTTTTTTTTTTTTTGATAGGGCATGTGTGCTCATGTGCTCATTGGAGAGAGAAAGTGAAACAGCATCCTCCAAGGGGGTTAGCTGTGCTGCAATCACTTCTCCGTTCTCAGGATTTGGCACATGTACACATGTGCCAGAGTTTTTCAAGCTTCCAGGTCTGGTACTATGGTAACTGGTAACTGCTCAGCCAACTCTGAGGGATTCAGGAACCTCAACCACCATGCCACCATATGGCTCCCAAACTTCCCTCTCTTACCCCACATTTTGATGACATGTGGACTCCTCTGGAACAACCTCTGTTCTTGTGCTTTCTCTATATGTGAAATAAGTATCTCTAGTCACAGAGTCCATTCATTCCTGTAACGGCATTGCTATTGATAGATTATTAATTTTTCTTATGCCTAGTCATATTTTTATGTGTTTGGTCTAACATCTTGGATCAAAAAATCCAATCAACTATTACTACTTATGAAAATGTTTCAATGTATTTAATTTCTTCATAAATAAAAGTGACATGAATAAAATTCCAGATTGTCAGTCTAGATTATAAGAAGCTTCCTAAACTATTTGTCCCTCCAGCCTCCTCTCTTAATACTCCAGTCATGCTAAACTTTCCGATATCCTTATGCTGAGCATTTTTCAGACCTTTGTTATATTTTCTCTCAGCTGAGATGCATCTTCATCCTTTATCTAAAATTGGTGGATTAATTTCAACCCACCATCATGCCTCAGTCACCTCTGGCAAGCCCATTCTAAAATCACAAAATCAAATTTACTGCCTCTCTTCCTTTGTGTTCCAGTAGTATATTTGTAGTAAGTAACTCATTACCATATATCTAATTACTACTCTGTATTGTTAATAATTTCCAATTTTTCAAACATTGTGAACTTTTTAAGAGAGATTGCATTTGTTCAACATCTTGTTTCCAGAGCTTATCATATCTCATGTTACGTAGACATTTGCTGGCTATACAATAAGTGCATATTTCACTAAGCTATTGTCAGACTGTGCTGAGATTACATATGTGACGATCTCTATGCATTCAAGAATTCCTTGTGCTATTTCCTCCATCAGAAGTCAAGGATCTCCAGAGAAACAGAATCAATAAGAGGCTATAAATAGGAGAATACACATAGACACACACAGACACACAGGCTGAGAGGTTGAGTATCCCTTATCTGAAATACTTGGGAGCAGGAATATTTTTTTATTTTGAAATATTTGCATATGTATAATAAGATGTCTTGGGAATGGGACCCAAGTCCCATTTCAAGCTTTGGATGTTTAGACTACGAATGCTCAACCTGTGTATATATGTGCAAGCGTGCATACTATATGAAGAACTATTTTAAGGATTATCTTAGGTGGTTGCGGGTACAGACAATTTTGAAATTTGTATAGAAATTCAAGAATTTAAAACTCAGGTTGGAGTTGATACTGAAATCTCGAGGCAGAATTTCTTCTTCCCCAGGAAACCTGTTTATGCTCTTAATACCTTTAATTTTTTATTTTATCTATAAATTAATTAAAAGATATGTATTAATAAACAATCTTGGAAAATCAATTACCACTAATTCAATAATATTTATAATAAAAATGAATAATTTTCAAATACAATTCTGAATAATACCAGGACAGTTGATATCTCAAAGCTTCTTTTGAAAGTTCTTAGAATTTTATGAAAAATCAAGATGTATTCAATCTAAGAATGCATTTTGCAGTTTCTTAGCTGAAATCAGTTTTTATTGTTGAACTCTGTGATTAAGTCCTAAGATGAACTGACTTCCTCACTGACCGCTGTAATTCCTCATCAACTAACAACATGCTCCCCTGCTTCTACTTAAGGGAAAAATTTCTAGACCAGGGAGAGTGTGATGGTTAACTGTAAGTATCAAGTTCATTGTATTAAAGAATACTTAGAGAACTGGTAAGGCATTATTTCTGGGTGTGTCTAGAGTATTGTTTACTTATTTACTCAATTACTTGTTTTCATTGTATGAAAATAAAGTTAGTTCCAACGGAGCAGTGCAGGCTTGGCAGTGGATGGTAGTAGGATATATCTGTCCTTTTGCTTTGCAACTTCCCTTATATTATAGTTGGCCTAGTTTCAGTTTTTTGCATTCCTCTATTAATAACAATTTTTAAATGAAAGGAATATTCTAAATTGGTAGTTGAATAGCTGACTCCACAGTAATTTTAACCACTGTCTGAGTCAGCTAATCTCTGTTCATGTTCCAATATTATTATTACCTTCCTCTTGCGTCTGCTACTTTGAGTCTGCTGTTTTTGTTTTCATTTTTGATTTCAGGCCACTTGTTTTCCACTTACCTTATTTTTGTGAAGATATGACTGAGAACTACACTAGTGCATCATTCTCCACTAACTTTGGTTTTTAAAAAATATATAGAAAGCAGCATCAGTAAACGGTAATATAATTTAGAAAATAATGCAATATGATCTGTCTCTTAAACAAAAATCTTTCTTTTGGTCTTTACTTACAGTGATTCCTATTTTTTTCAATATTTTATTATTATTATTATTAATAAATATATAATTTTTGTCATTGATCTTTCAAATTTTTCCATGTTTTCCCCTTTAGTTTCTATAATACCTTGAAATTAGATAGGTATTGTGTGACTACCTCTAGCCAGTGGTTTTAAGGCACAAATCATGTGTTTCAGGTAAAACCTGAAGACGTTTAAAAAGGATGTGCCTTCCCTACCACTCTGTTTCTTAGCCACAGCAATGTCAGATATCACACGTTTCAGATGGTGTTGCTATAAGGTGAAAGAAAGCCATGAGACTTCCATCATATTTGAATGAACAATAAACTTCTATAATATTAAACTAATGAAATTTTGGAAATAATCTGTACAATTGTTTGACTTAGTTTATGTACATAATGCACCAAAACAGTATCCAAGTTCTTGGAAGTGTTTGCCTCCTTCCAATAAGATCTTGACCAAAAACTCTTTTGCTCACAAAAAATTTAATTAGGGTGATTTTCTTTAGAAGGGGGTTTTACTTTTTAAATTTCCCTTAAGATGTCTAAATAAGACTGACTTTGTATGAGAACACAAAGTCAAAATAATACTTAAAAGTGAAAATTATAGGGACCAGCAGATGGCTTAATGGTTACATCGCTGGATTCCCACATGGCTGACTGCAGTTCAAGTCTGACCTAGAGGCTTGAAACTCACATTGGGTGCATGTGCATGCATGCCCCAAATCCTCAGAGTTGGAGGAGAATGGGTTGTGGCTTGGCCATTCCCCCTGGGGGGTGATTTCTCACTTTCTGTCTCCCTGTATTTCGGCGACCACACATGCCCTATAGCAAAAATATCTCTCTCTAAAAAAGAAAAGAAAATAGAAATGAAATATTATATATATATTTATAACAATAATTCCATAACATTATGAGAGATTAGGTTCCAAAAACAGTAAAATACAGCAAAGCAATGACAGAAAAAGAAATATACACACAGACACACAAACACGTAACTGTTCTAGCTGTATATCTTCACTTACATTTTCAAACAATATCTATGATTGAAAAGATGTGGTAGGATTTATAAACCAATGTATTATAATAAAATTATGCAACGTAATAAAAAAAAGATATTTAGGAACAAGCAGGTGGCATGGAGGTTAAGGTGCTGGATCCCTCAGGACTGACTGTTGAGTCCTGGACCCAGAGCCTTGAAAATCACACGAGGTGTCTGTGTGTATGTACCCAAAATCTTGAGAGGAGACTTGAATGGGGGGGGGGAGGGATTTTTCACTTTCCCTCTTTTTCTCTCTCAGACTAGTGAGCACATGTATCCTATAACAAAAACTAAAACAAAACAAAATACACAAACAAACAAACAAAAACTCCACAGATATTTCTGCCAGACTTAATTTATGAAATTTTATGGACTGTTGTATTATCTTCATCTTCAATTAAGTACTATTAATTTTTTGAGAAATTGTTGCTATAAAGCTCATGCACTTGATGAAGAGACAGAGAGAGAAAGAGAGAAAGTGAGAGATCCCCCCTCTGGGGGGATGGCCATGCAGCAATCCCTTCTCCATTCTCCTCTTGGGATTTTGGGCATGCACACATATGCACCTGGCATGAGTTTTAAACTGCTGGATCCAGGACTAGTACTAATGTCAACTACATGAGAGTCTGTCTTTATAACCATTATGCTATCTGCTGGTTCCAAGTAGTATTCATTTTTAATGCATGATTTACCTTCTATTACTTAACGTAGAATAAGCTTTGAGATCATACAATAAATATAATTCCTTACAACAATAAATTTATGCATGCTAGCTAAAGTCAAAGAACATGATACATATTTTAATTTTTCTACTGGCCCACCACTTCTCTGCAAAATATCTGATCCTACTGCTAAATAATGTCAGGAATTTATTTTATTTTGTTTAAAATAAATTTAGTTTATTTTGCTCAATACACCAATATAAGTCTCCAAATTATTGGAAGTGTCTGCCTCCTTCCAATAAGTTCTTGAACAAAACATCTTTTGCTCACAGAAAATTGTAATTATAGTGATTTTCTTTATAAGGCAATTTTATTAGCTAATTAAAGCCATCTAATAAATGCATTCATATGTGCTCCATTGTCACCAGCTCCCCAGGTGACCTACTAAGTGCACAGAATCAGATTGTCTGGGGTTTATTCCAGCAATGCAGCCCATTAGTGGAGTTCTGGACCTCAGACTCATCATCTTTAAAATGAGAATATTAATATATCAACGTCACCTCATTGTTGCAAGAATAAAATACATTAAAAATAATTTGTAGGGCTGGCACCAGAGTGCAGCTGTTAAATGCTGCACAAAGGGTGCTAGATAATGCATGGTCAAACTAGTTTGAGTCCTAGTCTCTCTGGCAGCTTGAAAAACATGCTGAGTACATGTATACACCTAGGGTCCTGACAGGAGTGAAGACTGGAGAAAAAAAAGATTTCTGTATAATCAGACCTGTTGGTGAGGAGGGAGTTCTTTCTCATGTTCATATACTCTCTGGCATTAAAAAAAAAAGTAAGTAAATAAATAGCAAAGTACCAGAACAATACCTGGCAAATGGCACTTAATTATTTTTTTTGGAGAGTTGTTTTTTTTAGTTTGTTTGTTTGGTTTTTTTTTTTTTTTTGCTATAGAAAGTGTGCGCTCACCAGAAAGACAAAGAGAGACAGAGAGAGAGAAAACGAGAAATCACCCCCCAGGGGGTATGGCCACGTCACAATCCCTTCTCCTCCATTCTCCTCTAGGGATCCTGAGCACACACACATGCACCCAGCGTGAGTTTATGCCACTGGGCCAGGATTCGAACTGTGGTTGACTACATGGGAGTTCAGTGACATAGCCATTACGGTAACTGCTGGTCCCATGGCGCTTAATTTAAAAAAAAAAAAAATGCTGTACTGTAAAGATGTACAGTGATTAAGTGTAACTTAAAAAATAAATAAAAAATATAAATACTGCCTCATTTTTATTCAATGAATGTAGCCCTATTATGCCTTTTTTGCTAAATAACATATGTGGGCACTTAAGAATTTCCATGAAAAATGCATATTATGATGAAAGTGTGTATTTAGAAAAAAGTGTAAAAAATTAACTAGTACTTTAATTCCATCTTTCAATGAACTTTTGGTAGTCCCCTTGAAAAAATAAATCTGTGACAGAGATATTTATTCTGGATAAAATATTTTTTTAGTCCACATGGAAAGAATTTAATTTCCCCAAAATTTCTGTCCCTACATAAAATGATAAAGTATACTAAATACCTCACCAGATTTATTGGCCTAACATTACAAACTTCAATTCGTGCAGCAATTTTGGTTTGAATTTATCAATTGGTTAGTTCTACTTGGTCCTGCCACCACGTACCACCATAGAAAAGTTTACTTTCAAATTTTTCTCTTTTCTTTTTCTTTTTTGCCATAATATTCATTGTTTTTTCTGAGCTTTTCCCTTACTGCTTTTTGTCACTACTATAAACATTTGGTAAAAGTCATTGATCTCAAAATGTTTACTGCATTTCTTCTCTTTTTGAGAAAAAGTATTAAAGAGATATAAACCACGAGTCCATGTCTCAACACAGAGTTTCTGAGACAGAGTTTCCATTGTGGTTTTAAAGTTTTCTCTGACAGAGAGCAACACAGAGAAGCAACCGATTGTTCTGCAGAGCCCGTTTGCTATGCTCTTTTCCTGATGTACAGCCTGTGTTGTGTGTGAAAGGAAATAGACTTGATCTGGAATTCTCACACTGTAGTGTGTGCAAACTTTAAACCTCTGACCATAATAAGTGACAGAAAAAAATAACAAACATATAAATTAATATAATTAATTTTATTTCTTTGCAGAGTTACTAGATGTGTTTCCAGAGATAGCTGTATTAGAGCAAGTTAGTAAATTTAATCCATGAAGCCTTAATAGGAATATAGATGAAATCAATAATGTCTTCAATGCCGTGAACATATATAAAGATCAAGGTCAGCACTGATGCAATTTTAAGTTTTACCTGCCAATAATTTGATGAAAATGTCATTGCTTATATGGGGCATAACTTCCATAAAAATAAAACCAATGAGTAAGAGATGCTAAACTGAAATAAGAAATGTATTTCCTTGGAGAGAATAAGCACATATTAGCCAATACACACTTACACACTGTCTTAGTTGAACCGCTAAATTGTAGTTCGGGCTTCTATGACAAAGTACTGTAAATAAGGTAACATAAACAACAGGAAATTGTCTTCCAGTGCAGAGGCTAGGAAGTCCAGGAGCCAGCAGACTTGGTGTCAGAGGAGTGTTCATTTCCTCACAAGTAGTTGAGTGCCTTCGTACTGTGTTCTCACATAATGGAAGTGGCTCATCAGCTTCTGGTATTCTTATTTTATTTTACTTTTTAAATTTTTTTTTTAATAGGAGGTGTGTGCTAACTGGAAAAAGGCAAAATGTTAAAAAATTGTCCTGAGGGAGATGGCCATGCCTCCATCCCTTCTCCTCTGTTCTCCTCTTGGGACTTTCAATATGCACACACATGTAACACATGCAACCAGTGTGTTTTTCAAAATGCCTATCAGAGGCTCAGACCACAAGGTGGCTTGTGGGATCTAGCATCTTTACCACCACGCTCTGATGTTTCCCTAAGGAAACATCATTCATGAAGACCCCCCTCTTAAGACCTAATTATCTCTTAAAGGCCCCAATCTCCTAGTATCATCATATAGGTGATTAGGTCTTAGCATATAAATTGTAGGAAGATACAGATATTGAAACTATGGCACACAACTATACTTGTACTCTTATACATCACATAGACACTACTGGTAAATATCTACTGAATGTGTTGCAATTTCAGGTTCCTATAATTACTATAGATTTCAAAGTCTGGGAAATTGGCAATAAAATGCTACAAGGCCATGAAGTCCAAAACATAGAATATCCACTTCAGAGCTCTCAGGATTGTGGCTATGCACAGCACTACATGGCTCGGTATCTCTGACTCCCTAAGCCTCTTAAAAGCTGTGAGCCACAGTTGAGACACAGAGAACTCAAAGCCCCCTCGTCCATCCCCTTATTGTCAATTTTTAACCTTCGGTTTGCCCCACACCTCTTGGCTGCCTGCACTAGCCATAGAACTCACATATGAGGTACTTTGCAAACTAAGAATTGTTGCCATTATGGAAAGCAAATGAAATTTAGACTATAGCAGGAATTCCACTTTATTTGGTCTATCACAATTTAATCTTCAGCTCTAATGGTTTATTTGCTAATCCTACTTGACTAAATTCTTGCAGAGGTCTTTAATCTGTAATGATATTTATATCAATGCCCGCAAGCAGTGCTATAGTTAATGGTGTGTTGTCATTTCCATTATAAACTCCCTATTGCACGAGTAACAGGAGAACCAAGAACCTGTGACTTTCCTAGCTGAGGGCACATTTCAATGCTCTTCTAAATTACAGTATTAGCCAGAGCACTTTTGTCAGGCAGTATTTCAGACAATTTAAGAAATAGCATTAAAGGGGAAAAAAGAAATCAAAACTCTACTTCCTATGATAACATTTAAATAAATATCTTTGGAGATAAATTTTGTTCCATTTTTGTAGTCTTAAACATATTAAATATGTATTTACCAATAATAAATAGTTTTATGGCATTATTTCATTATTAAGATATTTTATTTAACATCTGCCTTCAATTAAATACAAAATAAATCTATAAGAATGAAGAATACTTTATATTTATATTTTACTCAGACTTTTAAACAATCTACTGAAATATCTGGAGAGGCATGAATTAGAATATTACTCAAACATGTATTTTATGAAAGACAACTTTGTAATGTAATTGGAAGGAGGTGATAATTATAATTGTAACATTGAAATTGGTAAATATAACTATAATATTCTTTTCACTGAATAAATTATACAGCTGAATATTTCATTATGACATTACAGTCTTGTTTTACTTAATAGAGCAGAGTATAGAACAAATGCTTCTGGGTCTCCTTTTAACTGAACTGCTATTTTTTTTTTTTTTTTTGTAGGGTGATAGCTCTTAAGAGAATAGTATTACCTTAATAAAACTGGGACTTAAAAAAAATAAGAAAATATAGTGTTAAAATTTTATTTATAATAAGTGACAGAAAGAAGCATAATATCAGATTTCATCATTAATTAACTCTAAAACATAAAAAGTAGAACATGGAAAATATAATGTGTATAATTTCAAAAGATGAATGTCTTTCATTATACAGTTTGCAGATAGGAAAGAGGACAGGTTACTGGAGCTCTTAATTCCTTGTAACAACTATCCTGGCCATTCCTCACTAAGCTTCCCTGAGTAAGCTTGTCTGTGAGGACTCATGAAGGCAAGCAGGCCCAAGGACCTCACTAGCACGTAGCTGTCTCTGAAACAAAACACAAATCTTCTGTGAATAAGTTATTCAGATTAATTTGCTTTATGATTCATGGCTAATTGTTAAAACAAAGGTACTTAAAAATAAGTCTTGACCACTTTTGTCATTTCATTTTCAATTTGTGATATACTTTCCTTTGTATAAAGCGGCCACATAGAGACAACTTGAACTGCCATTGATGATTTGGTCAGATTTTAAATAATTGTCTTATGATCTACTATAGCCATGCCTCCAGGGCATATTGAATTGCATAAGGCTGTTTGTCATTATAATAAGTATCCTTGCATTGTGCTATGTTTGTGGTTCTTATGTTCTGGTTTTGTGCATATTTTCCATACTTTGCTCTGATGCCTAACTGTGGTCTAATATTTTACTGCTCTCATTGAAACTCTTAGTCTCAATTTCAATTTAATTTTATTTAAAGTCAATTTAGTTTTATATTATTTTACATTTTTAGAAAAAAATCTTATTTTATTTTTATTTTGCTTCTAGTCTACTGGCAACAACAACAAATAAAGCTGCTAACAGCCATGTAAAACCAGGTTCCATAGCTGTGAGAGCCTGAGTGAATAAAGTGAGCATTACCCTGCATATTGTGTACATGAGTTAGGATTCTTCCAGTTTTCTTGCTTCTTATTTCGTATGAAGAGCCTTTTTAAAGCTCATGGAAAATGACTATTATTTTTAAAAAATATGCATGGATTTCATTTTTGGACCCAAATAAATTCCTACTTCAGATATCAGCAGGTGCATGGTGGTTAAAGTGCTAGATACTCCCACATGGCTAGTAGCTTGCTTTCTCACTTTCTCTCTCTCTCTCTGGTCAAATTAAAATAAATGAATAAATAAATAAAATTAAATAAAATAAATCTTTTAAAAAATTCTACTTATAGGACCTGCAGTTAGCATAATGGCTATGTCACTGGACTCCCACGTAGTCAACCGCAGTTCGTGTCCTGGATCCAGTGGTTTAAAATTCACACTGGGCGTGTGTACGTGCATGCCCAAGATCCCGAGAGGAGAACGGAGGAGAAGGGGTTGTGAGGAGAAAGGATTGTGGCATGGCCATCCCCCCTGGGGAGGGTGATTTCTCACGCTTTCTGTCTCTCTCTTTCTCTCTGTCTGTCTGGTGAGCAGACATGCCCTATAACAAAAAACCTCTCCAAAAAAATAAATAAATTCAATGATATGTTCCAGGAACTTTTTGAAGCTTGGAATACTTGTATTTTTGTAAGACACATTTGAGAAAGTAGTGAATACCAGGTAGTGGTAGTGAATAACAACAAATGAGTTGTTATAAGAGAGGTCTAATTTTTAAACCCTATTAAAATATTGGTAGAGCCTTATGGACATACCTCTGGTAATTCCATTACATAAAATTTTTAAGTAGCTTTTGGGAGGTGTATATGCATTTTAGAGGACAATAGATAGCCACCAAAGATAGTAGATAGCCCCATATTCCTTCCTTAAAATTAATAATAATAAAGTGTATTCAGTCATTTTAAATTCTAAGGAAATCTACCATGTAAGGCAATATCTAATATATATAATAAAAATATGAAAGGAAAAAATTATGGTAATATTGCATTGGCAATTATGGAAAATGAGTGCTGGATGTGCATTTACAGTCTCAAGTGCAATGCTAGCTTGGACGTGTGGAAAGCTTACAGTGTGTCAGTCAGTGTTCTAAGAACTAGTCATGTAATAACTCCATTAAGTCTCACAACAAACCCTAGGATAATTCATTTTTTTTTCTTTATTCTTTTTTCTTTTTTTTTTTTTTTGAGAGAGATTTTTGCTACAGTGCACATGCACTCAGCAGAGAAAAACAGAGACAGACAGAGAGACAGAAAGTGAGAAATTACTCCCAGTGAGGATGGCCACACAGCAATCCCTTCTCCTCTATTCTCCTCTCAGGATCTTGGGCATGCACACGCATGCGCCCAGTGTGAGTTCAAGCCATTGTGTCCCAGACTCAAACTGCAGTCAACCACATGGGAGCCCAGTGACATAGCCATTGCACCATCTGCTGCTCCCTTGGGTATAATTATTTTAAAGATAAGGAAGCCAAAGTGTGAAAGGACAAGAAAATCTTTTATGATCCCAAAAGTAATAAATGTGGAGTAATAATTCTAGCCCAGGTGATCCAAAACAAGTCATGAAGACATATATGAAGATACCCATCAAGGAAAACATTTTGACTATGTTAAAGTCAATTATGATGATGGAGAAATAGAAAACCACCAATCAAAAACTCTCACATTTTATGATTACATTTCTTTAAAGATGGTCAAGAAAATGTTTGTTAAAAGCACAGATAACCAGCAGATAGCATAATGGTTATGTCACTGTACTCTCACATGGTGAATTGCAGTTTAAGTCCTGGACCAGGCAGCTTAAGCTCGTGCCTGATACATGTGTGTGTGTGTGCGCCCAAGATCCCAAAAGGAGAATGGACAAGAAGGGATCACAACATTGCCATACCCCCGAGAGGTCATTTCTTGCTTTCTGTCTCTGTCTCTGTTTTTCAAGCAAGCACACATTCCCTATAGCAAAAAACTCTCAAAAAAAAAAAAAAATCACAGATAAAATGAATTTTAGAAGGATTAAAATAACTTTCTTCTTTTTAAAATTTTCTTTGTTTTTAATAAATTTGTATTAACAGATAAAAATAAATGTTCACTTTTGATCATTTAAAATGGATGTCGAATTTAAGAAAGAAATGGATGAAAACTGAATAAGAAAAAAGATACAAATACTGATACTATGATGAAGAAAGAACTGAATTTTCAACAATATTATTAATGCATATCATCACTTATCCACATGTTTGAGATAAACTTCAAGGAGATCTAGTCCTTGCCAGTTTTTCATGAGAGTCAGAAACCTAGTGGGTTAGATATTGAGTTGGACTCAGCACACAATATTTTAGGTCACTGTGATAATAAGATTATGTAAATTGTTTTACCTTTTCCGGATTATACTGACACAATTCCTTAATTCTTCTGGTGCCATCATTCATCTGTCTACGGAACATTAGCTGGATGGCTCATTCTCCTCCTTCCTTACTCCCACTCTCCCCTCTCTCTAAATCTAGACTCTTAAAACATAAAAAGTACAGTAAAACTTGCTTTAACACAGTCCACCCTTGGCTAAAATAAGAACATGAGATTTTACTCTGTGGGAGTATAAAGGTCCAAGAATATTGAAATTATGAAAGGTCTGCATATATTCTTTCTCATGCTCGAAAACAAAATACTATTGTTCACTGTGAATAGTTCATGGAAACATCTCTCCATGGGAGTGTTACAGAAAGATTTCTTTGTGATGATATTATCTGTATTCAATTAGCAGAGTTAATCTCTCTCACAAAGAAAGTTTAAGGAAGAGCATCATTAGTACACATATACCAATTACTTACATGACCCCAATAGAAAAGACTTACTTTTATTGAAGTATAAGCAGTGTCAGTCGCCATTTTTTTTTTCAATTTAGAAGTCACTATTTTAATTTTTTTTTCTTTTTAAGAGAGATTTTTGCGATAGGGTGTGTGTGTTCACCAGAAAGACAGAGAGACAGAAAGTGAGAAATCACTCCACAGCGGAGATGGCCACACCACATTCCCTTCTCCTCCATTCTCCTCTTGGGATTCTGGGCATGCACACACGTGCACCCAGTCTGAGTTTTAAGGCACTGGGGTTCAGGACTCAAACTGCAGTCAACTACATGGGAGTCTAGCAATGTAACCAATATGCCATCCCCTGGTCCCAACAGGTAACTATTAATAATAGCTGGTAGCTCTTCTTGGACTCATTTCTGTGTGCCATGTACTGTGCTGGTTTATATATGTAGACACATCAATCCTGTATATTAAATTAAGAACTTTCCTGGAGAGACCTCTCTGTACTTGCATCCACTGTCCTTTGCTGCAGTTAACTACTTCAACACATTTATTACGTAATCAACCAGTAGCCCTGACCAACAAAACCATTAGTATTAGTAATCAGCAGGTTGTTAAGTATCACCATCTCCCCACTTTCTCTGCTCACCTTGAAGCCTCTGATTTAAATAAGTAGCTGTGTTGGTAGATAGAGAAAGATCAACCACCCAAATTTGCATCCTCTTATTGAACAATCAAAAAGCATTAACTTAGGTGCTAGACAGATGATTTGAAATGGTATTCATTTGTGCTTCCAAATCTTTAAACACTTAAAAGATTCCCACAGTTTGGGAGGTTTGGGGAACAAAAAAATTTGGAGAAATTATGAAGTTTACCATGTATTGAAGGATTCTGTGAGAAGGAAAAAGGAGGAAAATAGGATCTGAGGTAAGTTTTGATATATAACAATAAAGGAGAGCAGAGCGCTTCTCCCATTGGGAACTCTGGGAGGTGGCTGCCTCACCCTGTCTGGTACCACTTTGGATGGTTAAGAATCTATAGAGTAAAGATGGCTATGTGGGCAGGGGTTGGGGGGCAAAGAAGGCCTACAATAGCTCAAAGAGATGTTGAAAAGTAACCAAAATTTATGGTTCCTAATTTTATCCTTGTAGTTGGCTTTAATAACGATCCTAGTTTGTGGTTCTGTAAAGGGCTATCCAATTCTTCACTTTGATAGACAATTCAGTCGTGGCTTTAATGTCTACCAGGATCCTTACCTCTTTTTCCTGAGACTGTGAACTCTCTCTATAGGTACCAAAAATAAAAGCATGAAACCAGTTCCCTTATCTTAAAAGGGAAAAGGAATTCATTAGATGAAAGACCATATATTACAGCAAAGAATATTATACTGATTCTGAAATACTTTGTGTTCCGTATTACCAGTTGCCTGGATCCTGGTGGTTATGAGGTCATGTCAGATATTCCTCCTCTCTATATATGCGGTCTTTCTCAGATACTTAGAAAAGGGGACTCAAACCATTGTGTCTCTGAAGAATAAGTAGCAAAGGCCTACATTTATTTTTATGCCTCAATTTTAATAAATCCTTTGAGATGTAGGGTAGACACAGGTCAATATGGGCTGCAGTGTTGTGTTTGCAATTTATAAGCAAGAAATAGAAGAAGCAGAGAAAGTTAGCTTAGAAGGTGAATGTGTCCCTGATTAAGTCATGGCCTAGCAGAGATAAAAGGAATGCCAGTAGCTAAAATTATCTTCCAGGGAGGGTCCAATGGGAACAACCAATTTCTCTTTTTGTTTTTATGCTTCAGGTCAAAGTTAGTTGCCTTGGTTACACAGGTCCTCTTTTCCATCTGGGACAAAGAACAAATGAATTCAAGTGTGTCCATGCCGCAGAGAAGTCACCTGAAGGAAAATACCTTCCTACCTCTGTCTGTCTACCAAGAAGACTGTGGAGCTGCAGTTAGGTTTCTGGAGAGGAAAATCAGTAGTACACAGGAGCAGTAGCAGCCTTGAGGCCTGCTTTTCCCTTTTTGCCAGAATCTTCAGGGTACTCACATGGCAGGTGGGAGAATACATACAGAGCAGAAATAGGTAATAGTGTCTTTCCTATAGTCCTCTCTGTTTTCTATGCTTGAGGATCCTGCTTACTAAGCAACCTCACGGGCAAGGACAAGCAGGCAGAAAAATACAGTCTTTATGAGTAAGAGGAGGAATGATCTCAACACAGTATACCTAGACACTTCACCTGAACTAATGAGGAGAAAAAAAGCAAAAGCCTTACTTCAGTCATCTTGTATTACCTCGTTTTCCTGCAGCCAACTCCTTAATGTTACCTTAAGCAGTTTATTTTGTTTAATTATCTAGTTCCATTACAAAGTAGAATGACTTTGCTCAAAATTGCACTTCAATATTACCTGCAGAAGTGTTATTTACTATGTTCACGGAAGAGTTTGCTTTGTAGGTTTTATAATATTCATAGGAAATGATGTATGCTTGTTTGAATTTAATTTAGACAGAGGGAGTAGATAAAAGAGGAAGTTGACAAAACCCACAGGATAGTATTAAGAAAATGAGGCAGAATAATGCAGCCGAGGAAATGCAAATCTTTCAAAGTCCATTAGTACTGTTAATAGAGAAGTAGAAGGAAAAGCATCAACTGCCTGGCTGGAGTAAATAGACTGTAACTCACCCACAGACGTTCAGATTGCTAGACGTTCACCATGTGTTCTTGAATGACACAGATTTAGAAATGTAACTTAGACTGTCTTAGTCAGGTTGGGCTGCTAGAACAACATAACATCAACTGAGTGGCATCTAACAACAGAAATGCTTTTCTCACAGTCCTGCAAACTGGGAGGTAGAGATTAGGGTACTAGTGAGGTTAGGGATTAAGTACTGGTGAAGGTCTTTTCATGCATCCCGAAAAGCCCTACCTCTTTATTCCAGCAAATTGAGTTAGAATTTCAACTGAATTTTGAAGGGGCACAAACACTCACTCTATAAAATAAACTTTCCAGAAATAAAAAGTGAATATATGCATGTTTCTGTGTAAAGAACAAAGTTAGTTTTAGTTTTTATTTTTTTTCTGTAACTGGTGGTTGACCTGCTGTAGCTTGTAGCTGTACCTTGCTGCAGACCATTTGACTTAAGGACCTGGTCCCAGAGACATTTTATAATTATTAATCTTTCATTGTTTCAAGGTAGTTCTGCCATCTATGAATGATGCTTCAAAGAAAATTCTCATCTAAATATTAGAAGGCTCTTAACAGAAAAATAAAGATTATAAAGAGCATTGCCAATGGCTCAGTATGTTACTTATAAAATCTCTGGTTCTGTGTGGGAGGGGACCCTTTATAACTCCTGGATTTTTTTTTTTTTTTCTGAAGCATTCACTGGAGCGTTAGAAAATGAGGTATCAGGCAAGCCAGTGGTATGGTAGTTAAGGTGCAGTTCGAATTCTGGACCTGAAAAACACACCAGGCATGTGTACTTGTGTGCCCAAAATCCTGAAAAGAGGCAGAAATGGAGGAAATGGGACTGCTGCATGATATCCCCCATCGGGAGTACTTTCTCAACCCTACCCCCACACTTCTGTGAGCACAGGTGCCCTCTAGTAAATTTAAATTAAAACAAAAAAGAAAGAAAGAAAGAAAAGGAACGAAAAATGAAAGAAAAAGAAAATGGGATGTCATGGGGAAAGGGCAATGAGTCATTCTCCTGAAGAACAAAATAAAAATCTCTGTGTTCACACAATTCGAACAAACCCAGGCATTAATAAGTGTGTATTAAGATACACCTTAGTTTAGTAAGGTCCTGTTCATTAAACACAGCTCTGAGAAACTGATCTATCATATTTGCCTGTGAGTCAAGTTGGCCAAATGTATTAAATGCCCAAATTGTGAAAAGTAATGTAGCAGTGGAAAAGTTCAAAAGCAATAGGCAAATAGACATCACCTTAAGTTCAGCATTTAATTGGGGACAGAGAGCATATGCACATGGAAAGAAACTCCAGCATTATTACATCTCTTTACTGACACCGAAGCTAAGTACACATGTGCTAATGGGATAATTAAGTGGCCTTCTCAAACTGCTTACTAACTTCCTAACTTCCTTAGAGGGAGTGATTTTTGTAAGTGACTTTGACATTAAAAACAAACTGGTTCAATAAGAAATTGCTCAACTGGATCTGTTTTTTGTTTGTTTTACTCTTTTCAGCAGCCTATTAGCACATTTAGGTAAGATTATTCTATTACCTGATTAAGTGTTTGCTGTCTGTTGCACTAAAAATGGCTATTACTCTGCTCCTGCATTGCAAGTAATGTTGGCAAGAGTATTTATGTAGCTGTCCTTATACTCTTTGGGTGAAAATGAACAATTTTACTTGTCCTGTCAGTATACATTATGCAAAAACAGAGAATCTCTGTTTCCTTCTACTACTATGGCCCTCAGTTATACCTGTTAGAGTGGTCTGAAGTGGAACAAACCCTAAATAAAACTGTCTCTAAACTAGCAATTATATTTGGGAACTCATTGACACTAAGTCACTTTTATACTTATCAAGTCCTACTTTCCTAGCCATTCTTTATAAAGTATAAAACTAGGTCTCTCCACGGAATTGGTTGAACAATATTATCAGGTATTCAGCTAAGTCAAGTTCCCATAGTCAAATAAGTTTGAGAAAAGCTACTAAATATTTCCTCCTTCTGTAGAATCATAGTGCACATTAGCATGTTATAGATTCTGAGCAGTCCTGCCATAAAGAAATTTGTTTATTTCATTTAGCCTAATGTTTTCCCAATTGCAATTCAACCAGTAGCATTTTAATTTTATAAAGTTTTCATTATGCTTATATCAATAAATGAACACAAGGAATATACAGTTAGGGAAATGCTAGAATCAACTATAAACCTATCTTTTTGGTAGAATATCAAGTCCTGGCCTATAGTGGAGAAGAATAGAACAAGGGTCAGAAAAAAAGGTGCCAACCACTGACAATTTGATTTGCCCATGTATGGACAAACTTCCTTTCGGCATCCCACTGTGGCCCATAAAGGGTCCATGTAGTCATTACAGAGGGTCATTTCAAGGCATAGAAGTGTCTTTGGTGAACTCTTATAAAAAGTTAAACAATAACAACAACAACTAAAATACAAGGAGCTTAAAAATTTTTGCAGAAAAAATGGAATTAACTAGGAGTTTATTTTGGCATAGAACATTTTCCAAACTCATAGACAGTTTTCTTTCTTTTTCTAAGGCTTTTACCATAGGGTTGTATACTCACTAGAGAGAGACAGAGAAAGAGTGAGAAATCACCTCAAGGGGGGACAACCTCTCAACAATCTCATCTCCTCCATTCTCCTCCTAGGATTTTGTGCACACACACATATGTGTCTGGCATGATTTTCAAGACACCAGGACTGGGACCTGAAGCACAGTTGACCATGTGGGAATCCAGCATCCCAAACACTATGCCACCATCTTGTCCCAAATAGAGGTTTTTTTAAATTAATATATTTTTTTAATAAAACACATTTTCTCTGAGCTTGAAAGCACCACACAAGGACATTGAGAAAATTATTGTTAATAATTTCTTAAGTGCTGCCTTACTCTCATAAAAATCCAGATATTTCTACACTGAAGGCAGTTAAAAAATGAGTGAATGTGTGACCAAAGGGAAAGGATCTTTGGATTTTAGAAGGTCATAAGTGTCTCAATTTTTAGTTTGATATTTTCTAAATCAGTTTTCTTCTTATGTGTATAGAACTAATAAACAACAACAATGAAAATGTATATGATATGTAGTAATAAGTGCCAAGCAATATTACCCATTTTAGTTCTGAAAACTGTTTTCTCTGTGATAAAATTATCACTGAAGTTAAGATTGATGAAAATACTACAAAAGTGATACAGGAAACTGAATTCCAGAAGAGCAAAAAAATAGAATAAGAAATGGTTCAAATATTTAGTTTGTAAATAAATAAAAACTGTTGATCTTGGGACCAGCCTATGGTGCCGTAGTGAAACATGAAACTCTCTGAGGCAGACCCATGTGGGAAGGAAGAGGGCAGGAAGACTCTCGTTCTTGGAGACTGTCTTGAGTCTGCAGAGCAAATGCGCTCATTATCCAAAATGTCTGTAGCTGAGGTTGATGCCATGGAAACCCTATCAGGGTGCCATATCTGCATGTGTGTGTGTGTGTGTGTGTGTGTGCGCATGCACACACATGCACGTATCTCACTTGTATGATGAATAAATAATTTCTTTTACAAAATAATGATCTTGTTTCTTAAATCTGAAATATCAGGGCAGTAAACTTAGCATTGGCTACTAAATGGTATAACCACATTTCACTTGTTTACAGAAAACAAAGGAGGTGTAACAGTGATTTGAAACGGGACATTCTGCAATTGTAAACAATGTAATTGTCATGTGATTCTTCATGTGAAAAAATAAAAGGTTAATATACTCCGTCCATTATTTTGGGTACAGAGTGCTAATAGGATTTGAGAAGAAGTTATTTCAGTGAAATATGTTCAGTTTATACAGAAAGCTACAGGGTCATGGTTTCAAAGTAAAACAGGCATTCAGCATTGTAGATCATCCTGGAGAAAACAAATTAGAGAAAATGCCATTGGTGTGAACTTATTTAAAGAAAACTCTGGGTGGTTTTTTTTTTTTTCAGTAATTGAAACTGCTCTACAAATAACAGTAAAGTGATAAAAAGTTATAAAGCAGGCAACTGAATAAAGTACTTATTCTTTAATGAGAATATTTTGTTTTTGACATATAAACTCAAGATATAGATTTTATCCTGTTTCATTACAAATATAAGGTGTATAAATCGAGCCACTCACTTAAGTTCAGTCAAGATTCTGGTGTGCAAACCATCCTGTGAAAATCATTTCAGCATTGTCATTTATATATTATACTAAAATAGTGCTAGAGACCTCTTAAACTTAAGAAAATCACATTAGGAAAAGATTCCAAGTCACATAGTTGAGGTAGTACCAATTATTTCACTGTGTTAAAGCATCAGGTTCCACAAAGTAAGAGTTAGCAAAAGAAGATAGATGCAAGAAGGTTTATATGATATGTGTGATGTCTTTTATTAGCCATGCCGCTCATACAGTTTATTTTTATTAGATTCACAAATGAAAAATATTTCTGTCTACTACAGAAAACCTATTGACCAGATCAGTAGTCAACTGATTTAGACCATGTCTACATACATGCTATTTTAAACAGAAAGGTGGTAAGAGAATCATTGAATATTACATAGGGAGGAAGAATTATGCAAGTGCTCTCATTGTGCTTCTTAGGAAAGATTACAGGTTCAGTCACAGTGCCATAATAGTAGAACAAAGATCTGAAATGCAGGAAGCCATATGGAGGACTTGGGATTCAGCTCCCAGGTCAATTTGTACCCACTAAACACATACACATGTGAACAAGATTGTGGTTCACTGGAATCCTGGTTGTCCCCACCAACTTACAGGGGTTAATGACATGGCACTCTGTTAAAGGTGCTACTCTCTCTCATGAGTGAAAGAAAAAGTAAACTAGAAAATCTTTTTTTAAGAAAAAGATGAGAAAGGAAACCAGCAGTTAGCATAATGGCTATGTCGCTGGACTCCCACATAGTCAACCGTGGTTTGCGTCCTGGACCCGGTGGCTTAAAACTCACTCTGGGCGCGTGTGCGTGCATGCCCAAGATCCCGAGAGAAGAATGGAAGAGAAGGGATTGCGGCGTGACCACCCCCCCGGGGGGTGATTTCTCGCTTTCTGTCTCTTATGTCTCTCTCTGTCTGTCTGGCGAGCAAACGTGCCTTATAGCGAAAAAAACCTCTCCCCCGCAAAAAAAAAAAAAAAAAAAAAAAAAAGGTAAAAAAAGATGAGAAATTAATGACAGTACTAAAATTGGAAGTTCAATCTCCTGGTTCCCGGTCTAATAATTTTTTTGTTCTTTTTAAAGTACTGGGCCATCGAAAAATTCATGACGTCCTTTTTTATAGAAAGACAGAAATGTACATCATGACTTTTCCAACCACCTAATAAGTCAAGACTTTCAATGTTTATTTTAAGCATAATTTTCTACCTCTTTATAATTTATCTTTACAAAACTTCAATACAAATATTCTAAACACTTTTAATTACTGGCCCATTCTCACTGTTTTCTTTCTTTCTTTTTTTACTAATAAAAAAATTGTATTTACTTAGAAGCATTCAGAATGTCAACAAAATAGCTACAACTTTTCTTTTTACAATTACAGAGTGGTATTCAGTTAACACAACAACAATTATTTCATATAAGCTGCATCAGAGACAACTGAAGATGAAAAAACTACCATCCCCATATATAACTAATTTGTGCTGTGCACCAACACGAACCTGCTTTAAATTTCCATTATAGCCTCCATACTGTACCAGGCAAGGTTAGTGGCTATTGGAAATACCACCAGGACAGGGCTATCTAAAGACACGTTCGGTAGTGTGTTAACTATACAAAAAAAGACACTGCACAGTTTACAAACAAATCGTACACAGCCTTACATTTCAATTTTTTTCTTTAAAAGGAGTGAGTTGTGTACAGGGGGGTGATATGCTTTATAGACAAGGAAAAAAACTGAGCTAGAACCAACTTATTATTCATCATCTTCTTCTTCATCTTCATTCTCTTCATCTTCCTCATCTTCTTCATCTTCTTCATCTTCCTCGTCTTCCTCCTCCTTTTTCTTGCTCTTTTCAGCCTTGACAACTCCCTTTTTTGCTGCATCAGGCTTTCCTTTAGATCGGTATGCAGCAATATCCTTTTCGCATTTTTCCTTCAGCTTAGCAGCCTTCTTTTCATAAGGCTGTTTAGTACCTGCAGCAGTGTTATTCCACATCTCTCCCAATTTCTTTGCAACATCACCAATGAGTAGGCCAGGATGTTCTCTGATTTTGGGGCGATATTCAGAACAGAATAAGAAAAAGACTGAAGGAGGCCTCTTAGGTCCATTGGGATCCTTGAACTTCTTTTTTGTTTCCCCTGTAGTAGGGATATAGGTTTTCATTTCTCTTTCATAACGGGCCCTGTCCACCTTTGCCATATCTTCAAACTTTCCTTTCTCTTTAGCAGACAAGGTCTTCCACCTCTCTGAGCACTTCTTAGAAAACTCTGAGAAGTTGACTGAAGCATCTGGGTGCTTCTTCTTGTGCTCCTCCCGGCAAGTTTAAACAAAGAGTGCATATGATGACATTTTGCGTCTCGGCTTCTTAGGATCTCCTTTGCCCATGTTTAGTTATCTTTCCTCTGCGAGGCACAGAGTCGCCCAGTGCCCGTCTGGCTCTCACTTGCCCTGGCGCTGTCTCTATAGAGCTCAATGTACTGCAATGGCTGTGAGAGCGGGAGCCAGATGCAGCCTCCTACTGCTTTCTTTCTTGAAGTACTTATTATTACTTACTTCTTAAATATATAGTAATAAGACTGTTTAATTAATTTATCTTCAACCATGAATATATTTTTATGTTTGCATAAATAATCCTAGAACATTTGATTGTTAGGTCTTTCCCTTGGTGGTATTCATTTGCAAAACAAACAAAACCCCAAAACAAACAAACAAACAAACAAAAACCAAAATATTGTGGAACTAAGAAAAAGAGGTTTTGCCTTGAAGAAAAGAATGAAGATTTGGATTAGCCAGTATTTTTAAAGCTAGATTATTTAGAAAGCAGATATATTACCTTCTTTAAGCATCATCTTTATGAGTTTTTTGTCTTCCTATTTGATGAAGATATTGAGAGCTCCTGAATGGTAAAATGAATTGTGTGTTTATGAGGATTTCATGTTGCCTAAAAAATGTCTAGTAAAAATCTAATGAAAGTTTATTTAATTGACAGACTCATCAAGTTAAATGTGCCTGCAAAATGTTTCTTTCTTCCTTATTCTAACATGCTTTTAAGCATCTTGATGCTTCTATTAGCATGAAGGATATTTATAAAATACACAATACACATACACAAATATAATCACACAAACACACACACAAGCATTTTAAAGTTAGAACTGAAAAAAAGGCATAAGTAATTTCTATACTGTCTTCCAAGATAAAAAATGACAAGTAATAACAAAAACAAGTAGCTAAAATATGCCTCTATGTATCTACAAAGAAGAAATTCTCAACTACACTATTGTCATCTAAAACAAAATGTGCCTCTTGGGAACCCAGGTGCAAGTGTTTTAACTGAGATTTCTTAGAAAGCTAAGATGACTTCCATTCCTCTTTAAAACCATTCTACACTGTTGTTTTTAATTTTTCACCATTATTTCTGACATTGTGCAGCTGCAGCTGGAAGTATAACAATAGTTCAGCTTACTGGCATCTCTTTCCTGATTTAGAATCAACAGGGAAATAATTGTCAAGACTTGAAATGGAATATATACAATAGTTGTACATTTAAAAATTAATATAAAGTTGTTTGCTTCAGACACTTAAAGATGATTTTTAAAAAATACATCAGCATTTCTCTTTGTGAATAGTTCAATTTGAATTTAAAGATTATGATTGACTTTAATATCTATGCAACATTTTAATTTTTTAAATTACTATGGCTTTAGTATAACAATTTAATTAAAAACTATTTTATGAGATCTATATGAATTACATGATATATATAAAGACTATTACATATGGTCATTACAAACAAAATGATAAAAGCTGAAGAGAAAAAAAATTCCTACAAAATGGTTATTTATATCATGTTTAAAAATCATGCAGTTACATTTCTTCACTAGATATTGGTTGAAAACAACAAAAATGGCTTAAAATAATTTTTTGAACAGTATGTTATGTATAAACCATACAAGAGACATGTTTGATTTCATTATACGTTCAAACTAATACCTGGCAAGTTAAAAAAAATAGTTTTACTTTTTTTTTTTATCTTTTTTTGAGTCATACATGAAAATATTGCCCAAAATATTTATGCTCATAAGTAAACAAACTGTTAATATATATTGCATATTTACTATATGATAGACACTGTGTTTGTTTACATGCATTCTCGTTAGTTTTAATTATATTCTGTATTATATTTCCCCAATTTTATAAATGAAAAAAATATGAAGCATAAGCAAGTTAATAAAACTAATGTATGACAGAACCAGAATTCTAACCATGTTTTTTCATATTTTCACAGATGTAGCCTAAAGTTAAATTAATTTGAATAGAAGTAGAAATTGAACTTAGTTTACCATATATTTTTGTATTAAAACATGACCCTTGTTTTAAATGTGAGTTTTCATTTTTAAAAAATGCCATGAGCTTAGAATTTGTTGAATGGATGTTTTGATGGATGTGTTGATGGATATCTTACCCCAGTTCCCTAAAGTGCTTTCATACTTCTGTTTACTTTTTGTTATTTGTGTTATTTTCTCTTATTTCCAGTAACACTTGATGCATATTTCTCTAATTTGAGCATAGTGCTCACTTAAAAAAATCTTACAGCTCTGGCTAGCTGTGGTGGTGCAATGATAGTGAAATGTTCTACAATACTTTAAAATATATGAAGGTTGCGGTTAGTTTCCTGGTTCGCTTTCTATATGCAGGCATACAAATGCATGCCAATGATCCTCGCTGTCTGGGAAGGCAGAGGGGAGGGTTGTGGCATGTGTGAGACCTTATTATGGGTGCTACTCTCTCTCATGAAAGAAAAGAGCTTTTAAAAATATACTATGTAGAGGTAAATTTTATACCTATTCTTAAAAAGAACCAAAAAAAGACAAAATCTTGACCACCAAGTATTAAGTTAAATGTTCAAATAATTAAAAGGAAATTTGACATTAAACTTCTATTTATTTTTTCATTGTTAAAGCAGTAGTCTAACATGTTAGTACAAGTTTCTTTGACACAATAAATTCAATCCACTTCTCCCCAACTATATCTAAATATATATTAACATAAAGAAATTCTTGTACCCACATAAACCACTAGTCCAAATAAATCATTTTAAAGTTATCTTTTTTTCATGTATTCGATATGGAATATCATACACTCAAGTCAAGTTCTAAATACCTCACAATTATTCTCTCTCTGTTGACAAAGAAAAGTAGCTTTAGAGATCTGTCAAAGAATCTTGAGTCTAATGAGAAAACTTCTGAACTCATAGTATTTATTGACAAATGATTAGAATTTATTCATTGAAAGATTCATTGAGTAAATGTTAAGTGAAAGTTATACTACTTTTGGTGATAGAAGCTTAAGACACAAACATGCTTTCTAGAAACTCAGTCAAATCTGAGACAGTAGAGATGGAGCACAGGTTGTTAAAATAGACTGCAATTAATCCATGGTAAAATTACCTCGTAAGAATGAGGACCAGGAAAGGAGTTTGGTAGGAGGAATGGCATCTCTAATAGAGTTCATTAGAAACTCATCAGTAAAGAATGAGATAGGCATGTGTGGCAGCACGAAGCAGAGGAAAGCATGGAAGCCATAATGGAGATGTGTATAAGGCAGAAGAGTGGCAGCAGGCTGCAGAGGGCGTGCACAGACCTTGTACATTACGATAGTGAGTGAGTTTTATCCTAAGACCACAAGGAGTCAACGAAAGATCTATATTATATGACTGATATAAAAATATGTTTTATAAAAATCAATACATCTAGAGACTACAGAGGGGATTGAAGGAAAATTAAATAGAGAGAAGATAAAAGTATTGAAGTAAGACAGTTTTAGCAGGAATATAGAGAAGAGCAACGTTTGGACGTATTAGTATAAGGAAATAGCAAGAATGACTGAACACTTGGACGTGAAAGGTGCAGAGAGACAAGGGTGTGAGGTGACTTCTGTGTTTTGTATGTTTATGGGTGGATAAAAGAATGAAAATAAGAGAATTTGGAAGGGTATAAGTGATATTTTAAAGTTTCACAGAACAGTGCATGAATACTTTAAAATGAGAGAAATAATTTGTACATTTGCTCTTTATTTTTGTGCTGTGTGTGTGTGTGGGGGGGGTGTTATAAAGAGGATCTCAGCATTCTGAATAACTACAAACATAGACATATGCCACAACCTTGGTTTTTATGATGGAGCAGGAATCTATCCTGGGCCTCCCATGTGGCTGCAGGCTGCCAAACATCTGTGTTCAGTTACCAGGGCTGGGCCAATATATCTACAGTATTTATTTACTTTGAGAAATGCCCTTTCTCAAATAAAATTGTGGCCTCATTTAAGGGATAACTTTCAGGGAGACGACAATGGATTGTTAAAAAAATAAGTGATTACTTCAAGTAATAACATTGGGTTGTTTTTATTTTTAAAATTTTACAGATAAATAGAAGTAATATGACATTCACTGTTTTGACTCATTTCATCAAAAGTATTGGATATGAATTTTCAATTCTAAATTATTTTGCTTAAAGTTGACTCTGCAATATATCAATAAAATTTTTTTCTTATCTTTTTCTACATTTTTAAAAATTTATATTTAATCACTGTACCTCTTCACAACTTACAAAATAGTTTTTCCCAGATAGAATACAGTACCTATTAGTGAAGTCATAGATATTACCATATGTATTATCATCAACAGATAACTTTTCATTTTTGTTTCTGTTAAACGTTTTTTTTTCTGTTAAACTTTTTTGATCTGATTCCTTCCCTCTCATTCCCTATTACCCATCCATCTCATCTCTAGCATTTTCAGATGTCCTGCATGCTACCATACCTTTCTAATCTTTCAGTATTTGCCATAGAGTGCAGACATTCAGTATATAAGAAGTGGGAAATACAATGCCTGTCTTTTATAGTCTGGCTTGCTTCATTTATAGTAAATCTTCCACATTCATCCACTTTGTATGAAAAATCAAGGTCTAATTGTTTTCTTCTTATTATTATTATTTCTATTTATGGCTGAGTAGTATTCCATAGTGTGTATGTGCCACATTGTTTCATTCCATTCATCTATTCTTGGACATTTGGACTGATTACACATCTTAACAATTGTGAATAATGTTTTGATAAACATGGATGTGTAACCATTTTTCTGAGTGTTTTCCTATCCTTTGGGTAGATACCCAAGAGTGGAATTTCTGGGCTGTATGATAGTTCTATTTGTAGGGTTTCTAGGAACCTCCACAATGTTCTCCAAGTAGTTATACTAATTTACCTTCCCACCAACAATGTAGGAGGGTTTTCTTTTTGTAAATCTTAGCCATTTTGTTAGGGGATAAGAGCTATCTCATTGCAGTTTGGATTTACATTTCCCTTATGATAAGAGAAGTTGAGCATTTTTAAATTATTTTTATTTTTTATTTGTTTTAGGTAAGATGGTTGAGTTCCTTGTATATTTTGCTTATTAGTCCCTTCATCTGAGGCATAGTTTGCAAATATATTCTCCCATTCTGAGGGTTGTCTCCTCACTCTATTTTTTTTTTTGGTTGTTTTTTTGTTTTGTTTTGTTTTGTTTTTCCTGTGCAGAAACTTTTTAGTATGATGTAGTCCCACTTGTCTATTTTTGGGATTATTGAATGTGCTTTGGAGGTCTTATTTAAGAAGTCTTTGCTTACTCTAATGTTTTGAAGAGTTTTCCCTGTGTTTTCTACCAGTTACTTTATAGTTTGAATTGTTATGTTTAAATTTTAGATACATTTTAAGGTGATTTTTGTTAGTGGTGAGAGATAGGGGTCAGTTTCACTCTTCTATAAGTAGATTCCAGTTTTATAATACCAATTAGGTTTAGTAATTCTTGAGTTTATCTAGATAACAGAATTGCCTTCTCCAATTTTTGAATGCCATTTACAGCATTATAAATTTTTGCTCTTATATAATCTCCATATACTTTAAGTTTATTTGGTATGAGGCTGACATGATAGAATAATCTCTTAAGTACATTGTGTTTCAAATTTATATAATTCATATGGTTTCCTCTGTCAAGAAAACCAGTGCAGGTAGCTACCAGTGTAAAGTACATTGTATTTCATTCTTATATAATTCATACTGTTTCCTCTGTCAAGAAAACCAGTGCAGGTAACTACAAGTGTAAAAGGAGAGCAGAGGTTTTTTTTTATTTTCTACCATGGATGAACCACAGAGATTAAGTACACTTCCATCACCTCCAATGCAACACATCAAGGAATATAAAATGAAAATATTCAGGAGGGCTTAGCCCCCAAGCCTCCCTTTCTAATAAAAGACAGTTATGTGATGTTTGGCAACCAGTTTCAATTTGATGATCTTCTTTCCATCCTTTGGGAAGTCAAGTCATTGAATGACTTCATCCTATGTAATCTGATCACAAGAAAGAACTGGCAAAAGTCAATTTGTCTATCCTTATCTATTTCTTAGACCTTCTAGATATATTGATAACGCATCCTGGAACTGTAAAGCAAGGAGATAAATTAAATCTTAAGTTTTCTTCTGTAAATGGACATCATCTTATAAAAGAATACTGACCCTACCAAGCAAGAGAGACCTTGAGAGTCATGATGAAGGTCCAAAAATACCAATGACTTGAAATAGCTGAGAAGTTTCAGAAAAACCTGGAATGAGTAATTGCAATGATTCAAAATAGTTTGGCTTCACCTAATGATTTGCCCCATTCTAAGGCAGGGATGAGAGTAAAATTTGAATCAATGGATCCTGATGATAGTAACATTTGCACTGGACAGAACGAACAACAAAGAGAAAATTTAGGTCCTAGGCTAGAGCCAATTATAGAAAAGGATGTTGCCTTGTGTGTCTTAATTGATGAAATGAATGAAAGACCATGAAGAATGTTTCTTTTTCTTATTTATTATATATATATATATATCCCCCAGGGGGGATGGCCATGCTGCAAACCCTTCTCCTCCATTCTCCTCTGGGGATCTTGGGTACGCACGCACATGTGCTCTGCGTGAGTTTACGCCACTGAGTTCGGGACTTGAACCGCAGTTGACTACATGGAAGTTCAGCGACATAGTCATTACACTAACTGCTGGTCCCCAGAATGTTTCTTTTTCTATTTAAAATTTTTTCCTTTTGGTAAATAGCATCATATATAGTTCATTTTGTTTGGACAGTCTTAAAGGAAACATAACTATTAAAAATATAAACAGATTTTTATCTTGACTCTCTACTTTTTTCATCTGAGATATTATAGTTGGCAATTTCACTGAATAGAAAGCACAGGAAGCACAACCTCTTACAATTGTTTTAAAAATCAAAGTATCCAGGCCAGCCCTGTAGCATAATGTTTAAGCACAGGGAGCTGGATCCCATCTGAATGACTGTAACTCAAACCTTTTTTTCTTTTTTTTTTTTGAAAGAGAGATTTTTGCTATAGGGTGTGTGTGCTTGCCAGGGAGACAGTGATAAACAGAAATCGCTGTCCCCTCCCCACTCCAAGGGAATGGTCACACCACAATCCCTTCTTCCTCATTCTCCTCCTGGGATTTTTGGGCATGCAAACACAAGTGCCTGATGTGAGTATCAAACCTCTGGGTCAGGACTCGAATCATGGTCAGTCATGTGGGAGTCTAGCACCCTAACCACCATGTCACTTGCTGATCCCCTAACTGTTGTTCAAATCTTGCACCTACTAGTTTGAAAAACACATCGGAAACATATATATATCATGCTCAAAATCCTGAAGGGATGGAGAAATGGAGGAAAAAAGAACTGAGGCATGATCGTACCCCTTTTGAGGATGCTTTATTCCTCCTACCCCTCACCCATCTGATGAGTACGCATTCCTGGTAATGGGCAAAAATGTGTTTGCAAAAAGAAAAAAAAGAGAAAGGAAAGAAAAATGAAAACCAGTGCATCTCTAACATAAGTCTATTCTACCTTTTCAAATTTATGTGCCCGTACACTACAATGCGGTCCATTTGGTAGAATATTAATTTCAGCACAAAACCATTACCCTTCTTACAGTGGGCCAGTAATTTGACCTTCATGAGAAGAACAGCACTTATAGTATTCTACCTTTAAATCAAAGTTATTTCTTCATGTTAATTTGTTTTTAAGCATCAATTGTGAATATCTCTTAAATAATATAAAATTTATCACTTTCTTTATGCAGAAAAATGTATGGAAAAAATAAAAATATGCAGTATCAAAATTAACCTATGCAATTTTAATCCTATAGAAGTTATCCAACTATTTTCTCTAAAATAGTTTAACAAAATCTATTTGAAATTGTTTATAAAAATCTCTATTTGCAGTAACACTGAAGTGTTAATAAGGAATCTGGACCCTAAAGGAGGAAAGTTCTAAAGTCTTACCTTTTAAGGCCCAATAAGTTACTGAAAGTGAGATCTTAAATAGGTTCTTCTTTGAAAATCAACTTTGCACTATCTCTAACAAACTACAAAGTTTATGCAAAGTAATAATACTGCAAATTCAGCATTAATCAAATTACACTATAATTAATGTTATCAGCTTTACCCAGAATGTAACCTGTTAACCTTACTTTCAGGATTTGTATTTTAATTTTGCAGTCACTCAGATTACAGGTTTTTTGATTTGTATTTTATTTTATAACATAATCCCTGATAGTTAAATTATCAGTAATGTTGAGATATTTAAAAGACCTTTCCCTTATATTTTATGATGGTAAACTTGGTAAAACTTCCTTCTGAGACTGGGTATTTTCAGTACATAGATGGGTATTATTTTTTACAGAAAGACTGAATATATGGCTTCCCAAAAGCAATTTTATAAAAGTGCTCATGAAACACTTCAAAATGGGAGAAATTTTGTGTATACGTGGTTATTGTCTGAAAGGATCCCCTTCCTTAAGTATAATTATAATTCCATTTAGATGCTTTCAAGAGTCAAAATGAAACTGATTTAAACGAATTACTTATTGTTGATAGTTTGAGAGAATTGATTATTTTGACTACATTTTGAAAAAATGCTTTAAAAGTGATTTATAATGTTTAAGTGCATTATATGTATATATGAGTAGTTTGTAATTAAGTAGGAAAATATATATTCTAATAAGAAGCAGAAAATATTCATAGATATTAAAAGCAACTACATGCTCCAGCCTTGTAGTGGTAAATGCAATTTGATTTGCTCCAAGGAAGATAATAGTTCTTTTTGAAAAATGCTATTATGGTTGTTTTTCTCTTTTGTTCTATAAAAGAGGAAACAAAGAAATTGCAGTTTTGAACATACAATCAGAGCTGAAATGGAAACAGAAAATATTGTAGGAAATAGAGCAACTTTATTAGAGATTACATGGGAGCTAAAGAGTAAGAATGAAGAAATAAGTGCTCTGGCTCACAAGAGCAGGTTTTCTCAGGCTGTGCTGATTTGGTATCTTTCAATTGGAAATAGTAAAGTAAGTTACAAACAGTCATACAAGGAAACAAACAAGAGCCTTTCAGCAAGCTTTGGTGATTTTTTGGCTCAACAAAAGACTATAGTTTATTTACATTAAGAGTTTAAGAAACAAGTTCTGCTATCAATTATGATAACATAGAAACCATCTTTTTTAGATGGCTATCTTGTGTGAGATCAAGAAAAATATCTTAGACAAGGAACTTTTCTAAGTATATTTCCTCCTCCTTCTTGTATTCTTTTCTTCCTCCTCTTCTTCTTCTTCTTCTTCTTCTTCTTCTTCTTCTTCTTCTTCTTCTTCTTCTTCTTCTTCTCTTCTCCTCCTCCTTCTCCTCCTTCTTCTTTTTCTCTTTTTCTTTCTTCTTTCCCCTTTTCCAAGAGAGCACATGTGCTCACCAGAGAGAGAGAGACAGAGAGAAGGATAGGGGAAGAGAGAGAGAGAGAGCAAGAGGAGAAAGCAACCTCTGTGGGGTATGGTCACACTACAATTCAATTCTTTCTCCTCCATCTCTCCAGTCCTCCACACACACACAGACATACACAGAGTATTTCTCAAGCCACCAGATCCAGGACTCTAACCATGCAGTTAGTCATGGGGGATTCAGTTATTCTAAACATCAGATAATGAAGCCAGCTCATGATGTTTTATTACATTAGAAACTTCAATACACATATAATTCTTGGGTAGCTAATATATGACACCACATTTTTTTTCTAATTTTTTTCTTTGATTTGTTCTTAATTTCTGTTTTTATTATAGAAATTATTTTTTAAAATTAATGTTATGTTTTCATCTCATATCCCATGTTCTCCTGTTAATGAATGAAAAAAAGCTAGTAATATTAACTTTTTATGAGACCAGCAAATGGCATAGTGGTTATGACACTCGACTTCCACATGGCTGACTGCTGTTTGAGTCCTGGACTCAGTAGCTTGAACCTCACGCTGGGCATGTGAGCATACATGCCCAAGATCCTAGGAGTAAAATAGAGGAGAAGGGATTGCAGCATGGACAACCCCTCTGTGAGGTAATTTTTCACTTTTCACTGTGTCTGTCTGTCTCTCTCTATCTCTATATCTCTGGTGAGTGCACATGTTCTAAGGTAAAAATCTCTAACAAAATTTTTGTTAATTGACAGCCATCTTAAGAACATGCATTAAAATCATGGAGTAACTCCACATCCTCTTCTAATTAAGTAAGGTAATGCTGATGCTCTTGGTTTGGCTTTACAGAAATCTAAAGAAAGCAAATGCATTTGATATTTATTCAATGATACTTACAACTAATAATGAATCATATTGTGATACTGTTTCTTTACATAGGGACAATAAAAACTAAGATTAATAAATTCTTTTACTAGTACTTAGGATAGTAGATTAAAAACAATAGCCACAGCATGACATTAGCAGGTTTGCATTCAGAAGACTACTAAATTATATATCAATAGATGTTTACTTTCTGTTTTATATTCACTACGAAAAGAAGCACCTCAAATTTGTTTGCTAAAATGTTTTCCTGAGCAATAAAGATTAGCATAGCTAGAGCTCTGGGAATTTCTCCTTATTTCGGGTGACGGTATTGAAAATACATATTATTTATGATGAGTAGCACTTGGTGATTTTTTCAAATATACTTGGTTGTTGCATGGACCTGAGTTAGATTTGTAATTCATGCTTTTAGCTGAGACTTCGACTTCCAACCTCATTAACTCTTATTCCTTTTCCACCACGTTCTCTCCTCAGATATTTCCTTCCCCGTCTTCAGTTTCATAAATTCTCACTCAGAGAGTTATTGATATGATGCGTCTTATAAGGGTTCTCAAACCTCCATCCAGTTCTGCAGTTTGCCCCTAGAGCTAAACACTAAAACCATTTCCTTGGAAATGGCCACAAACTTCTTAAAATCTACATTTTGACCTCTTTGCTGACTGAACAAATGAGTTGCTTTGACTCCAGTATTTATTAGTACTTCATAAACCATGAACTATCTCTTAGCCCCTTTAACGTTAGCTGTCCATTTGGTTCACCTCATTCTGGAAGTAGTAAAGTCTCTGAAAAGAGCATTGACTTTCAGGCAGCTCCTCCTGTACCTTCCCACTTTCTGTGGGTTGGTGCACATTTGGACTTGAGTCCTTGCACTGTCTATAGATTGGCCTTTATATTTGTTTTTAGGCCTCCCACTTGGTAATTCTTTAGAAATCTTTTGGATTTCTGAGACTTGGGCTTCCTTCTTGGCTTTTGATTTGGTGTTTCTGCTGCCTATGATGATAACTCTGTGTACATGTTACGTAAATGTATCAAATGCTAAGTTGAAAGTGTAATCAATAAATACATTTATGTTTTTGAAACTTAAATTTTTCTAGTCTCTAAAATGTAAGAACTCTTCTCTACCATTTTCAGATGACAAGCAATTGCTTACTAATTTTTATGTTTTAGGAAGTGGGCTTATCTTCATAGAATAAGGATAATATCTTCATAAAATAGATGATCAAGTACTACTTTGACAGACTGGATGTTTTCATCTTAGGTATCTTAAATTTTAAGTAATCATCTTGTAATGTTTATCTACTTCTGTTTCTATTGACTAGTAACATATGTTGCCTCACTAAATTTTTGATGAAAGTAGATGTAACACCATTGTTAGTAAAACAGTAGATGTTGCCTATACAAAAAGAATATGTTGTGTGCTCTCCCTTTAAACTTTAGATATATTTAACAAGACAGCATTCATTTTATGTTTGCTTCAGACTAAGCCCTTTGCTGTCAATATGACAAAATCAAGTAAAATGCTGGTTAGTTGAGAGCAGAATCATTTATCCAGAAACTTTAAAGAAACACAACAAATTCTGATGAGGTCTTTAAATACATGTTACTGACCAAAGGGTAGAATATTTTAAAAAATAAGTTCATTTAATAGTACCAATAGAACTCAAGTGACTAAGCAGTTAGCAAATGCTTGAAAGATCAGATGGTATTTATTGTCATTTTTTTAAGAGCCGCTTAGATGTTTAGACAATAATCTATGTGAGATTTTGCTCATTGAGCAAATTACAAGAAGATCCATATCAGATCACAGTGACTGTCACTGGATGTACTTACTAATAAGCCCCATTATGAGCGTATCACTGCTCAAGAATGCATGCTATGCAATAAATTTGCTTCCCTGTCTTTCATTTTCAGATCTTTCTGAATGAACAACACAGAAAAATAAGAAAAAAATATCTTCATGTTTGGGGATTTGACACTTTCAAACCAATAGAATAAATCTCACAAACCGAGTAAGTAAATCTTAACCCTATCTCCAAAAGATTGCATCTCTCATCCTCTGAGTTCTCTTAAAGTTGTCTCTTTAAGCATTTGATGATCTTTTGACCCTTCACTTTCTTGTGACTTTTGTGATCAGTTACTCCATCATTGCTTTTTTTAGAGGGGTCTTAGGGATAGAGAAGTCCATCTATTTTTTATAATTGTTCCTTAAGCTCAGCACTGCGCCCTATTAATTGGGCAAGTGAGGCACATAAATATAACCTTTCTCCATGAACTTTCACCCCGTCTTCAAAGCAACTTTTCCATAGGTCAAGGGTAAGTGACTGAAGGCACCTAGAAGATGATGCAGTCTTGCCCTGCATTTGTACCTCAGCACTAATGGACTTTTGCTGTAACAGCAATGTGATGGATGACCTCTGCTCATCAGAGGCGTTGACACATTCTTATTTTCTATCCTTAAACAAACACAAATATTCTGCCAGAAAATACAAAGATTTACCTTTAACTCCTAATTTTCATGAAGTTAAAAATGAGAAAATATAACACCAAGAGAGGTCCTAGAGAAATCAAATCGTATTGTAGAAGTTTCTGACTGCTTTCATGTAAACAGGGATAGGAAGAGGAGTCCCTGAATGGTGGTGCCAGGAACCCCGTACACCCCTGAGTCTTTTCTTAATAACCCCTCACCTACTGCTCTAGGCTGCAGTCCTCAGAGCCTTAGTGCTCACCAGAGTCAACTTTTGGGCCACTAGGTATGAGAAGGAAAGGCTTATTTTGCCTTATTATATAAGAGTCAGTAGTTTTTTATGGACAAGACGGGTGTTTTCTGTCACCGGCAATTAACTTTGTCATTGTAATGGGAAAGCAACAATAGACAATATGCAAATGAGAGTGTGGCTACATTCAAACACAACTTTATGTGTGGGCACAAATGTGGATTTTATACAACTTTTACTTGTCATAAAATAATTATTCTTTTGATCTTTTTCAATTATTCAAAAAACATAAAAACTCTTGTCAGCTTTCAGGCATACCCAAACAGGCAGTGGGATTGTTTTATAGTGTTGTTGATACATCTACCAATGACGATTAAGATGTATGGTCATATATTCAATTTAATGCAAGATTCTGTTGTTACTGCAATCTAAAATAAAACAAAGTAGATTCATTCTTTTGCATATTCACACTTGCACATCATAGGTTTCCAACAAAAACAGTTAGACTTTTGAAAATTATTTTATTTGATTGCTATCAGTCTAATGAAATAGAAAGAAAAAAATTTTAAAAACCTCTTTAGAAACAAAAAAAAAAAACTCAGTAAGTTTCTTATGGATTCAAGGGTGATGTGTTTTGCTTTATAAATATCCTTAACTAATGCTCAGCCAGGGATGATACACAGGTGTGGTGACTAGTCATAGCTTCTGAGAATTTAAATAATTTTCTATCCACATTATAAATCTGGTCACTTCTTTTAGAAGCACATACCAAATAAATCTCTGAATTAATGTGCTACATCTACATTCAGAAATCCAATTTCTCAGAGATATCTCTGAATAGCTAAGTAATGGGCAATGTGTTGTATAATTATGGCACTGCTGAGTCCTGGTAAGGATTCCCTTTTTTATATTCAGCTGCTTTCAATGAAGTCATTTGATATCAGTAGTTATCTGTCTATTCATAGCTCTGCCTTAGAGATATCTCCATTAAAATCTTTCTTCTCACATATAGCTCTTTAATATTTGACTTTTGTGAATGCTTTCCAGTGGGCTATTTGTTGAGTTTTCAGGTAAATCAGTGGGCACCGTTTCATAACACTTTTGAAAGATGCCGTGCTTAATTTTGAAGTAATTTAAGTGTTTTCTTTATTCTGCCCTGAGTGTTCTTGCTTCTTCTTTTTGCCTGTGTTCGTTTATTTCTAATTGTCTCTTGTCACACAACCCGACTACTATTAGTGTTCATTCTCCTCCCCCTAAGATCTCTGCCATCAGACACAGTGATTTCTTTTTATCTACAACTCATTTGCATTCTCACCTGAAAAGACACACCATCTCAGTAAGCCATGCTTCCCACTGAACCCAATTACTCCCACTGAGCAAAGCAAAGTGTGCCTGAACATCCCTTGTGAAATAAGCAGCATATGGCTGCTACCATCAACACAGCTGGAACATCTGTGTATGAATGCATGCTGTGTGTGCATCGCTTCAGTTGCACATCCTTATATAAGAGGATGTGCCGACATGAGTGAGGTCTGCAGATAATGTAGCAAAGCAATAAGGGAGTACAATTGAGAGTGTGTTTTCCTAGTGACTGCACCAGCTCTGTCTCCTTTCATGATCGGATGAAGCTAACCATAATCACTCCTTTAAAGTTTTCTCAACTTTATAACTTTCAAAAAATCCTGTAAAGAAATTGGAAAAGAGTTGAGAAAATAATATCAGTTTTTGGTTCACCATGTATCAATCCTCTAGCAAATGATTAACGACTACAACAATGGCAGTGCAACATCAACTGTAGTTATGTGTATCCTTCCCTGTCCTAAAGTCTTTACATGGGTCATACTGTCAATGCTTCAGAAATACTACATGGAAAGTTCAATTATTACACCCATTCATAGATAAGTATGACAGAGGCACCGGCAAGTTAAACTTTATAGTTCTAAGAGGCAAGGTCAAGATATAAACAATGTTGTAATGTTGTTTTACTTTTATGATTCTCATCCTCTCTTTCTTTCTTCTTTTTTTTTTTTTTAGAGGTTTTTGTTTTAGGGTGCATGCACTCACCAGAAAGACAAAGAGAGACAGAGAGATAGAAACCAAGAAATAACTCCCAGGGAGGATGGCCACACTGCAATTCCTTCTCCTCCATTCTCCTCTCAGGATATTGAGCACGCATGCACACGCGCCCAGTGTGAGTTTAAGCCACTGGGTCTGGGACTTGAACCGCAGTCGACCATACGGGAGTCCAGCAACATAGCCATTATGCTAACTGCTGGTCCTTTCGTCCTCTGTTTAAGAGCCAATACTGAGATCCCCATATTATATCATGTATATACACACAACACATACACATATATGTGTATCTAAGTGCCCACACACACACATTTATTCTCCATTCCCCTCCAGCTCCTGAAAAAGATAAAAGAAAATAATGAATATAATTAGAATGTATAGATTTGTATTTGCATAATTCCTTTTTCTAGAGATAGATCAACAAAGTTGGCAATGTACTAGGAGACACTGGCTTCTATGTTCTCTTTCAAGAGTACCTGGGAAGAGAGTAAAAATAGTATAAAGAAAGAATAGTGATGAAAACAAATAAGCAGAATAGATAGAGAGGATAATAATTCTCTCTCTTTCCCCACATCCTCAAGTATCAACTGAACAGGTGAATCTTCTCAAACACAGCAAAGGAATTGCAATTTCCTCTGAGAAAAGACTGGATACATGTACTTGCTGTTATAAAGACATAAAATTATATAAGGAGAAAATAAAGCAAACAATCCACAAATTATTCAAAACTTCAGTTGAATCAAACAAAACTTTAGAACTATTTTCCTTCCAATAAATACGTAAACATTATTGGGTATTTTAACAAGGCATTGATGGATCTTAAAATATTCCCTTTGGGAATTAGAGTCAGTGTTTAATTTTACAGCTTTTTTCCTTCTTTTCCTCCTTTTCACATTATGAACTAGCAATTAATTAAAAATGAAATCAAACTAAAAAGCAGAAGAAATACACAATTAAAAAAGAGAGAGGTCTTCACAGAATGAGAATATAAATGCAAGTTCCTTAGAAGCAATAATTATATTGTTCTGAAATTATTAATACCTACTGTGACCTAGATCTCATAACTCCTGAAAATTTCTCACCAGAAATAGGAAAAGCAGAGTTCTAAAGAAAATGAGAGTGTATGCGTATATTCAAGTTTCTGTAAGTTACAGAAAAAACTTTGGAATTAATTCTAAAGTTATATGCTCAAGAAAATTTACTGAATTCTTAAATCTTGAAGGAATTACAAATAGAGAAAGATGCCATCGAGTAGCATAAACCAGTGTGAATCTTGACATGTGTTGACGAAGTAATTGAGTACGGCTTGAAATAGAAATGAGATCATGAGGAAAATAACAAAGAAACGCAACCTGAAGGTAGCTTTACTAAAATGAAGGACTTGGAGTGGAGAGAGTTAATAAAATTGAGGTGGTACTATGGAATGCATTAAGTGTTTTTTTTTTTTAGAGACGTTTTCACTATTGGGCGTGTGCGCTTGCCAGACAGACAGAGACATAGAGACAGAAAGCAAGAAATCACCCCCCAGGGGGGATGGTCATGCCGCAATGCCTTCTCCTCCATTCTCCTCTCGGGATCTTGGGCATGCATGCACACGCTCCTGGCGTGAGTTTTAAGCCCCCGGGTCCGGGACGCAAACCGCAGTCGACTCCGTGGGAGTCCAGTGACATAGCCATTACGCCAACTGCTGGTTCCCGCATTAAGTGTTATTTTAATTTTGTTTTTTGCTTCTGAAGATTAATAAAGCCTCAAAATAAATTTCATATAAATAAAATTAATATGATGTGAAAAGCTTTTGAGGCTATCAGTCCATTAGAGAAGTGCAAGATCAGCTATAAAAGAAACAAAATAATTCGGTCTAATAGATAAAGTAGAAGGCTATGAAGAATTTTAAATGTTACATACAGGAAGAATGGCTGAGAAGATGAAGAAAAATGGTAGACTGTTATGAAGAATAAGAAAAAAAGGAAATTAACCCCATTGTTTAGAGATCCAGGAATCGAAAAAAGGATAGTACTCAAAATAAAGAAGCTGGATAAGAAGAGAATTTGATCATGAGGGAAGATAATATTCTTTTGGACATTTTGGTTGTTAAAGACGGCAAATAAATAAATATAGCTGTCAACTACAGACAGATAAATTCAGAGGTCTTAGAGATCATATTGACACAGAGGAGACTGAGGTGAAGTGATAAGCTTTCTGAAGCAGTGAGTATAGATAAAGCTCAGCAGTTCAAGGTGTGAATTAGTAAAGGACAAGAGACGGAATGATCAGAAGAAAAGCATGCACATACGCTCCAGTTGATGTCAAGAAAACCAATGTTTTCACAAGAAAGGATGACCAACCACCACCGACTAAACAGAGATAGAGGAGGAAAGGAATCAAATGAAGATCTCCGTGTACTGATGGAGGAAGAGTTTTTGAAGATGCTTAAATATACATAAACTGATTTACAATTCTCATTGATAATGCTTATTGCTTGATTTTTTATAATGTAGATATTATGCATCTATTCATATAATATACATGATATATTATAAATTATTCTTATCAAGATCCCCTACCTCATCACAAATTACATGTGTGTATTTTATATTGCAAAATGGATAGATAAAAGATAATAAATACAGAAAATACTTTAGCATAAACAGAGGCCCTCTCACAGTCTCTTCTCCACTCACCTCCAGGGATCTGGGGCATGCACACAGGTGCCCCGTGTAATTTTCAAGCTGTCTGCTCCAAAATTCAAATGCATTGACCATATGGGAGTCCAGTGGCTTAAACACTATGTCACCTACTGGCCCATAGGCATGGCATCTTATGCTTAATTGTTTCCTGGAAAGACAATTTTCAGATTAATGATGGGAGAAAGTATTCCAACTAAGCAATAGTTTAATAAACATCCAAAGCATTGCAGCTTCACAAAAGTAATTTCTCTGCATGGTCGTTGAAGAATAGGATATATGTCCCTTTTGCAAGTCAAACTGAACACCCTTGTTTGGATGGATTTGTGATAATAGATTATGCATATATTTTAATAAAATTTCCATAATTTCAATTGAAATGGCTACATGATTTTTTTTTGTCATTTGTTAGAGAAACATTTGCCAGAGAAACAAGGAGACAGAGATAGTGGAAAAGAGAAAAAGAAAAAAAAAAACACCCCACAATGAGGTATGGTCATGTAATTCCTTCATCTGCAGTTCATTTCAGAAATTTTAGCACATTTTGGGCATGTTTTTCCAAGCGACTGGGGCTAGGATTTAAATCACTCCATCAGTTATATGGGATCTAGCTACTTGAGTACCTGGCCACAGAACCAGCCCAGCTACAAAAGTATTTTTCACAGCTATTGACAATGTTATTTTTTAAACTTAAATCTCTGATAAATGATAATTGATACTACTAATAAATGTATTAAGATCTGAAGGTTAATTAAAACATAACCGTAATATGGTTTTAACCTTAAAGATAACGTAGTTTTTGTTTTTTTTGGAAAATTTTTTTTTCTTTTTTTTTTTTTTTTTTTGCTATAGGGAGGGTGTGCTCACCAGAAAGACAGAAAGAAAGAAATCACCCCCTCCAGGGAGAATGGCCATATCACAATCTCTTCTCTTCCGTTCTTCTTTCAAGGTCTTGGGCACTCATGCACACACGCCAGGCCTGAGTTTAAAACACTGGGTCCGAGACTCGAACTGTGGTCGATTACATGTGAGTTCAGCAACATAGCCATTACGCTAACTGCTGGTCCTGTGATAACCTAATATTTTGAGCATAGCTCTGTTGTTGCCTGGTTGCATAGCTTAGATAATGTGTTAATGTTTCATGAAGTCTATAAATGTGTCTGCAAATCATTCATGAGAAGTAGGACAGAAAAGAAATGTGACTTTTCAGTAAACTTTATGACATTTGAAAACAGAGATTATATCTTTCATCTCTTTATTTTCTAAATACAGAGAGATTTCTGCTTGACACAAATAATGAGTAAATATTTAGTGAAATGAATTAATTTCACCACGCTTCAGCAAAAGGAGCCAATTACAAAAAACAAAAGTTGGGACCAACAGTTAGCATAATGGCTATGTCGCTGGAATCCCACGTAGTCGACCGCGGTGGGAGTCCCGGACCTGGGGGCTTAATCTCACGCTGAGCGCATGTGCGTGTGTGCCCAAGATCCCGAGAGGAGAAAGGAGGAGAAGGGATTGCAGTGTGGCCATTCCCCCTGGGGGGTGATTTCTCGCTTTCTGTCTCTCTGTCTCTCTCTGTCTTTCTGGCGAGCACACGTGCCCTATAGCAAAAACCTCTCCAAAAAAAAAAAGTCATTCTAGTAAACCCAATTAGTTTAAAACGAATGATCAAATCCATATTCTTAGCAAAACATGAGGTCCCATTTTTAAGGACAGTTCTTTGAAAGTTACACAAGAGGCACAGTTTTTGCTTTGATTTGTTTTCAGTCTTCTGTCTTTGATGTTTCAGGTGTAGTTTCACCTTTGGAATGATTGCTCTCTCCAAATGCCACCTCCCTGACGGGCCTGAATTTTGCCTATAGTAAATGACTTCTATAATAAATGACTTGATTTGATGCTGCTTTCCTTCTGGCCAGTTTTCTGATTCTTTTGCTCATCAGTCTTAAGAAATTCTCATTGAACAAGTTATTAGATTAATAGTAGTCAAATGTTGTCATTTTCCAATTGTATTCAAACATCCTAAAATATAAGACATGGCTGCTTTAACTGAACATGTAACATCACATACTAGTCTGAAAACTCCATAAGGGTAGGCACTTTGTTACCCCAGAATTAGGTGATTTATGGTTGGGGTTTAATACATATTTTTAACTAATTAAATAATCATAGATTCTTCTAATAGAAAATAAACAGTAAATGGCATCTATAACAATTCAATGGCTCTTGAAATTTGAGACTATTTCAATCCAAACTGACATTATCTGTGCTGGTTTTAATGAGACAGCTAGCAAAGAGAAAAGGTTCAACTCTCATATTGTGTTTTGTGTCCAGAAATAGTTTACTGGTAATGCTGAGAGATACCACACTGGTGATCTGATTTAAATTCAAATAAATGACTTTCAAAAAGAAAATTTCTATGTTGCATTGCCCTTAGCTAATATTGTTATGCTAATCCTAAATATACATTACATATTCAGAAGCTTAAATGATCAACAGTAGCTGCATATTTTTCTCCTGATTTCTTCCTTTTTATTTTTTTTTGGCCAAATTTAATAACAAAGCAAGATATGTTTCCTATGTACATTTCAATGGCAACTAATATATCCAATAGCAATATAATCAAACACAGATGTGTAAAAAAAGCTCAGAAAAGCAGAATTTCCACAGTTCTACATATGGCATAAATAAGCAGCTTTGAAAATTACATTTAGAGGATGAAGAATATCACTCGAACTTAGTTTGTAATCCATTAAGGTCTTTAATATATCTCTTAATTCAAGTTTTACTAAATTTTTCATATAATAAAGTAGAAAAAAGTCCTTGGAGTAATATTTTAAATAAAGCAAACTTTAAACAAATTTTATTGTTTTAAGTTTTGTTATAGGGTGTTGCATCCACCAGAGACAGACAGGGACAGAGAGAACAATGAAAAATCAACCCCCCCAGAGAAGGTAGCCATGCTGTCATTCCTTCTCCTCCATTCTCCTGAGATTTTGGATGGCTATGTTCATGTGCCTGGTGTGATTTTGAAGCCAGGTGGTCTAGAACTCCACTGGGAAAGCTGGAGTACCTTAACCTCCACACCACCTGCCAGTCCAACAGATATCCTTTTATTGTGATTGAAATTATTCTCATAAGAAAGAGTTTGTTAAGAAAATAATGAGCTATAATATTTAGACTAAATGTTTATATTTTGTATTTTTAATTTATATTAAAATTTATTTCTGTGTTCATTCTCAACATAATACATTAAATTAAAAGAGATTATTTTAAAATTAGATATAGCTTATCATAATTTAGTTTAGAGACAAAGACTCAATTTACTTCATGAGTTATGCAATATTGGGAATTTGTATAAGTTTTACACTCCTCATTAGAGTTGTTGTTTAATGTTAATATAATTTACTCTTTGTTTTAGATCTTATTCATTTACTATTAGATATTAATTTACATATTAATTATTACCAAAGAGTCATTAGTAACAAACAGAACATGAACAGTGATTTGACTTCTTTTTTTTTTTTTTTTTTGGAGAGGTTTTTGCTATAGGGCACGTACGCTCACCAGAAAGACAGGGACAGAGAGATAGAAAGCGAGAAATTACCCCCCAGGGGGTGTGGCCACACCACAATCCCTTCTCCTTCATTCTCCTCTCAGGATCTTGAGCACACATGAACATGTGCCCGGCATGAGTATAAGCCACTGGGTCCGGGACTCGAACCACAGTCAACTACATGGGAATCCAGTGACATGGCCATTATGCAAACTGCCGGTTCCCACAGTGATTTGACTTCTGATAATGCCATTTTAGTAAAAAGTTTTTAATAATACCTGGTAAAGTCCTTTTATGTCATTGTTAAAAACCTCCTGTTGAAATTATCTGAGTGGAAAGTCTGGAAAACTTAACCTGTTCCAGAAGCTTAATTTCACAGACCCACTGTAGGGGCATGCCAGTTTCCTGATTGGCAGTGGGGAAATTGAATCATCTCATTAAATATTAAAAAGCATATTCACATGGACTGGCTCCATGACCTAATGGTCAAGGGAGCTTGAGCCAATATGGCCAACCACGTGCTTTCAATCCTGGACCCTATGGCTTGAGAACCATGCTTGTGCATGCCCCAAACCCCAACTGGAGGAGGAGATGAAGGAGAAGGGATTGCAGTGTAACCACATCCATCAGAGGGTGCTTTCTCCTTCTCCTTCTCTCTCTGTTTCTTTTTCAAGTTCACATGCCCACAGGCAAATTAAATATATATATATATATATACAATGTTGTTCCAAAAAATATATACATATACAGATTTAATATGAAGACTAAACTTTCACTCTGAATAGGATGTACTTTTTATATTGGGATACAAAGAAGAGACATTATTATAATACTATTATTAGTAATATTGATAATATTGATGCACAGCTGTATGCATATGAAAATATGACTGCAAAAATATTTGTATTTATTGTATTAAAACAAAATGCTATAGATCGAAATAAATTATGAAATGGGATAATTATTTATTTTTTACTAAAAATCCAAGATTAAAAGATTAAAAATCCTTATATAAATTAATATAACTGTTAAAATTTTTTTCAGAATTTTTGAGATGAGAAGTACTTGTGATAAATCAAAACAGGTAAACTATATTTATTGATTCCTTAGAATAGATCGGTGGACATAATTATAATGATTAAAAGTCATTTCATAGGTATGTGTCTTTTCATCCAGGAAAACGATGTAGATAATTTAAAAACAAATATTTTGTTACAATATAATGAGGGATAATAACTGTTGCAATTCGATTCCTGCTTCTTCTGGAAAAGAACAACAAATCAGAGATTTAAACTGAGGTGCCATAAGTAGCAAATTTCACACAGGCAGGATAAAAATGCTTTTGGAGTGGGAGAAAAAAAGCACAAATGACAGAAGACAGAGCTTCCTACAAAAAGTTACATATTGTGTGAGTGTGTGTGTGTGTGTGTGTGTGTGTAGGAATATATACATGTAATTGATATTGAATAGATGATTATTTCATATTTCCTTAAGCTACTTGTCATTGCTAAAAAAATTCTATTTCAAGAATTCAACAAGATCTGTAAAAATTTATTCCAGATTATAGTCCATAATTATATTAGTATATTTTATATTCAAGAATTATAATTGCATATTTGATATTCAAGAAAAGCCAGTCAGAAATAAGTATTAGCATGATATAAATCAAAGCAAACTTCAAAATAAAAATAAATAAGGCCCTAATGCTATTTTTTTTTTTGGATAAAAGTGACTTTCAGACACAAAAATTCCAGGTGCTGTAGAATGCAGCCACTTTACCCACTGAATCAAGTAGAATGTGGAGATATGCAGGAAATACTATTGATTTTAAGCATTATTTGAACCAACAAACAGATTTAAAATGACCTTCCACTGTGATAACAATATCTATAATTTGAAAAGAGTTTGTAGAGGAGGAATTGTTGCAAGGTCTGGAGTAAGATAAATGGCAATTTATGGAGGCCAACTGGCCAATTTCAGATCAAAATAGTTGATATTGCTGCAAAGCAGTAAATACATCAACACAATTTCTCAAAAAATCACAATTTGAAGATACTTTAATTTTCCAGGAATTGTTTTACCAGTCACTTTGGAATTGCTTTATCTATAAAGTTAATCTTCTAACTTTGCCATTTGTTGCTTTCAGGTATGGTCATAGCAACTGGATGTATTGAGCCCTTAAAAAATACAACTAGAGAAATATATCTGAGTACAGGTTTAACAAAAAAGTAATTCAAAATAAACATTAAGCCTTGGCTCAGTCCATGTTTAAAAAAATACAAATGATGTAATTTTACAAGTTACTTTTTGTAAATAACCCAGAGGACATTTTTCAGCTAAATCTTATGATATTCAAGATACATTCCATTTTTCCTGTTTTATAAAGATTTAGACATAATACTCATGGCTTCTGTGAATGTGTCATATTCATGTTAACTTTAGAAACAGAGTAGCTTAAAGTAATTCAACATTTGGCATATCTGTCTAGTATTCTAAGTTAGAAGAGGTTAGTCTAAACCGGCATGAAGAACTTCAAAAGCTAAACATTTCTTCTGTTGCCTATAATAATTTAGAATTCTTAAGTATGCTTAGGCACAGTGGCGTTAATGGTAAAATATTGTGCTTTACAGGTGGAGGCCACATTGAGGACAAGGTTCAATTCATGGCCTACCGTAAAACGTGGTGCATGCCTATAGACCCAGCTACTAACGAGGTTGAAGCAAAATTGCAGCATACTTCAACCATGTTTTTTTTTTTTTTTTTTTTTTTTTTTTACTTAACAAAAAGTTTATTATGGAAATGTACATGACCTGATTTTTACATCATAGTAAAAACGGGCCTGTTGACAAGGGGACATGGGTTTTTCTGTTGAACAGCCATTATTTATACTCGTTCCAAGGCTTCTAACATGATGATACTATTTCCTCGTATTACCACCATTCCAATATTGTTCTGTTGCCCACTAGTTGCCATCTCCACACATTCATCTATCACGAGATTCATAAATGGATCAAATCCCCGCAATATTCCTTGGACATGTCTGCCACCATTTAATTTTAATGATAACTTCTTGTCCATAAATTTTTTCAATTCGGGAGGGTGAGCTTTGCTCATGGTACCAACTCGGCGGGCTCAGGGATGCCTTTTTCACTTCAACCATGTTTTAAAAAACATAAAATAAAATATCACTCTGTAGAACTAGGTAATTAGGCAAACCGGTTTAGAAGCAAGCTCACTTAAAATTAACTCAAAGCTCTTCTAAAATTACACAGAGATACACGATTTTTCCCACCCAGCAGCTTGTCCATCCAGAAAAACATTTATGTTTCTAACCAATTTCTACCTGGATTTGGCAGGCGTTTTTAATGCCCCATTGTTCACTCCATTTGTTCAGCCTCAATCTGCTTAAACTCTTTCATGTCTCAATTTGAAACCTTGTTTCCCAGGTTCACTAAATTGTTTTGTTGTGCCCTTACTCAGCATTCAGCTCAAACTCTGTGTGTTCTTGTTCTTGTTAATCTAGTTTACAGGCAAGACATAATCTAATTAAAAAAAAAAAAAAAAAAAGAGCTGAAGAAAGTATTTTAAGTATTTCCTG
>NW_006159990.1:3415948-3442451 GCF_000334495.1 Tupaia belangeri chinensis | reverse complement strand
GATTGGGTGCTTTCAGAATTACTTAGAATTTCCTTGGTTGAATATTTCAAAGCTTAAATGAATAATTTAAGTCACTGGAATTTCTTTAAGGATGGTTTGCTTAGCAGAAAAAAATGTTAAAACACATAGTTTTTGGAAATTCCTGCAAAAACTGAATCAATTCCTTTATTTGCTTTACCAAGTAGTCACCATTTTATCCATTCATCTCTTCAAAACAGTACATAGTTAGAGTTAACTCATTTTTGAGAATATTGATATTTTGTTTTATGAGTATCTGAATCTGAGAAGAAGAAAGGAGCAGGCAACCATGCTTTGAAAATATTTTTTTTAATAAAGAACTTTTGTGTAGCATTTAGCCTGGGTTTTCCCCTTTGCCTTATTCTTTGTCAGTCTTACACACATACCTTATTTAGTGTGAACCATCTGAAAGCAAGACTGAAACATCTCTGCCCTAATTCTCATCACTCAATACATCAAAGTGTATTACTTCGAAGTGTATTACAAAGTCATTCCTTTTCACAATTGCATTAAGCAAATTTAACACTGACTCAATGTTATTATTAAACCATATATATTCTAATGTTGTCCTTTCTTCAATAAATGTTACGGATCTTGAGCATGCACGCACTCGTGCCCGGCGTGAGTTTAAGCCACTGGGTCTGGGACTCGAACCATGGTCGACTACATGGGAGTCCAGCGACATAGCCATTACTCTAACTGCTGGTCCCGCTATGTATCAATCTCTTTTTCTCCATTTTCTCTCTCATGATTTTGTTCATGTGCCCAGCAAGTTTTTTAAGCTACCAGTATGGAACTTGAACTGCACAGTCAGCCATGCAGGATCCAGCCGTCTTAACCCCTACACCATCTGCTGGCCCCATAATTACATTTTTAATATTAATACATTTTAAATATATATATGTGTGTGTGTATATATACATTATATATAATACACACATTTGTATATATAAATATATATATTAACCCCTGCTCAACAAGGGGTGGGGGAGTGAGAAATCATCCCTCAGGGGAGATGGACATGCTGCAATCCTTTCTCCATTTCTCCTCTCAGGATTTTTAGCATGAGCCTAGCATACTTTTCAAGTGGCCAGGTCTGGTTCACAAACCACATGGTCAACCATGAGGGCTCCAGCTGCCTTCGCCACCACACCACTGGCTGACCCTGGACATATTGATAAAAGAGCTGACTGGCTCATGTCAAGAATTACCAAACTACTCTCTGACCAAATCCAGTTATGGTCATTCATTCATGAATTGTTTATGGCTATTTGTATACCACAACCATGGAGTAGAGTAGTATGACACAGAACATGAGACTAACCAAGCCTAAAATATTTACTGTCTGGCTCTTCACAGAATAAGTTTGCCAATCTATACTTTAAGACTGAATAATTCCAGCTAATATAAGGTTTGAACAAGCAGTTATTGATAAACACGTCAATACTGAGAAAAATATGTAATTCTCAGTTCTGTGGTTTTTCTTTTATTCTGGAGTGAAACGATTTTTAGCCTTGTTTTGTATACATTGCACTAGATGTAGTACACAATATGCAACGCTGTAAAATACTCTGCAATTTATATTCTATCCCTCGCTTAGGAAAAACCGGGGATGCCACTTACTCAGAAATCCCTAGTGTTTCAGAGGCTACCTCTCACAAGATTGTTTTTCTCTTGCCTACTCCCTGCTGTAGACTGTACTTCAAAGGACTAAGCTCAGGAGGCTTCAGCATTTTCTGTGTCAGCAAAGACTTTCTTTTCCTTCAAGCAATTTAATAAAGGGGGGAATCTGATCGACTTTAGTGAAATATATTCCATCTTTCCTGAAGACAGAATTTTGTCCCATATAAGAACTCTTCTGCTACGTCTTGAGCGGAATCACATTTTCAAACTGGTGTCTGGACACGCAGCTAAATCCCATTACCTAGTAATAGGATTTGTCTGCACACCCCCTGTGCACTCCTTTGGTAACTGAGGAGTCCTTCACAGTGGGCTGGGTTTTTTCTTTAGGTTTACTCTGACATCTGTCCAAATAATTTCACTCTGTGAAGCATTTGTTTCATTTAAACTCACCAAGAGGCTGAGAGTCTAGTGGTTGATAAAATTCTTGAATAGCATCAGTATTCTCCTGGATTTCACTCAAGAAGATGCCCTAAAATTAGTCTTTGTCTGAGAAAGACCCACAATTCAACTATGTACACAGTAACTTGGGGATGAAACCAATAGCTGGACTCTTAGGTGATGTATTAGCTATTACCACTTTCCAGTCTCTGCTGATTAGACTGCCTAAAAATGTGGGTTAAAATAGTTAAAGAATAATGCCATATGTGAGAGGTCTTCGAAACATTCAAGGAAAATGAATACTATGAAAAATCCATGAACGAATTTCAAAAAAGATATTGTATTAAAATCAACTCCTACTTTAAATTCCATTTTTTCACAAACTATTTGAAGTTCCCTTGTCTAAAAGTAGTCTGCAAAAATGGAAGTGCTCCTGATAACATTTTACTTAGAGAAGCAACAAGAACAATCTATATGTTTGACTCTAGAATGGTAATTTACACAAGCAACAGCACACCTTGGTCAAACTGTGTATGAGACCGAGATAGGGTGAAGCCACACCAAGTGGCCAAAGTGCCCTTCTTTGGGGTCCTGTTTCTGCCTATATCTTCATTTCTAGTTGCTACTAGGTTTTCTCCAGTTTTTTTCCTACATGGTTCTCTTTGTTATTAGCCTAGCCTTCTACTGGCAACAATACTGAGTTTCTAGAAATTGCTGTTCTGTTATGTTTAAACTTACATTATCTGAAACTCTTAATGACATTTTTGCCAAGGTGAATATTATTGTCTTACGGTAACAGATAGAAGAATGGGTCAAGGGATGTCTTTGACTCTAAAGATTGGGTAGTAAATGACACAGTTAAGATTAAGTCTCAGCTTCAACATCAATGTCCACTTACCCCTATCTCAGAGCTCTGCACGTACTATAGGTGATTATGTACTTCTTGATTAAATGTAGAGTAAATTTTCAAAATATTAATTCGAGTATGAACACTCTTTTTGTTTTCATTCTTCCTTTTCCTGTTCTAGAATCACATTTTTTCTTAATTGCCAAATGACAAAAGAAACCAAAATAAAATCAGTGCAGTGACAGTGAACCTTCATTATTCATATATTGCTTTGAAACCTGCCTCTTACTTTAACACTTGACATTATCAGATACATGCCACTCTGATACGAACAAGACAACTTCTGGATATTCAACTTCATCTTGTCAAATGATATTAAAGAACTAACCTAAAATACACCTCCAACTTCCATGTACTAAGTTTCTCCCCAATTTTCAGGGGAATAGAAACATTGTATGATGGCTCTGTAAATTAAGTAAATTTAATTATTTTATTAAATAAATAATCTCCCTTTAAAATATTAAGTTATTTTAGAGACAAAGGAATGTATAGTACCTATAATTTCATATAACTCTATACAAAACTAGAGAGTAATGTCCACATGTAAATTTAACAAGCTATGTGTGGACATTTTATTTTACCATGTTAAAGGCATATTAATTTTAAAGAAACATGAAACACAATATTATAAACTTCCTCCCAAGGCTTTCTATGAGATTTCAGAACTTGTCACACAAACCTCAGACACTTTTGTAACCTTTCCCTTTGATTTTATTAAAGGAATGGGAGAAGAAGAGCAGGAAACAACAGAAGTAGAAAGCCATGTATTTTGAAAGAAATAAAGTATTAACAGTAAGAGGATTTTTCCTTTGTTTCCCCAAAAATAATAATTGAGAGATAAGGAACAAGAACATATGAGAAGTTTGCAAGGGAATCACATATGATGTCAAATATCTGTAGGAGGGAAGACAGATCAAAGTTGAGAATCTTCACAGCCATATATGTTGGACATGACACCTCCTCCAGCAGGGTGAGAAGAGATTATAATATAGTGTCTAAATGCAAAAGAACAGCCTCAAAGGGAATAGAAGATGATAAGAGAAAAAGCCAAATACAGAGAGGGGCCTAAATAATTATAGGTTTAGCAGAAGTTAGGCCTCACTCATCAAGAGAAAGATGGAAAGATATGGGACCAATTGAAGACGTAGATACACATGAGTGAGAGAGATTTTTCCAGGCTGTCTGGATGTGCAGTTAGTAGATTTACTGGGATGGAAGGATAAGATGGATGTGGACGTAGTAGTACCCTGAAAAGACCCTTAGTCTTTCACAGAGGTGCATCACATTGATGGAGACCATTAGAATGTAATGCACCAGGAACAAGTCAATCATACGGGGATCCCAACTAATTCCTGGTATGGCAATTTAATAAATTGGATCTTTTCCTCTCTTGTTTCTCATAGTTTCATCCTGTAGGACTACTTTGGAAAGGGAAATGTGAAAGAAGATTAAAAAAGTATGTCAGTATCCTTTTAGTCTATCTCATTCACACTTTGTGCTAATAGAGGAGAGAAAAGATTAGAATCAGGTATAAAATTAAAAAGTTAAATTGAATGAATCAGAAAGTTATTGTAGCCATTCAAGATGATTTTAAATGAATGTGAAGGAAGATTCATCCTCAATATGATAATGTAGGGTAGTGGTGAGGTCTAATGGGCCATGATGATTGGATTGTGACAGTGTTGTCCTCATACGTGGATGAATGAGTGTCATCTCCCACAATACTTTATGAATTCTAGCTCTTGTAAGAAAGGATTAATTCTCATGAGAGTGGGTTGTTATAAAATAAAGATGGCTACCCTCAGGTTGTTCTCTGTGTAACCAGTGCCATCCTTTCTTATGGTGTTGTTATATTGGAATCTAGGCTGACCTGATGCCAGTTCTATGCATTTGGACTTTCCAGGCAAGAGAACGGTGAGTCGAATAAACCTAGGTTTATTTTATATATTTTTTTTAGTTATGGTTCACAAATACTCTTTTTACATCTTGTGGAGTACAGTCTAGTTTTTGAAGCATAGTTACAGTGTAAAATAATCAACTGAAATATATAGCCATTTCATTTGGTTAGATGTTGAACATTATATTATGTTGGATACATTTGATAATAGTTCTATTAGTTTTTTGTTGCTGTTGTTCATTTTTTGGGAGTTTTTTTTTTTAAGTATTTATTGACTTGTCAACAATTTTTATGCTGCTGTGGTACACCATTCCATAACCTATTCCACTTGCTTATGTGCATTCTTGTGTCCATTATTTTTCCCTGACATCACCCATCCCTACTACTCTTTGACACAGGCAGCTTCTGTGTATCGATCATTACAGTCTCTACTTCTATGCCATCAAGTGTTTCACCAAAGAGTGCAGATACTTGGTATATGTTAAGTGAGAACGTAAAATATTTATGTGTTGTTACCTGGCTTATTTATTTAACATTGTATATTTATGATTTGCCACTTTGTATCACATGATAAGATACCATTTTTCTTTATGGCTGAGTAATATTCTGTGGTATATATGTGCCACAGTTTCTTAATTTATTGTCTGTTCAGATCCCTAGTCCATTTTTAAACTGGATTATTAGGGTATTTTTACCACCCTTGGTAGGTGAGATGTCTGAGTTCCTTATATATATTCTTTTTGTTAATCTCTTATCTAAAGTATAGTCTACAAATATTCTATTCCATATGTAAACATCTCCTCATTTATTTTTTGCTTTCTTGTGCAGAACATTTTTAGCTTGAGACAGTCTCACTTATCCATTTTTGGTGTGTTGCCTTTGCTTTAGAGGTCTCACATATTTCATTATACATCACTGAGTGTTAGGTATATTTGTTACTAATGCAATAGCAGTCTATAACTGTCTTAAGAAAAAGTAGTATTAAACCAGAATTCTATATCAAGTAAAACTATACTTCAAGAACTGAGAAGATATCAAGATATTTTCTTATGAAAGCAAACTAAGAATATTAATTAATAGCAAATCTCCCCAAAAAGAATGGTTAAAACATTCTCTAGGAGCAGCAGGTTGTGTGGCTTTAAAGGTATCGGGATCTCACCTGGTCAACTGCAAACTATTAAAATTTTTGCTCCATTTGGCAAATGCAATTTAGAAAACAAAACAATAACAAGGAATTGTTTTATGTTTCCTCATATTTTTGTTTTATCTCTTGTCATTTTTTTTTTCCTTTCAGAGGTTCCAAGATTTCTTCTATGTTTTATTTTCTATTTAAAGAATGCTTTGTTTGCCATGTGGTTCTCAGACTTTGTAGAGAAAATATTTAAATTAATCATGTCAAATATGGAGATGAAAAATCTAAAGAGAGGTGAGGCTTTACAACTTATTTTAACTGATAAAATGTTGATGCCAGTAGACTGTCATAAGTTGTGTGTGCTTATGTTTGCATGTGTGTATGTGTACTTGTAGTAAGACCTGGAGCAACAACAAAAATCTACACAAAGACATACACTAAAGATCACTATAAATATTAAATAAACCAAAATAAAATAAATAAAACTCCGAGAAATACCTAAGTAAAATCCTGAAGGGCAGTAAAAAGGACATAGAGAAATTTAAAAACCAGAAAGAACACAGAACAAAACAAACCTATAAAATGGTAGATTTAAAGATTGACATCACTAGTTACATTACATAAACATGATCTAAATTTAACAATAAATGTGAATATTGATCCAGTGCATAGAAGAACAAACATCAACCTTATACTGTTTAGAAGAAACTCAAATTCAAATATGCACGTGTATGTAAGTTGATTTAAAAAATGGCTATATTATACAAATTTAGCAAAAATATAACAAAACAAAGAAATTACTAGGAACAATAAAATATGTTATAAATGATAAATGAATTAGTACACAAAGAAGATATGGTGATTATAAATATGTACATAGCAATCAAGAACATTACAAAATATATGACACAAAAACTAATACAACCAATAGGAAAAATGTCAAACTGAAATTATAGACACACCTGTCTTAGTAATTCATAGGAAAGCTAGACTGAAAATCAGTGAGAATATTGATCTCAGGAACAAAATCAACCAATGGGATATAATTGGCATCTGTAGAACATTCCACTCAATCACTCAATAATAGAAGACATAGAAGACTACATGCATTCTTTTTCAATGTACATTGAATATTTATCATCCTATACTGTATCTGGGGCCATCAAAAACACCTGAATTAATTTAAAGAATTGAAATAAAATGGAATGTATTTTATGAGCAAAATATAATCAAGTTAGAAATTAATTAAAACAATGACAGCAAGAAAATCAGCAAACTGTTGAAAACTAAAGATGCTTCTGAATAGCAAATGAATCAATAAGGAAGTGCCAAGGGGACTTTAAAAAATACATTGAACAGGTCAGCCAATGGTTGGGGGAACTAGATCCAACATGACTGATGACAAGGTTTGCATCCTGGACCTGCCAGCTTGAGAAACACACTGAACATGTGTCCTGAAAGGAGTATGGAGGAGAACAGGGTGATTTTGCTTTTCTCTCTGTCCCTCTCTGGTGAGGACCTGTGTCCTCTAGTAAAAATTAAGCATAAGTAAATAAATTATGTTTTATTTTAAAAATACATTAAATCGAAAGAAATGAAAATATACGATATTATGACCCCAAAGTAATTTGAAGCATTAGATTTCAATTTTAAGAAAGAGCGAAACCCAAATTAATAATCTAAGGTCCCACCCCCAGAAATGTGAAAAAGAATAAAATAATCTAAAAGCAAAACAAAAAATAAAGAAAGTAAAAAAGTTAAGAGCAGAAATCAACAAAGTTGAAAAACAATAGAGAAAATTAATAGCACAAAAATCTGACTTTTCGAAAGATCAACAACACTGATAAACTTTGGGCAAGATTGACAGAAAAAAAAGAGATAAAAGACTAATTACTAGTATCAGAAATGAAGCAACAAACATGATTACAGGCCATATAAAAATAAAATAGTGTCTGGGGCCAGTAGGTGGCATGGGAGTCAAGGTGCTGACCTCCCACGTGGCTGATCACAGTTCAATTCCAAGACCTGGAATTGTGCTTTCTCATTTTCTCTCTCTCTCTCTGTCTCTTTCTGGTGAGCAGCACATGTGCCATGTAACAGGTTTTTTAAAAAATGATAAATACATAATTCTTTAAAAGAAGAGAACATTAAATAGTATCATGACAACCGATCTGAACAAGTCTTAAAACATAAATTTGACAATTTAGATGATTTCCTTAGAAAGTACAAACTGCTGTAACTTACTCAATATCAAATTGATAATTTAAATTGCCCCATAATTCATATATAAAATGTATTAACAGTTTAAAACCTGAAAATATAATCTCTAAGTCTTGGTGGTTTCATCAGATAATTCTATGTCTAGAAAAGAATTGCACATCAATTTTGTGCAATTTTTTTCAGAATACAGAAGAGGAAGCAATACTTCTCATCTTATTCTACATAGTCAGTATTATCCTGACACCAAGTCAAAGATGTATACACACACACACACACACACACAAAGAAAGAAAACTGCAAACCAATCTAATAACTATATGAACAGCAAATATAAATGCCAAAATTCTTAACAGAAAGAGGCAAGTAGAATTTGGCATAGAAATTATATATCATAAGCAAGTGGTTCAAGCATGGTTCAATATTTAACGATTAATCAATACAGTCTACTACACTAATAGACTAAAGAGGAAAACCAACATGATCACATCAACTAGTGCATAGACAACAAGTATTTGACTAAATTCAACAACCACTTATCAATTAAAAAACAATCAGCCCCAGCAGTTGCGGCATGCACTGCTAAGACACTGTGCACCACATACTGGGATCAAACGGAAGGCCCAGTTTAGGCTCTAGGACCCACTAAAGGCCGAGTACAGTGATGTGTTCCTGTAATCCAAGCAACTCAGGAAGGCTGAAGGATAATTTTGAGTTGGCAGCTGGCACGTGCAACATAGCGATACCCTAAAAAAAGAGCCAGGCATCGTGGTGCATGTCTGTTGTCCCAGCTGTAGTTTCAGCTGAGAGGCTGTGGCAGCAGGAGGACAGCATGGCAAGATCTTGTCTTAAATTAAAAAAATAAAAGACTAAAACATAAAAACAAACAAAACCTATTAGAAAACTTGGAATAGCGAAGACTTCTTCAACTTGATTTAAAGAAATTTGGTTTTTAAGACACACAAAAATATTTTACACCTAATAATGTATTCTCTTACTGAATGGTGAACAATTGAACGCCTTCCCCGTAAGACTGGAAATGGCTGGCACTTTATTCAACATAGTGCCGAATGTTCCATACAGGAAAATAAGGGAAGAAATGAAATGAAAGTCATATAGAGCAGAAAGAAAGAAGTGTTGCTATTTGTAGATGACATGGTTTTCTGTGTAGAAAATTGTAAGAAATTTAAATAAAAATTCGTAAAACTACGAAGTGATTTCTACAAGGTCACAAGATAAAAGATTAACATATGAAAATTAATTTTATTTCTATAGTATAGCTGCACACACATAGGATTAAAACTCAAATAATGCTTTCAATTTAGAAACATTTAAATACTAACAAAACATGGAGCTTATACAAAACATATACTAAAAACTATTAAAAAAAAAATCTATAACTTTGATGATGGAAATCAAAGTAGATTTAAATAAATGCTATGCTCATGCCCTGTTCATAAGACAGGCTTATGTTTATGAATTGGGAACAGAGCACACGTGTCAAATTTTCCCACATTGTTATATAAATATAACACAATACCTATCAGAGTTTTTTGGTAGATATAGATAAGCTGTTCTAAAAGGAGGAGTAGAAGAACTAGAATAGCCAGAACAATTTTGTAAAAGAATGAAGTGGAACTGGTGGAAGTGTCTATCTCATTTCAAGACTGTATATAGACACATTAATCACGTGTATACTATTTATAAATGGATAAATATATGTTAATTTAACAGAATAGAGAACACAGAAATAGCTCCAAAAATGTATCATTTACTAATTTTTAACAAAGATATATAAAAAATTTCAATGGAGGAAAAATAGTACTTTTATTAAATGATGCTAAAAATGGATATCCATACACAAAACCAATAAGACTTTTCACCTAAACCTCACACTTTATGCAAAAAGTTCACACAGAATATAACATTAATCATAAAACTATAATGATAAATTCATAGAAAATAATATAGCTTAAAAAATCTTAAGAGTCTAAAATCGAATGAAAGGTTTTTAAACTTCACACCGAATTCATGATCCATCAAAGAAAAACAGGTAAATTGGAATTTATCAAAATGAGAAACTTTGGTTCTACAACATTCCCATTCATATAGCATTCTTGAAATGATGAGATTATAGTGATGGAAAGCAGATGCATGGTTGCCAGGTTTAGGGATTGTGTGAGGGAGAGAATGTGTACAGATATAAAAGGAAGCAGAGGGAAAAAAGAATGGTGAAATAATTATCTGTATGTTGATTCCAGAGATGGCTACACACATCCACATGTGTAATAAAATGACAGAATTGTGCACATGCAGAGTGTCAATATCAAATTGCTGTTTTTCATATTGTATTATAACTTTGTAATTTGTAACCATTGGAGGAAACTGGGTGAAAGGAGTAGAGATCCTCTCCATTGTAATCTAGCAGTCGCTTTTGAAACTAAAATTTATCAAAATTTTTTAATGAAAAAAAAAAAACATTTGTAGCATACATTAAACTAAATGGGACTCCATGACCACTAACATAAACTATAACGCTTCTGGGCATCTGGGTCTATATTATTGGCCCCATATTTATTTTGTAGGTTACCTGTATGTTATTTGTCCTCATCTGCTAGATTACAATGACTTTTCTTCTGTTTTGCTCACTGTTGAATCCCAGGAGCTTTGGTTAGTATCTGTATACGTTATGTATGCAGTAGAAATCTGCAGAATGTGACAGGCAGTACAGTGGACCTCTCTTGAGCAAGTATAGGTAGTTCATAGTAATAGGTGAAAAGATACTAATAGCCTCAGATCCTGCATAATAATAATAATAAAAATCTATTTATCTACTACTTCGTGTTTTATTTACCCAAGTAAGTGCAGGCATGCAGCTACTCAAATATTGCTTTTGAAAGTTTCAAGTAAACAAATAATGCCTTGTTGCTAGTTTTGAAGTACATTAGGTAGAAATTAAAAGGTAAAAAAATATTTAAAAATCAAGTTTAAAAAATCCTGGGACCAGCAGATAGTGAAGCAGTTATGTCACTGGACTACCACATACCCAACAACTGTTCAAGTCTCAGATCTGGTGATTTGAAAATCGGGTTGGGCACATGTGTGTGCAAGCACAGGAACCCATGAAGAGAATGGAGGAGAAGAGATTGTGGTATGACCATCGCCCCTGAGGGGTGATTTCTCACTTTCCCTGCCACTGTATCTATGTCTCTCTCTCCGACAAACCCATGTGCTTTCAGGCAAAAACCTAAAAAAAAAAAAACTCTATTGTCCTATTGTATTTTGCCTGTTTTTAAAGTTTATTGCCCAAGATATTTACTAAGACAAAGGGTTTTTTGTTTTGTTTTGTTTGTTTGTTTTTCAGGAGACAGTTTAGGTTGCATGAATTATGGTACAGGATATTTGTTCAGCACGATTAGAAATGGCTTAGCAGCTGTTTGGACAATTTGGGTTTATCAAGGAGGCTAGACAGAAAGAGTTGGGTGATTCGGTCTCTTCAAGGTCTTCCACAGTTCTTTCTTTGGGGTCAGCATAGATGTCAGGGACAGCATCCTGAAGCCAAATCTCAAAATCGAGATACATGTTCCTGTTTGCAGTTTCTGAGTCTGATGAAATGCTAGTTTTGTGATTTCAGGTGATGCTGGAGTCTGAGCAGAATCATTGTGGTGTGTTCTTGTTTGTTATTTTTTTAATGAGATGTTTGGTTTTCTAAACTGATTTTGTCAATCCAAGTTTCCAAGTGTGTAGACGCATGAGGACTTTGGGCAGAATATGGCATAGATGTAGGACTGAGGAGGAACACAAAAGTAGAATCACGAATAAATCCTTTCCTACCGTCCTATTTCCAGAGACCCGAGCAGGAAAATAATACACAGGCTTCATCTGAATTCAGTGAAATAGAAAGTGACATTGTGGCCAGGATACGGTTTCCTTTTTTTTCTCCTTCTCCTCTTCCTTCTACCTTCTCCTTCCTCTTCTCATAATAACTATTATACCATTGTCTTACAAAATGTAACTTGTTAGCAAATAAAGCATGGACATTAAATGAAAAATATTTAAATTTCTCATTTTGATAATTAATAATCTAAAGTCTTAACAAAGGGAGTAATATTGCTGTGAAATAAATAAGAAAATGAGTCCAAAAGACTGTAATAGTCAGTGACTCCTGGCATTTGGGAATCTTTGTCCAAGAATCTTTGGGGTAGAAACTGTTTATACCTGGAGGTCTACTGGTAGATCTAAGATTATTGGGGAATCTGTCTCCTTCACTTACTTTGGAGTGTCTTGGGAGAGTCTCAATTATAGATCTCTGAATATGAAGATCCCCAGGTCATGGGAATGTAATGATTTATTTTGAGTTTGGAGATGTGGGTCAAGAGACCAAGTCCTTGTCATTTAATTACCGTAACTGCTATATGGTAATTGTATCTGATGAGGGCCTTTTCAACAAAATTCATGAGCAGCCTTACGTTAATATCATTTTCAGGTCTCCAGGCTGAAGTTCATTCAAGAATTCCTGCAGATTATCCTTTGCAGAAGCCTCTTAAACTTATTATGTACATGGATATGCTGCCTTAAATCTTTGAAGTATTGATCACTTGCTATGAACAGAATTGCATCCTGCATAAATTTATATTTTGAAGTCTTCCTCCAATGTGGTTGCATTGGGAAGTAGGGCCCATAAGGAGGTAAATAGGAGTAAATGAAGTCATAAAAGTGAGGCCCTAGGGCTACCCTTGGCTTGGTGGTTAAGGCAGCTGGATCCCAAGTGGGCAAATACATGGTTCAAGTCCCAGACTAAGCTGCTTGAAAAACACACCTTGCATGTGCACATATGTACCCAAAATCCTGAAAAGAGGGAGAAATGAAGAAGAAAGGATTTCAGTGTGCCAGATCCCCATGGGGGTGGGGGTCCTTTTTCACTTTCCCCTCTCTTTCCATCTCTCTCCACTGGACATAATTGCCAATTGACAAATTAAAAAGAAAGAAAATGTGAGGTCCAGATCTAATAGGAATAGTGTTTTTAATGAAAGGAAACACCAGATCTCTCTCTCTCCTCCTCCTCCTCCTTTGATCTCCTTCTCCTCCTCCCCTATTCCCTTCTTCTCCCCCTCTCCCTCCCCTCCCCACCCTCCTCTTCAATACCAGGTGGAGGACACACAATAAAGTGACCATACACAAGCCAGGAGGAGAGCCCTCACCAGAAACTGGATCAACCAGCAGTTTGATCTTGGATATCTAAGACTCAAGAACTGTGAAGAAATATATTTACATCACCTAGTCTATGGCATTTTGTTATAGCGATTCAAGCAGATTAACATGGTATTTATAGCTATACATGTTTATAATTAGTATGAGAGGTATAATTCTAGCCTCATAGGGTGAGTTGTGATTAGTTTATACAGTAATATTCTCTGATTTCTCTTGGCAAAAGTTCTCAAAGAAATGTAAAATATTACCATAGTCCAAGATAGTCATAATACTTCAAATAATTTTTAAGACTAATATACAAAATACTATCTATTCTTTGCATTTTAATTGATGACTGAAGACCATAAGCATGTGCTGTTTCTAGATGATGGATGGTGTTTTTCAAAGCAGCTGATTACAGTTCCTATAAAATGGGTACCTATTTCAGTCTGTTATGTTTCTAATGACAGAAATATATGAGTTTGGATAATTTATGAAGAATAGAGGTTTAATTAGTTCATGGTTTTGTACATCCAGGGTCAAGCTCTGTTGGTGATGGTCTTCTTATTGGTAAAGTCCCAAGGCAATGCAAGGTGTCACATGGCAAGGGCTCATGCATCTATGGGCATATGTGATTCTCCTGTAATCCCATTAGTATCTGATGACGAGTCTCCACCCCGCTTGCCCTACTTCTAGCATTCTGAAAAGATCGCACATTGTAATATGAGATTAAGCATTACTCTTTTAATTCCATCACAATAGGAACCAAATATGAATACATGAATTTTGGGGAGACACATTCCATACTTAGCAGTATGCCAGTCTTTGAGTAAGTAATTTGGTATACATGTGTTGAACTACAGTCTAAAAAAATAAAAATAACCTTTCCAGACAATAGAGGGATAATGCTAAGGACATACTCATCTACATATGAAGAAACTGAATGACTGAAATTTATCCTTCAATATCCAAGCAGACCTTAGCACTTGCTTTCACTGCCGTGCTGGATTATATCTTCGGTAAATGAGACGTATGTCAGGAACACCTGAAGAATTTTTAGTGACATCACCCTAGAATGCTGGTTTAAGGATGCAGATTTTTGGACATTTATGTACCTCTTTCATAAGAGAGAAAGACAGATAAAGAGAGAGAGAAAGAGAAAGACAGCACTTACAACAGGGTCCTGACCCCATGATCCAGCTGCAGTCTCAGCTGGACCGAAATCTTACACGTAGATTTAGTCAGTGCAGTTAGGAATGTGCACCTAGAACATTCCCTCATGGTTGAGTCTTGCATTTTATTACTGTGCAAGTTAAGCCCCCAGATAATTTCTCTCTGCCATGGAGATAAAATGAAATTTCAAGGAAATAAATTGTAGCCAGCATTATCAGAAGTAAGAGATTGGAAACATTTCTTGAGGGATAGCAGACGATTCATTTATAGCAGATAGTCAATGATTGTCCTGGTATTGAAAATATATCATACATGATGAAGAATAACACAATAATCTAAGATCTTCAATTTATAGCATAAGACATACCAGGTGGTTGCTGATTGTCCCTGAGTGACTAGGTATTAAATTTAGAAAAGTAAATCAGTTCATAGACAAATGTTACACCCATCTTTATACTTGAATATTAGTATGCTTTCAAACTAAGAAGTATGCATTCATTAAAACTTATTTATTTTAATATATCTTATTTATTCATAATGAACTATAAACATTGAAATGTCAAACAAACCTAATTAATTTTATAACCTTTCTTTCATAAGGAGAAAGATGTAGTCATGATACCTGATTTCCAGGCCCAGAAATCTATGGATATTAATTTGGGACAGGCCAAAAAAAGTACACTTGACAGGAAGATAATATTTTTTAAAGTAAGAAATAAAGAAAATCAATAACAGAAAATGATTTCAGCAATTTAAATTATGTTTTTTGAAATAAGGACACTTAAGAGTAATTTAATTCAAGAATATGCTAGAATTATTGAGAGTTAGCAGTCTATTTTTCATCTGGGCAGAAAAAAATTAGATTATTTTATGAAAAAAGATTCTAATATTTACTTTTTTGTAGTAGTTACCCAATAACTCAGTAATTTTTTCAGAGTATGATCTATAAATCTTTCCCTTATGAATAAATCCATAGACATAAAAGTTTTTAGGATAATTAACTTTTTTGTTTTATGCATTTTATTATTCATATTTGTATCAATAATCTATATGTAAATATCATATATGCATACATTTATATGTATACAAATATATAATGATGTAAATACATAGTAAATTAAACAGACTACAGCTTTAAAATATAATTAACATGGATCCAAAAACAACATAATGGTCATGTTGCTGGACTCCCACATAGTTGACTGAGGTTCAAGTCCTAGACCTTAAAAATCATGCTAGGTGTGTGTGAGTGTGTGTCCAAAATTGAGAGGAGAAGAGATTGCAGCATGGCCATATCTCCTGGTGGGTGATTTCTCTCTTTCTGTCTCTCTGTCTCTATCTCTCTGGCAAGCACATTCACCCTATGGCAAAAAAACTGTCTAAAAAATAGTTAATTAATAAAAAATAAAATATGGTTAACATTATCAACTTACCAAATAAAACAAATTATATTTTATATTCATTATTCTATCTTAAAATGTAGATACCATAAGAAAATAAGAAATCCACTATCTTGTGTATACTTTTGTATACATAATTTCTATATTTAGTATAATCTCAAATGTATAGTAATTATCATCTTTAATCAACATAAATGACTTTTGCTTCTGTAGACTTAAGCAAAACTAGAGGGTAAAAAAGTCTTTTTGACTTTTTTTTCAAGATCAGTTACTTTCTATTACCTTTGCCAATATGTAAATAAACGCATTTATAATACCACCCAAAGGCATTTGAAGATCCTGATAAACTTTAGCTTTTCTGCAATGCATAAGAATAAAGACAAAAACTAAAACTAAATTTAGTGACTAATATTTTAAATCTTTTTTGGTACTTTGAAGTTATCTGGTTATACAAATAAGGCAGAGCCCAAGAATGAGAAAACATTATTATTGAATTCCATTTAATATTTTCTGGCCAACGCAACTGATTTTGCACGCACCCTATAGCAAATAAAGCTCTCCAAAAATTATTAATGAAGGTATTAAATTTGATTAAGGATATTATAATTTACAACTACACATATACTGCTTTAATTTTCATATTAAAATAAGTGAAATTCAATACTTTAAAAGATATCCATTGCTATAGTTTTCTTACTTAAATGCAATTTTATATATTTGAAATCTTAAAACATTTATAGAAAAGGTGATAAGTTATTTGACTCATAAAACCATAATAGACATTTTAAAATTTCAAATTATGTGAAGTTTAACATTAGTTTCACATAAACTAGAATACCGTGTGAAAGTCAACTTCATGTAATAAAATCTGAAAGTATAGAGTAGACTTAAACAAATGTTAACTCATTTTCACAATTCATTTTTAGAATTACTAAATAATAATTTCATAACAAAACTCACATAGTTTGTACTAGCTTAATTTTAAAGATTTTTAAATAATAATTTTAAATAATATAAAAAAAGCAATTTAATTTCTTCCTTTCTGTTTTTAACTTTACTGTCTATTTGAAGTACCTATTCCTAGACTGCACAAAAAGTGACATGACTGAAAAAAATAAAATGTTGTCAGTGTCAAGATAGTGTTACAACAGTAAAACTTGATGTTCTGTGAGGCAGAACTGGACGGTTCTGGGTTCACATTCAGAGACCACCCTGAGTGTATCTGGCATGCCCAGGTCCATGTTTGGGGCTGGCTGAGGCTGGGGGTGAATCAACAAGTAAAGAGCTTGTGCTGTCTGTTTTCCCTCTCTTTCTCTGTCTCACTCATGAAAGAACAAAATAAACATAGACAATATTTTGTTAGATAAGTGTGCAAATCTTTTAAGAGAATGGAGAAGGGGATGAGAAATGAAATTAAAGCAAGGTGATTAAAAAGAGAGAGAGAGAGAGGGAAGCCAACTTCAGATAAATAAGAAAATTTCATTGTAACTATGTAACTATTTTCCTTTTTTTTTTTTTTTAGAGAGATTTTTGTTATAGGGCACATGTACTTACTGGAGAGACACAAAGTGAGAAGTCACCCCCCAGTGGGGATGACCATGCCACAATCCTTTCTCCCCCATTCTCTTTTTGGGATTTTGGGCACACATACACACACGGCCAGCGTGATTTTCAAGCCACCAAGTCTAGGACTGAAACCACAGTCGACTACACGGGAATCCAGTGACATAAGCATCACACCATCTGCTGGTCCCAATTCCTTCTTTAATAGGAAGATTAAATACAGGAAATCTGTTTTTGCACATACACCACCACCAGAGATTTGCTATATTTGGTTTAAATAAAATAGCCTCATCCTTAAATGATCTATTTTATTCATTCATTCATTCATTTGGTAAATTTTATTTATTTATACGTTTATTTTATGGTATAGAGAGACATATAGAGAGAAACAGAAATACAGCACTATCATATGTCCTCAGCTCCACGATCCATTCTCTGTTTCAGCCAACCTGAACCATGGGAATATACATGCCCACTGTACTCAGGAAGGTCTCTAGACACAACTGGCAACCTTCCCCTGGTGGGTCTTCTAGAGCATTGCACTTCACTATTGCTCCACCATCCAACCCCAAACTCTTTTAAAGGCAGAAAAGATAAGTCCTCATGAGAATTTCTTGCCTTTATGTCCACAGGTGTCAGTCACATGAACAAATTTTCTTTTATTTCATCTGCTTACTCCTATTTCATTAGCTGTATTTTTGCTGTAGTGCTATATTCTACTATATCATCTTGTTATATACATTTATATGAAATTGTTATCATGTTGCCATATTTTAAGATTCTTATTTCATTTGCTTATAGCAAGGTATAAAGTGGCCTTTATAATTCTAAATTTCCTTGGTGAATAAGTTCCAAGTTTTCAAATATTTGTGCCATTAACATCACAATACATAAGCCCACTAGAGTCTGAATGTGTCAACTCTACACTCTTAATATCTGCCCAAATGGGTCACAGAAAGTGAAGGAAGAACAAAGTGGAAGCACTATAATTAGAAATATCTAAGTGCTATCATTAGAAATCTTCAAATGGCACTCAGACGTAACAAGGCAGAGTCCAAGACAGAGACAAATTCTTCTTTCCTTTTCCAAGCAGATCAGGCTGGAGAAGAGTTTGCTACAAATTAAGACATGGCACTGGGGCTAGCAGATGGTGCAGTTGTTACATTGCTGAACTCCTGCGTGGCTGATGGCTGTTTGAGTTCTGGACCTGGTGGCTTGAAAATCATGCCAGGTGTGTGTGTATGCATACCCAAGATCTCAGGAGGAGAAGGGACTATGGCATGGCCATCCTCCAGGGACAGGTGATTTCTCATTTCCCTCTGTTGCCTCTTGCAGCAAGTGAATGCACCTTAAGGTATGTGCTTAAAAAAGGACACGGCACTAAAATTGAGGAAGAAGGCAAATCAGCAAGCTTAAATCTCTAAATTTCTGTACTTCATGGAAGTTGTTTTTATGATCCTTCCTTCACACTTTCTCCTCTTTCTACAATAACAAATTCAAACACTTAGTTTGTTTTTCTTTCTTTTTTTTTACTGTAAGACATGTGTACTCTCTTGGGAAAACAGAAAGAGAGAGAGAGAAAGAGAGAGAGAGAGGAGAGAGAGAGAGAGATATCAAATCACCCCTCAGGAGGATGGCCACACACAAGTCTCTTCTCCAGTTTCCTGTTGGGATTTTGGGCATGCACGCATATGTGCTTGACCAGCTTTTCAAGTTGCTGCTGGAAGACTCAACCCGCACAGTCAGTCATGTGGGTTCCAGCCACCTTAATATCCACACCACCTGCTGGTCTTTGAGCACCTACTTTAATTCCCCAAAAGTATTTGTTTTTACTGGAATATGTTAACTTTGGATTTTAGCCAGACTATGTTAGTAACTCTTTAAAATATTGCCTCCACAGTATTTGCTGCCATCTAATATAGGCAGACAGGTCAGGCTCAGTTCATATGCAGAAAGTTCACTACAAATGCAACATTTTTATTAAAAAAGATCTACCAATAAATTTCAATAGACACTATTGACTTTGTACACAGAAACCTTTTTAGAACATAAGCTATCCTCAGAATTGTTGTCATATTCAAACTGCCTATTTTCATTTACGATGCTAAATTTATGTGTTTTATAAACAATATTTTACCCACCTGAAATCATTTTTTTCCAACATGCCTAATTTTTTTTCTAAGTTTAGAAATATGCCAGATCAAAGCAAATGAGCTTTAGCAGCCTTTCTTAGGAAGAAGGAAAAAGCCCAGGTTATGTTTATTTCATCATGAAAAGATATCTTGAATCATAGGAGAATATTTTAAGGCATTCCATTATGACTGAAAGATTTCTTTATGACTTTTCAAAGAAAATTTTTAAGACATTGACTATCTTCCATAAGTATTATGTGACCAAGTGTTAATTTTATAGATAATTTTATAGTCATCTTCTGCATATGTGTAATAATTCAGGTTCCTGCAAGAAATTCCCATAAGTATGAACTATAGCATATTCAGTCAGATCATCCATCATAATCTTCTCCCAAAGAAAAATAATGTTGCATGTGGGGGTATTTTAAAGTGACTGATGAGAATATTGAAAAAGCAATAAATTGCTAGTCTTAAAAACATATATTGATGGGCTAAGTGAAAAAAATATATATCTAGTAGCCCTACTTTATTTAGAAAAGAGAGAAAGAGTTTGAAAGACAATGACCCCAGATGTCCTTTTTTCTGGCAAAGGTACAGAACTAGCTCTGATAAGCTCCCCTAGATAATGACCTAGAGGGAGAGCAGGAGCCAATGGGATTTTGCAAGTGCACTGCCATCCTGACCTCAGGTTGCACCTTAGAGTCCTAGCATACTTTGAAAGCATCACTTGTACCCAAACAAAATAAAATAAAATGCAAATTTCACCCTTAATTTTAAACCATAATGATTTGGCAACTGCATCATTCTCAGTATAACTCCTCTCAGCAACCATACACCATCCAATTGGCCACATTTCCTTTTCAAATACCTATTTTGTTTCCACCTAAGGATCTTTATATACAAACTATGCTTTCTGTCTAGGTCTTATTCTCCCAAATTTCACAGGGAAATTTTTTCTTTTAATTTACAAATCAACTTTTTTTATGTTTAAGTTGGAAGATAATTAAATTATTGCTTATTCTTGCTCTTTCAGAATGTAACATCCTTGAGTCATAGATCTCTGTCTCATTCACTGCTCTATCCTCAATACTTACAATAGGACAGGTCAGAGAGAGGGCAATTCATACATATTTTTGAATGAATAAATCACAATATTGATAGAAACATGCTATGTGCAATAAGACAATTCTTAAGAAAGAGCTATCATAGTAAAGCTTATTTAAAACACATTGTCAAACCTTGAAGTAGATATTCTTTTCTTATTTTTTTTTATTTTTTTGAAGAGGTTTTTGCTATAGGGCGCATGTGCTCTCCAGACAGACAGAGAGAGACAGAGAGGCAGAAAGCAAGAAATCACCCCCCGGGGGGGTTGGCCACACCGCAATCCCTTCTCCTCCATTCTTCTCTCAGGATCTTGGGCATGCATGCACACGTGCCTGGCGTGAGTTTAAGCCACCGGGTCTGGGACTCGAACCGTGGTCGACTACGTGGGAGTCCAGCGACATAGCCATTACGCTAACTGCTGGTCCCAAAGTAGATATTCTCAAACATATACAAAAAAAGCACATGGAGGGGCAAGCAGGTGGCATGATGGTTACCACACTGGATCCCTCCAAGGCTGTCTTCAGGGTTCAAATTCAGTACCCAGAAGCTTCAAAATTGTACCAGGTATGTGTGTGTGCATGCCCAAAATCCTGAGAGGAAAATGGAGGAGAAGGAATTGCAGGCTAGCCGTCTACCTGGTAGGAGTGATTTCTCACTTTCTCTCTCTCTCTCTAGCAAGTACTCACAGTATATCAAAAACCTAAAATGAAAACAAAAGCAAAAACAAAAACAAAAACAAAACAACAGCAAAAACAAAAAAAAGTGCATGGTTCTTGGAGAGGTAGGAGATACAAAGAAATAGGGAATATTTGAATCTTTAAAGAGGGATGATATATTTATGATTGTTCAAAATAAGACATTAACTGGCACTTTATAGTTACAAATCCCTGCTTTGGTGGCTAGAGTTCAAAGTCTGCATATTCGGATGAGTTTGCATGTCTGTGCACACATGCGATGCTGCGGAAAACAGTGTTAATCAATAGTCTATATGATAATCATAAAGTGGATGACTTGTTACCTTCACTTGATTTCCAAAGGCTGTCATTCTCTTCTACCTGCTACAGGTAAACTCTTTTAGATGAAGATTGTAAATTCTCAGATTAAAGACCTAGATTTGACTTGTGGTTCTACCATAGTTTAACCTTTTATCCTAGTTATACCAATTATAAAATGACAATAATAATAGCAATAAAATCATAGACTGTTGTGGGTATAAAATGAGCTTAGACTCTAGCATATGAAAATAATAATACCTTAACTTGTGTTTCAATTGCTTTAGAACACTTTAAATCATAGGTTAGGACATTTAAATTTGCCTTAAGTGAGATATTACCATTACAACATTAAGGGTAAGAAAACTGAGTAAGAAAGGTTAAGTGATTTGCCAGATTTATGGTGAGATTTCACTCTTGCTAGTATTATTGGAATGGCCTTAATGTAACTCAAGCTACACTGAGCTCAAGTCATACTAGGAAATAGTCAAAATTGTTCCAAGATTATCCCATTTACATAGGCCACCGTATATCTTTACATTCTTATTTTTCTACATTTATCTACCCTGACTCTGGTCACAGTTTTTCTTGAAGTCTCTAATTCCAAAACTCTTATTATCAACAGTGATATAATATTACAGAACAGCAGAATACTTTAAGTGCCTTGGCTCTGAGTTAGAACATGGACTCTAATATGATTTTTGTCAAATCACTTTATCATTTAAGCTACACTTTTCTTTTTTCTTTTTTAATCACCAAAGATGCATCCACCCCCCAGAGAGAGAAAGAAAAAGCACTCCCAAGGGGGCATGTTCATGCCACAATCCTTTCTCTTCCATTTTTTCATCGTGTTAGGATTTTGAGCAGACCTGCACATGCACCCTGCACGTGTTGGTTTTTCAGGTTAACAGGGCTGGACTTCTAACCATGGTTGGCCATGTGGTATCTCAGTTTCTATGCACAGAACTGCCACTGCAGCTGCCACTACTATAAATAATAGTACTTTATAGGATGGCATGAGGAATAAATGAAATAATCTGTGTAAGCAACTTAATATGTTGGTAATGGCCTGGTATTTCTTTCATTAGGTTTAGCTTTTTCCTGATTCTGTAGTCTAGATACCCTCAGCAATGTCTTCAGATAGAGTATTCACAGTCACCTACTGCAATAAACATCTGGAGGGAGAGCGTGATGATCCTTGAAACTGCTTGTCAGATATTCCTAATGTCCACACTTTTCAGTCATTTTGTAACGTTGGACCTCTCCAGTCCTTTGTAGTTAATGAAATGTGCCATTTTCCTGACAAATGCTGCAATGGTGAGGGACTTTTCTATCTTCCTGTTATACTGACTGGGAAGGTTCTCTGTGATGGATGCCCTCTTAGGCTGAGACTTAAAACCAGGAGATGCAGAGCAGTTTCCAGAGGGCCCTTTGATGGAAACATAACAAGCAAGGAAACAAACAAACAAACAAAATAAATGTTTATTGTTAAAATGCTATTAAAATTATATGGAGGTCAAAGTCACAGTGGTTCATGTGATAAGGTGCACAGTATTAGAGCCATGTGGAAAAGCCTACAGTTCAGATCCCTGGTGGATCTAAACATGTCAGGAGCACCTATGTGTGCCCATAATCCTGTCTGCTGAGAGACCAAGGGGAGATAAGATCCTGCTGCGGTGGTGTAATCTCTCTCTCTCCTTATCTCTCTCTTTCTCTCTAAATAAATTAATCAAAACTTGAAAAAAATATTTATTTTGCAGTTTCTCATAGTAACAGTATAACCTAGCCTATCTAAACTGCCACAGAAGATACAAAATTTTTAGCAGATCCCTTCTGAGATTTCACTAGGGAAACAGTTGCCTAGTCAGTTTTGCATGTGAGATATTTTTAACATTCTATCTCATTTGGACTTTGTCTTTTATTGTTTTTACTGACTAAATGCTTTGTTTTCTCTAAGGAAGAAGAAAAGTCTTATTGAAGACAATTTTATGTGCTTCAGTATTATGGAATTAGAGAGAAAAAAGCAATCCCTGTAACAGGGAAGGGCAATTCACTCAAATTGAAGAGAACATACTCTTCAGAACCTAGAAATACTATTTCTCATTATTCCACCATGTGCAATGATTACCAAAGTGTGACCAGGACCACATAACGGTCCATGCAGAGGTCAAGCTTGCTTTTTACCATGTAACTCTCTCAAACTAAGAGAAAATATAAAATGGGCACTTATCACTAATTATATTGTGATTGATACAGGTTCATATTGTAACGAGGTTCCCATACCATGAAGAACATGGAAGTTCTCCTTACCCTGGGTGACAGAGACTATATTTCATGACAGGGAAGGTGAAGGGAAAACGCAGCTTATTTTGAATGAGTGAATAACAATATCAACAAAAACAAATATTAGAAACATACTATAAGCATTAAGCTAATTCTCATGTAACAGCTATTACAGGATAGCTTATTTAAAGTAGTCATGGGACCAGCAGATGGCATAATGGGGTTATGGGGCTGGACTCCAATGTAGTTGATTGTGATTTGAGTTCCAAATGTGACTGCTTTAAATTCACTCTGGGCGTGTGTGCATGCATGTCCAAATCCTGAAAGGAGAATGAAGGAGAAGACCATCTCCCCTTGGGAGGGGGTGATTTCTCACTTTCTCTCTGTCTCTTATAGCAAAAATCTGTCTCTCTCTCTCACAAAAAAAGTAGTCATGGGCCAATCATGTAGCCTAGTAGTTAAGGGAGTCAGATCCCACATGATTGACTGCAGTTTGAACTCCAGTCCCCATGGACTGAAAAATATGCCAAATGTAGGTGTGTGCTCCAAATCCCGAAAGAATGGAAAATGGGAGAGAAGAGATTGCAGCATGACCATGTGCAACTGGGGCATTTTCCCCTTTTGTCTGTGACTTTTTGTTTCTCTGGTGAGCATGTGTGCCCTCAAACAACTAAAAAAATAATCAAACCTTGAACCAGATATACTCAAAACAGAGGGTTTAAAAAAAAAAATGCCTACGTCTTTGAGTTGATATTAAGAAGTGGAAAATATTTGAATCTCTAGTAAATCACCCAGAAGCAGCAGCAATTGCCTTCAGTTAATCACAGAAGATACTGTATCAAGACTAGCCATCCTAAACCTTTATTTTTATTTTAATTTACATTTAATCAATTTACTTTTACAGTGTACAACATTGCTTTTCCCAGCATGAATACCATGCATATTAGTCAAGATAAAGACAATACTATATACATTATCATTAACAAATAGCTTTTCTTTTTTTTTGTCAATTAAACATACTTCTTTTCTTCCCCTGTTCCCCTCCCTCCCTCTATTATCCACCCCCAATTATTATTATTACCCCTATCCTTACCTTTTCTAGTACCTACCATTGACCTCCCTGCTACTATACCTTCCAAATCTTTAAATCCTTCAGACATGTCTACCATTTGCTCTGTAGAAGCTTTTAAATTTTTTTCTGCTAGGCAGTGTGTGTGTGTGTGTGTGTGAAAGAGACAGACAGTGAGAGATAGTCTCATCATGCTACAATCCCTTTTTCCCAGTTCTTCAGCTCATGAGGATCTTGGTATGCCCCTGTAGTGTTTCAGGTATATGGAGCCAGGATTTGAACTTGCAATCAGCCATACGGTTTCAAGTACTGCATTTCAGTGTGCTGTTCACTGCACCACCAGGCTGGCTTCTCTGTAGATGTTTAAATGCGTATCAATTATGGATGAAAACAAAAATTATTGATAAGATGAAGCTATATCATGTTAGTAAGGGAGTCCTACAGATAAAAGAACCAATTGTGTGTGTATAAAATATAAACAGAGACTTATTTTAAGAAATTCAATCATGATTGTGGAGTTCAGCAAGTCTAAAAGTCTGTATAGTAGACTAGCAGACTGAAGACTCAGGGAAGATTTGAAGTTACAGCTCAAGTCTGAAAACAGGTTGGAGGCAAAATTTCTTTCTCCTTCAATAGGCTGCAGACTTTTTTCTCCTTAGACCCTCCACTGATTGTATGAGGTCCACCTACCTCTGGAAATAAATCTATTTTATTCAAAATCTACTGACTTAAATACTAATTTCACCTAAATAGCTTTACAGAAACTTTTGGGCTGATGTTTGACTAAATATCTCAGTGCCATGATTTAACCAAGCTGATACATAAAATACCGCAAACGTTAATCCCTTCTATGTTCAGTTACATAAATTCTCAAATTTTTGTTCATGCAGTGTTTTTACTCTTTGTTTTTCTTTAAACAATAATTTACTCATAGAAATATTAAAAACAAATGTCTAAAATTGGACATTATATATTTCCTTTCAACTTTTCTAAAAAGAATTATAATTTACTTATTATTTATTAATTTATTATTCAATTTGCCATGGGACACATGTTCTTATGAGAAAGAAACAGGGAGAGTGAGAAAGGAGACTGCCAGGGACCAGCTGTTAGTGTAATGGCTATGTCGCTGGACTCCCATGTAGTCGACTGCTGTTCGAGTCCTGGACCCGGTGGCTTAAACTCACAACGGTGCGTGTGCGTGCATGCCCAAGATCCCTAGAAAAGAAGGGAGGAGAAGGGATTGTGACATGTCCATCCCCCCTGGGGGGGTGATTTCTCATTTTCTATCTCTCTGTCCCTCTCTGTGTTTCTGGCAAGCACATGTGCCCCATAGCAAAAACCCCTCCAAAAAAAGAAAAAAAA
>NW_006159990.1:3350268-3415237 GCF_000334495.1 Tupaia belangeri chinensis | reverse complement strand
AGTCCAGCAAGTCTAAAACTCTGTATAGTAGACTAGCAGACTGAAGACTCAGGGAAGATTTGATGTTACAACTCAAGTCTGAAAACAGGTTGGAGGCAAAATTTCTTTCTCCTTCAATAGGCTGCAGACTTTTTTCTCCTTAGACCCTCCACTGATTGTATGAGGTCCACCTACCTCTGGAAATAAATCTATTTTATTCAAAATCTACTGACTTAAATACTAATTTCACCTAAATAGCTTTACAGAAACTTTTGGGCTGATGTTTGACTAAATATCTCAGTGCCATGATTTAACCAAGCTGATACATAAAATACCGCAAACGTTAATCCCTTCTATGTTCAGTTACATAAATTCTCAAATTTTTGTTCATGCAGTGTTTTTACTCTTTGTTTTTCTTTAAACAATAATTTACTCATAGAAATATTAAAAACAAATGTCTAAAATTGGACATTATATATTTCCTTTCAACTTTTCTAAAAAGAATTATAATTTACTTATTATTTATTAATTTATTATTCAATTTGCCATGGGACACATGTTCTTATGAGAAAGAAACAGGGAGAGTGAGAAAGGAGACTGCCAGGGACCAGCTGTTAGTGTAGTGGCTATGTCGCTGGACTCCCATGTAGTCGACTGCTGTTCGAGTCCTGGTCCCGGTGGCTTAAACTCACACTGGTGCGTGTGCGTGCATGCCCAACATCCCTAGAAAAGAAGGGAGGAGAAGGGATTGTGACATGTCCATCCCCCCTGGGGGGGTGATTTTTCATTTTCTATCTCTCTGTCCCTCTCTGTGTTTCTGGCAAGCACATGTGCCCCATAGCAAAAACCCCTCCAAAAAAAGAAAAAAAAAAAAAAAACGGCCAGAAAACGGCCAGGTCAGAGACTCAAACCACAGTCAGCCATGCGGGAGTCTAGTACATTGACCACCACACCACCTGCTGGCTTCCCCCGTTTTAATTTTTTTATTCTTCATCATTCATATGTGTTTCTTAGCATCTTCTAGATTATCAAAACAGAGCCATGTCCAAGTTAAGTCCTTTAATGAATATTTGCTAAATGAATACCCCAAGAAGGAAGAATAGAAAATAATGTTAACAAAGAGACTGATAGCTCTAGATAAGAGTAAACTCTAATGAACTGGTCATTTCTTCTTTTCTGTGGAAGGACCATTATTCTTTATTTTGTTAATACTATTTTCTTAGTGTATGTACTATTCTCTTAGTGTATGTACAACATGGTTTTTTTCTGCATTTCAAAGCTATACTGCTTGCATGAGTTGAGATCAAAATAAGAGATGCTAGAACCACTCTGCTAATAATTAGCATATTGTAAACTTTGTTAGTCAATATTCTCTTGCCTTGTACTTTGTGAGCCACTAGCCATCCTAATCTGAGGCGTCTCTCTGGTTCCCCATCCATTAAACTGTAGTCTGGGTGGGGTCATATTGTATAAATTGTGGCCTCCTATGTGTTAAGAGCTGCCTTTTACTGCTTGCTTGGAAGCCGTCTGTGCAATTGGATACCTCTTGCAGTTTTGTACCCAATGAGCAAGACCTTGATCATTATGTTTTTAGAATTGTCAAAACAAAGAACCTGGCATAAAAAAAATACTTTCTAAGGCAAATATTGTAGACTGACATACACACAGATAGACATACACAGATAGATGTAGAAATAGAAAAATTTGTCTCTAATAAAATCATCACAAATGACTATTTTACTAAGAGAGAAATAAGAACAATGTGAAAATTTTAGAACATGGTGTTATCTAGAGACAAGTACAAGATTCTGGTTTCATAATGTTAGGAAAAAAAAAGTATTTGATGCTAATATCAAAACAAATTACTTTGGCCGTTACGAAAAATAAATGATGAGAAAAATTAACATTATTTTATCTATCAATGCCATACTAATGATAGTGTAGTTGGTGTCCAATTAGTGAAAAGAAAATGATATAAAATTAAGATTGGATTAAAATAGCATGGGAGAGGGGAATCAAACTAGTTGAAGAGTAAATAATCGAGAATGGTGAAAGATCAAAAGTCATTGATACTTTCAACAGCACTTTCAAGTGTGGTCTGGTCTAACCAGCTCAGGTGTCTGGTTGAAGGATGTTGTTTTAATGAGGAATTTGCCTGCTTATTTCTTAACCTTGCCTTGCCTTACGAGACATAATAAGCTTAGAAAATGTTCAATTTTCTAGAAATATTTAAATGCTCAATAGAAAGTCACAAAGTGACCCCATTTACAATTTTTCCCATTAGTAAAAATAAACATTCAAAGTATTGGGTTGTTGAAAAAGTCATGATGCATCTTTGCATAGGAAAACACACACACACACACACACACAAAAAAAAAAACTTTTGTGACTTTTGTGACTTTCTTAACAACCTAATAAACATAGTTTTAAGATTTTCTGTTTTCAAATTTTATTGTCTGTTAGCTATTTATATAAAACACCACATCTAAATAATTTGCATATTTTATGAACATATATGTTCTGTAGTACTTGCTTCAATTTCTTTACTTTCTTACGAGGAAAACACTGCAAAAAGTAATACAAATTTTGGGGTCAACAGGTGACATGGTGGTTAAGGTGCTGGACTCCCACATGGCTGACCACAGTTTAAGTCCTGGACCTGGCAGCTTGCTTTCTCACTTTCTCTCTCTCTTTCTCTCTGTCTCTTTCTGGTCAAATTAAAGAAAAATAATAATAATAATAATAAATAAAATAAAATAAATAATTTTAAAAATAAAACAAATTTCTATGAAAGTGGTAGACTAAAGAAATTTATTTCGACATGTATACTGTTTTCTTAACCAATAAAGGCATGTCTTTGGTTTTTAAATATGGTCACATGTCACTTAACAACATGGATGCATTCTGAGAAATGTGTCAGGTGAGTTCATTATTATACAAATATAGAGTATACTTATACAACCTAAATGGTGTAACCTACTGCCTACTTAGGCTGTATGGTAGAACCTGCTGATTCTAGCCTACAAACCTGTACATCATGTTATTGTACTAAAATACTATAGGCAACTGTAACACAATGGTTAAGTATTTATGAATCTAAACATAGAAAAGGTATAGTAAAAATACTATACAAAGAAAAAAATGGTATACTCTTACAGGATACTTGTCATGAATGGAGCTTGCAAGCCTAGAAGTTGTTCTGAGTAAATCAGTGACTGAGTGGTGAGTGAATATGAAGGCATAGACATTATTGTGTGCTACTGTAGACTTTCTAACACTGTAATTTAGGTTAGAGAAAACAAGTTGCCAGGTCCAGGACTTGAACTGCGGCCAGCCATGTGGGAGTCCAGTGCCTCAACCACCATGCTATCTGCTGGCCCTTTCAACAATGAATTAAACAGATGATTGTAACATTTTTACTTTATAAAATTTTTAAGTTTTAACTTTTTGGCTCTTATAGTAAAACTTAGCTGAATATACAAACACATGGTATGGCTGTACCAAAATAATTTATTTCTTGTATCTTGATTCTATAAGCCTTTTGTAATTTGCAATTTCTTTGAAACTTTTAAAACTTAAAAAAAATAATAAAAAAACTAAAGCACCAACACACACAGTAGCCTATGTCTACACAGGATCAGAATTATCCCACTGGAGGGCCTTGATGAACCAAAACAACAGAAGATAAAATCAAACACAGGGAAAAATCAAGAGATGTGATAAACAGAAAAAGTTTGAGGCTACTGTTGTAGTAACACAACACACTGTTTTACAATAACCTTTTTGTTTTAAATAAATGGGAGTACAACTAAGGTAATAATTCCATTTATTATTATTATTCTTTCAATGGCACTGGAGAGAGACACAGAGAGAGAGAGAGAAAGGGAAAGTGAGGAAGCAAGCCTCCAGGCCTGGGACTCAAATCAGAGTCGACCATGTGGGAATTCAGCGCCTTTAACCACCATGTCACTTGCCCCAACATAATAACATTTTAATGTAAAGTGATTTGTATATTTTGCAAGGAGACCACATAATAACATTTTAACGTAAAGTGATTTGTATATTTTGCAAGGAGACAAAGCAGAGAAACTTTATAGCAAAACATTTAGGGTTATCTCGTGGTCTGGTGGTTAAGGTGGCTAGATTCCACATACTGATTGCATGAGTCCTAGACCAGTGGCTTAGAAAACATGCTAGGGACGTGTGCACGTGTGCCCAAAATCCTTAAAGAAAGAAGAAATGGAGAAGTGATTGAGGCATGACCATGCCTTGGGGTGGGGTGGGGGTGCTTTCTCACTTTCCCTGTCTCTGTTTCTCTGTCAACCAAATGCCCGTCCCCCACTGGCAAAAATTTAAAAATAAATAAATAAATAAAACCATTTAAAAATTACTGATTAGAAGTGATACTATTTATAGAATTTAAGTTAACTGATTATTATTTAGCTCTGAGAAATGGCTGGGGTGAGATACAAAGGTAAACTCTCAAGGCAGTTCTGTGGCCTGGTGTTTAAGGCAGCCAGATCCTAAGTGGCCAACCAGCTGCTCAGCTTGACTCAGCCACCTGAGAAATACTACAGGCCCTTGCATGTGCCCTCTAGTAAAACAACAAACAAAAAACAAAACTGTGTGCTTTTCCCTCTTTTCTTCCCTTCCTCTCACAGTAACTTACCACCTTTTCTGTCAGCACACACAAGTCATTTTCTTCTGTCATTTTCTCAGAAAAAGAGTTCTGGCTCTGTACAATGCTCTAAAATTATCATTTATATACAGACATTTGATTTCTTTTTAAGTTCCTGATTTCTAAGTAAGTTAGAGGCAAAGAACAGAAATGTCCATCCCTTGTTTGGTAGACTAGTGGGATCTCTTGGAATGTAAAGAGGAGCAGTATCAGACTGGGATACTAAGGAGGGAGGTTACAGTTTATGGTTCAATATGAGGGAGGGGAAAGTTATTTATGAGACACTTGTGCTATAGGGAATAAAAACTGACAAATACAACTATAGAGACATGATTTTAAAAAGATAAGAATTTTTAATTTATCACACTTTCTATGAAATACCCTTATCCATTTTTCTCTTCCAGTTGGCACCATTGTTCTATGAGATGATTTGGATTCATTATTTTTAGAAGACTCTTAAAATTTGTATTTTCAGTTATTTAGGAATTAAGCACAAAATCAACCTTTTCTGGTGATCACCTTAGAAAACATACCTCCACTTTGGACTGGGATGTAGCTTACCCACAGACATGCCCTCTGAAGTTATTTTTAAGTCTGTTTCACAAAAAAAAAAAAAAGTCCTTAATAATAACATACAATTGTCTCATATGAATGAGGGATGTTGAGATTGTCAAGCTACTTTTGAAAATAGGGAACTTTAATAAACAAAGAACAATATTTGGAGATATTTTTAATGCTTTTTAAATTCTTTGTTTCCATTTGGTGGGAAATATTTTCCTATTATTTAAAAAAATATGAATGGGTAAGATATCTGAACTCTTAAATCATGAAATGAACCTACATTTATCTAGGGAAAATAAAGCCAAAGAATATAAACCAGAAAAGTGCAAATCGGTTTAAAAAATACAGTTTTAAATAGCTATCAAATGCAGTGCACGCTCCATAAACTGCAGACGGCTTCTTGAATAAAATATGAGGACATGTAGCTCTGTGACTATCTATCTCGCTTAGTTAAAAAAAAAAAAAAATTCTGAAGAAAATTTCTAAATAGGCCATATACTATCTGCAAAGGAATAAACAAAGTAGCCAGCAGTGACAGTGTTTGCTTTTCATGTGGTGGAACTGTGTGCAAATACAAGGCCTAACAAATGTCAGCTCCTCATTTGCAAATGAAGATGTAAAAGGAAATGTCGGTGACAGTACATGCAACAGTTCATATTTGAAGTTTGGCACAGTGAACTGACAGCCACAGAGGAGCTGCAGTGGCCTAATCCTTTCTTTCTGCCTTCTAGCAATGATAGTTGGGAAAGGGGGGGTAAGTTAATAAATATGTGATGAGGAAAAGCTGTGGAAGAATGGCATATCTTCTCCTCTGCAAGAACTCATCTTCAGAGATAATTAACTAGGTGACAACATACAATGTGCCATTAACAACAGCATTCAAATCATTTCTGGACTTAAGTACAGTTTTAAGCCGCTTATCAGATTTTCATTTCTGAATCCATTCAGCTGTCAGGCTTACATCCTGGTCCTTTATTGAAGCTCACATGGGAATCCAAAACCTTCTAATTTTCTATACAGATTCATTTCAGAATCAATTAGAGTTGGTGGCAGCCTTGTCCCTGTGTGCAAAGGGGATTAGCTGGGCACTTGCTCAGCTGAATCTACCTCTGAATGTACATTCAACCTTCCATCGAGAATGAGCTCTTCCTCCCCCCTTCTAGAGGACTCTTCAGCAATTGAACCGCTGTAGACAACAGATGGCAGATAATCACTCGAATAGCCTCCAATTTTGTCAGGAAAGGAAAAGTGATCATCCAACTCTCTCTTACAGTAGGTAAGAGACCTCTAGGCATTTGAAGCATGCTCTGCTTTTAAAATAAGGAAATCTACAGTTGTCCCCCTTCTCTGGCAATCTTCTGACAATGTCATCCTTGAGTCCTTGTCCCTCCCTGACTTTCTTTCATCAACGTCTGGCACATCTTTGCGACCTTGCTGCTTTTCTCCATCCTGCCTCACCTAATTTTACTGAAATCTTCGTTCTTTCCACTTGCTGACAAACTCTAAACATCATCTTTAATATTAGAAATAAAATTGTTATGTAGCATACAAATGTGAAAATGTGCCCTACACTGATTATTTTGCAAATAACGCACGCATCTTATGAGTAGTCCAAAAACTGCATCAATTAAGTTCACACACTGAAAGAAATATACAAAATGGACATCGTATATGTAAATAAGGGTTTTTCACTGTAAAGATACATGTGATTCAATGTAATATAAAAAAGATTATGATATAATAAAATTTAAAAATATTAAAAAAGTAAGGGTCATTTTGCTTTTCCTTTTTATGTTTTCCCACATTCCTTTCACTAATAAAGACTTTCAAATATCTGTCTTATTAAAATCATTTAATTATATTGTTTATTTAAAAAAAATTACTAAAGTACACTGTGTATTTAGTCTTAGTTTAAGAACAAATAAGAATAAGAACTGCTGACTGTGGTTCAAGTCCTGGACCTGATAGCTTGCCTTCTCACTTTCCCTCTCTCTCTCTCTGATAACTATAGCAAGCTAAAATAATAATAATAAATAAAATAAAATGATCTTTTTTTTTAAAAAAAAAAGAACAAATAAATTATAGGCCTTTTAATAAAAAGAACACAGACCTCCGCCATTTAGTGCCTCCACCATTTTAGAACTTTCTTCTGGTATTTTCCTTCATATTTCAAAGTACTGTGCTTACACTACTGTTTCCTAATCTTTTCATTTAAGATGTTATGTCTTGATGTCTCCCTAAGAAATATAATACTGGGGGCCAACAGATGGCATAGTGGTTATGTTGCTGGACTCCTACATGACTGACTGCTATTCGAGTCTCAAACTCTTTGGCTTGAAAATCACACTTAGGTATATGTGTGCCCAAGATCCTGGAAGGAGAATAGGAATTGTGGCATGGCCATCTCTCCTTGCACATATATCTACAAACAAACTGGGCTACTCATAAGATCCCTAGTGTCATGGCAAAGTGGTATAGATCCTGTATTTTACTCCAGTCCCACCAATAACAGCCTTCCTCTTCTCTGTTACTGATTTATCTAAGTCTAAGCTGTCACTGGATATAAGATGTAGCATTATTTTATGCAACCACTTAGAAAAATAAAATGCTTCTAATAAAACTGATATAGTGTTCTCTTATCATTAAGAATTTTTATTTTATACCTAAAAGGAGTTTTTTAAAGATTTATTTAGACATATGTCACACATTCTAATTTTGCATGTAGAATAAGAAAAATACAATAGAAATAAATTGGTGGTTATGGCTTTCATACAATTTCTTTCTATTAAGAATTTGACTTATGAATCTCTTTCCAACACAATGTTGTATTTTATGTTTTCTAAAACACTATTATTGTCCTCTGTTTTATCAACAGTGCTGAAAATGCAGCATATTGTAAAAGATTGCTTCACTATTGTCTCATTAATTTTTTCGAGGCCTCTAACACTCTGACATTTTCTTGCTCTTAAGAGAAGATGTCAATGGGACATTTTCAGATAGTAATTGGTGCTCTCGTTTCTTCCTTAAATGGTAATTAAATAATTTATTGCCTGAAAATCCAGGTGTTATAGTTTTCCAGACATGCCACTAAGATTAATAACATTTTTTTTATATGAGCAAGGACAAGTAATTCAATAATGAAGCCTGACAGAGAGCTTTTGTAAGATGCTGTTGACTGATTCTAAAAATGTATTTTCATTTTAGAGATGTTAAAAATGGGAAAACACATCTAAAATTTTGGGAAATAATAATAAAGGATCAGTTTAATGAGTAAAGCTTTCTTATACTCTTAAGACTACTGACGCTGTAAGGACTATTAAAGATCTTCCTAAGACTATGAAGGATCCAGGTGAGCTAAGTCATGTTTAATAAACACGTGGCTTTTGTTGTGCATTTTGTTATTTTTAGGGTTAATAATTGCATTTTTATGTTGATAGTGTTTCTCTTTGTCGTTCAATAATTCTTCCCTAAAAAATGCTGAAAGTCCAATTCACTGTAGTCCAACATGACTGGAATTTTGCTTGGCTATCAGTGACATGTCTTCATAGCTCTGTTTTCTTATGTCTAAGGTTGAATGCTGCTTTCATTAGGTTAATTTAGACTGTCCTCAGAAGGTCTTCTCTTGACCTCTTTTTTTTTTTTTTTGCCTTTTTTTTTAAAAGAGATTTTTGCTTTTAAAGAGGTTTCTGCTCCCCCAAAGAGATAGAGACAGACAGAATGAGAGGGAAAGTGAGAAATCATCCCTTAAGGGCGATGGCCATGCCTGAATCTCTTCTCCTCTATTCTTCCCCCCTGGATCTTGGGCACACATGCAAACACACCCAGAGTGACTTTGAAGCCACCAGGACCAGGACTTGAACCACAGTCCACTATGTGGGAGTCGAGAGGTGTAACTGCTATGCCCTCTGTTAGTTCCCACTGATCTCTTTTGTTGATCCCGTCCAGGAGTCTAAAATTTCTTTTCTTATTTTCAATATTTATAGACGTATCCCCAGAAGATCGCTAAGAGGGAGTTCATAGGATATACATTTCAAAAATTTTATGTAGCTGATGGTTTGGCTGGGTATATAATAGTTGAATAAACATAACATGATGTTTCCTTAAAATTGAAATGACATTGTCTCCATTGTATTCTACTGTCAAAGAGTAACTCTGGAGTCTTCTAATAACATTATTATTTCAATCTGTATGTAAGCTCTTTTATTCTCTTCATAAGTTGTAAGACTATCTTTTTTCGCCTGAAAAATTAACAGTATTACATGTGGGTGTGCATCCTATTTATCACAGTCTTTTAAAAATATAGAAATGTGTCCTTCCTTCAGTTCTGAAAAATATTTTCAATTCATTTTGTTATTTTTTCTCCCTTTTCTTTGTCCTGTGTTTCTGTAATTCTTATTATATGGACTTGGAACTTTTATTATACTTACTGTTTGCTTAATATTATCCATCTCTATTTTTTAAAGAAAATTCAAACCTTGGGCCAGCTCAGTGATCTAGCAGTAATGCGCAGTTCAAGGTAAGCTGGATTGCACATGGTAACCCCTTATTTAAATCCTGGCTCAGTCAGTCTGAAACATACCATGCACACATGTGAGTGCCCAGGACTCCACAGGCTGGAGGAGTGGAGGGGGATCACAGGGTGACTAGCTCTTATGAAGGTGCTCATCACTCTCTCACTCTCTTTCTCATGTGTGCACATGTGGGAAGTATCATGAATAAAGAAAAAATGAAGAATGTAAAATAAGTCCTTTTAAAAAGCAAAACTTCTTTGAGTACTTTTTCAATTTAACCTTTGCTTTCTTCTATGACATTTTAAATTTATCTTATTTATTAATTATCTCATAGTTTCTTTTTTAGGTAGAGATTTTTGCTATAGGATATATGTGTTTTCCAGAAAGACAGAAAGCAAGAAATCACGCCCTCCACCCCCCACCACCAGGAGTAATGGCCACACTACAATCCTTTCTCCTCCATCCTCCTCTCAGGATCTAGGTCATGCACACACACACACACATACACACACACACACACCTGGCATGAGTTTTAAGCTGCTGGGTCTGGACACAAACTGTATTGACTACGTGGGACCGCAATGATGTAACCATTATGCCATCTGCTGGTTCTAAATTATGTGTTGCTTTTTTTTAAAATTATTTTATTTAACTTTATTTATTTAATTATTTATTTATTCTAATTTGACTGGAGTTGGAAAGAATGAGAGAGAGAGAGAGAGGGAAAGTGAGAAAGCAAGCCACCAGATTTGGGACTTGAACTGTGGTTGTCCATGTGAGAGTCCAGTGCCCTTAACCATCATGCCACCTGCCAACTCACGAGTGATTTTATACTTTTAATTTAAAAAAATGTTTGCTGTTCTTGGATTGATCCTTTTCTAAATAGGATTCAGTTGTTTCACAGTGCAATATCTTTTACACACACACATACACAGAGACAACAATACTGTCACTGTTTTTAAATTGTGTTGTCCTTTCTGTATAGGTTTCCCTCATATATCTAGCAATGTGCAATTGTCACTATACCTTTGAGATTGAAGCACTAAAATGCTCATTGAAGTTTGTATAAGAAACTGGGGTTTTTATTGGTAGACTTTATTTCAGAGTGATGAAGACCTGATGAAGAGACGAGTATGCAAATATCAGATGCTGTAGGTCTTTCCTCTGCTGACTGACATTTCCCCAGGAGCAAGGTTCCCGTGTTCCTTGATGGGTTTATCTGCCTAAGACAGTCCTCTGCTGCAAGCAGAGGGTGTAGGTGCTTGATTTTGTAATGGTGAGGGAAGACGTAACTTACCAAGTTCAGGTCTGATTAAGGTTTTCAAACAATTTGCTTATTTTTAGAACTAGCCTTCTTTTCTGACTTCTAAACTAGCTGAGTCTGTTTCCTGAGCATATTGGGATGAGTTCTATGGCAGAAACTAGTTTCATGCTTTCTATTGATTTTCTTCTTGGCAAACACATAAGTTTAGCTTTTTCTTAAATAACATACCCTCATTATTTCTTTCCAAAAATATGTTTATATTGCTAAGCTGTCATATCCTCATTATGAGTATATAGCTTTTAAAATATTAAACTCTCGTTTTATTGATGTTTCAGTAGAATTGCAAATACATGCATATATTCAATTTAGCATATATAATTGAGAAGCTCAAAGTGTTGTATTTTTCAAAATAGACATATAAGTGACACATATATAAAGTGTACAGTTTGATAAATTTCCACACTTGTGCACATCTGTATGATCATCACTGAATTTAAGACACTAAACATGGGAGATACCACCAGAAGTTTCATGTCTTTTGTAATTTTTCTATCTCATCCATCCCTGAATTGATTCCCACTGCCTTTCTATCCTCTGCTAGGCAACTACTATCGGTTTTCTGTCACACTATATTTGTTTGCACTTCCTAGCATTTTATTAAAATGATATGCTTATTTTGCCTGAATTCCTTTCTTCTGAATGAGTTTTAGAATTGTTTATATAAAAGGTATCAATATTTGAATTTTTGACTCAATACTATTTAATTGCATAGATAATGTCACAATTTGTTTATTTTCATTTGTTGATTGGTATTTGGGTTGTTTCCTCTTTTAATCATTACCAAAAGAAGCTGTAACATATTCAAAGGGACTTTTAAAAGTTCATGGGGTAAGTTAAAATAGGAGTTTATTTTGGTAGAAAGAAATTGAATTGCATGCATAGTTTTTAATAATATATATTTTCCATGAACTGTTTTAAAACCCTGTCATATTTGTATATACGTATTTGTGTTAACATGTTTGCATTTCATATATAAGCTTTGTAACTGTTTCTTACCAATTTGTGGTTTATATTTTTATTTTGTAACAGTATTTTTCAAAGATTATGTATGTCTACTTTTGATAAAGTTCAATTATCATTTTTTAACAGCAGATAATCAATTTATTAAGTTACTTGACTTAAGTATCTGCAATGATGACTTCAACCTCAACTCTTGGTTCAATACTCACAGAAGTAATCTGCTTAACGATCTCAGAAGGACTGTGCAAATCAATGAGTCACTTGTGGATTCTCATAATCTGGAAATGGTCCCATGTTTTAGAACCTCCACCACAAGGTGCTTTTCTTGCAGTGATTCTCAAAGTTCTGGTAGGTATCTGAACTTGTCCTCTCACCTCGAGATTCTTTGCCTTTGAACCTCTGATTTAGGCACCTCACACTTTCTTCAGGTACTTTACATTGCTACTAGTTAAAGTAACTGTAATTCAGTGAATGGCCACCTCTGGGCCCACAGATGTCTTTTCAGTATCTTTAAAAGCCATGGCTGTGTCAAGGCTTCCTGACCAACTTGTTACTTGGTGAGAGTGAATAGCAGTGTGCTGGGAGCTAGCTCTGGGTTAACCAGAGCTCCAGAGCATCTGTGTCGATGTCTTCCTCAAAAAGCTCAAAGGAATGAAACTTATGCTGGGCATGTGTGCGTGCATGCCCAAAATTCCAAGAAGAGAATGAATGAGAAAAGATTGTATTGTGACCATTTCCCCTGGGGGTTATTTCTCACTTTCTGTCTCTCTGTCTCTCTCTGTCTCTTTGCCAAGCAATAATCTCTTTCTGAAATAAAACCTCAATTTGTTTTTTTTTATAAAGTTTTTATTTATTTTGTCCATGAATGACAGAAAAAGAGAGAGGTAGCACTCCCAGAGTGCCTCGATGCCCTAGTCTACCTTCAACCTTCCGCTGGTGTTGGATCATGGACAAGCATGTGTCTGGCTACGGTAGGAGGTCACTGCAGCTGAACTGGGGACCCTCTATGAGGGATTCCCTTGCAGAACATCACATTTTATCATTCTGTTACAGCCCAGCCCCTATCAATCTGTTCTTTTATACATCAACCTTTAGTGTTCCATATAAGAAATTTTTGCCTCAAATAAAATTACAAAGCTTTCCTCCTTTTTCTTCAAGAGATATTATAATTTATCATTTATTTTTAGATCTATGATCAAGGTTTCATTCAAATTTAGTTTTATGCATAAACTTCTCTCAGCTTATTAGTTTTGCCTTTTGATGAAAATCAGTTGCCCAGATGTATGTGGATCTATTCAAGGACTCTATTTTATTCCATTTTCTAATTTTTTAACCCTTGCATCACTAGTATATTGCCTTGATTACTCAGCTTCTATGATAACAAATTTTAAGAAGTACTGCTAGTTTTCTAATTCACTCTTCTTTTTCAAAGTTATTTGTATCTGTTCTAGGTAACCTTCACTTCCATATGGAATGTAGACTTAGTTTGGATATTCTCACAAAAGTGGCTCATAGGAATATGATTGGGATTGAATTGAAAACATAGACCAATTTGGGAAGAACTGACATTTTAACATATTGAGTCTTCGGATACATGAACATGGCATGTCTCCCTATTTATGTTTTCTCAACAATGTTTGTCATTTTCAGTATGTATGTGTTTTTCAGATCTCTTGTCAGATTTATTCCTAAGTATTTCATATTTTTACTATTAAAATCTTATTGTTTTGTTTTTCACCTTTTTGATTTTTCTTTGATGTAACATAGGAATATCATTTATTTTTCATATATTGATTTTAAGTTCACTTATTTTAGCTTATTTTTATAGCTCATCATATTCTCTGCATAGACAGTCATGGTTTCTAAACAAAAATCTGACATTTTTACTTCTTTTTATTTTCAATCTGGATGGGTTTTTATTTCTTCTCCTTGATCGATTTTAGTGTCTAGAATATGCAGTTTAATGTTTAATACAAGAGGTAAGAGTGACATCTTTTGCTGATGAGGGAGGCATTGAATACAGAGTGATGCTTTCTGTGGGATTTCAAGGTGCCCTTTATCTGGCAGAGTAAAAGTCTTTCCGATCTGAATCTGCTGGCATTAGATTTTTGCCAGAAAAAAAAAAAGTAGTTTATGTGTCTACTAAAGTGATCATATGTCTTTTTTCTTTTAGTTTTTATTTGTTTTTTTTTTCTTTTAAATAAATAACATCGACCGTTTCTTGAAAGTTAATCCAATCTTACTTTTCTAGAAGAAACTTTATTTGGTCATATATTGACATAGCTGAATAACTATATGTTTATGGGGATATTGTTTTCTAAACTTAGGATATTTGGTAACTATTGTTATGTCTTCGAGTTCACTAATTTTTTTTTCTACTGATATTTAACCTGCTGATAATCCCATCGTCATACGCACACACGTCCAGCATATTTTCCAAGTGGCAAGGTCAGGGATTCACTTGGCCATGTGGGATCCAGCCACTTTAACCACCATGCCACCTGGCTGGCCCTATATCTAATTTTCACAGTGAGCATAAAAGTTAATCTATTTTTATGGTTTTCTTTTTTTTTTGCCATAATTGTGTAATTGGGGTGGTGGTGGTTGTTATATTTTATATGGTTTACATTTATTCTATTCCAAATTCTTTTTCACTCCATAATATAAAGAAGAGATCAAATACTACAGCTTCAGTAAGCTGGTTTAATTATTTCAAAATGTTTAATAGGAAAAACAGTTCCTAGGTTTTGAGAAAATATAAGAGTTATCATCTCCATAGATAAATTATTTTTCTTTGTGATGCAGGTATTGACTCAAATAAAACGTTTAGAAATAATAATGATGAATTGAGGTGGATTAGGCAACCACGCGCATAGTTCCAGCTCTGCATTTCCTATGAACGTGGGTTAGTAACCTGTAGAAGATCTGTTCCCTTCCATGCCCAGCCCTCTTCATTTGTACAATCAAGATGACACGGAACTCCCAGGCTAAGGAGCTGAGGGATTTGGCATTATAATTGTGACTAATATGTCATGCATTTTAAAAGTGCGTTTCATTCTTGTTTTCAAATTCTAGCTTATATTGACAGGCACAGATTTCTTTGCTCTTTGCCAACTAGAGAAGTCTGTGTGTGTCAAACAGTACATTAAGAAAATAATATACAGCACTAAATTTGAATAGTAGAAATACAATTCAAATAAGCAAAAGTGTGGGCTGCACAAGAGTAAGTTGTTGGCTTCCCTCTCCTGTCTCAGGGCAGTGAGGACAATGTGATTTAGCTGTTTTTTCCAGGCCTTCACAGCAATGGAGTTTGTATATAAACTCCTGTGTCATTCCCCACTGCTAAAACCTGCTAAGGCATACTGTCACCTGTTCCTTGTAATGGAAAACATACTTTTTAACATTATAATTTTTCTTGGACTTAAAGGTTTAAGAAAAATGCCAGAGCTCTTGCTGCACAAGACTGCGAGTGATAAAAATTGTCTGTGTCCCAGAAAAACATGAAATCACACACTAAGGATTTGTGACTTAACAATATAAAATTAATTTTTCATTCCCAACAAAAAGAAAGGATTGCTTCCTTAGTCCTGACACACCACATTTTTTTCACAATAGAAATTGTCCTAACAATAAACTTGTGTTTCTCAGTTTTATATAACTGAAAAATATATGTTCCTAAAGGTGGGGAAAGAAGGTTTAAAAAAAGATCAAGTGATGTACAATTTCAAATGCTTTTATTTAGAAGTTTCAAATGCTAAAGGATGTACAATTTCAAATGCTTCTATTTAGAAGTTTCAATGATTTCATCATTTTGAAGGTATATTTGAAATGTATTTTCATATTTAAAAGAATCAACCACTCAGTCAGCCATAAAATAATGCTCTGAGCATCATTACCTGGCCCCAGACAGGGGAAGATGATTTCTCCTGTGTACAGACAGTGCATTCCCTGGGCTATTTATCAGCAGGGCATAACTAGGATGAAGCCTTCCAGCCACCATGCACTCGAGTACGCTGATTACAGAGGTTGTGCTAATAATCACCCTCCAGAGCAGAAAGGTGACTACTGTCTTGAACATCTCTTCAGTGCCCTGAGCTCTAAATGAGGGCATAATGACAGAACTGAACCCATGCTATTGTATAATCAGAGAAAAAAGGTCATATCCCAACTTCATTCTTTAATTCTTTAACAATTTTATCTCTCTTCCCAAATAAATTCTTTTTCAGTCCCAAAATATGTCTCTCTCTTAACACACTGATGATATGTGTTTTTAGCTTAGAAATTAATTGCAGCAACATTAAATTTCATTTTATTTTTTATAAGAGTCTTGCTTTGTCTCAGTCTTCCAGTCTCAGCCTCCCGAATAACTGGGGCTTTCACATGTGCTGCAAAGCCTGGCTCTCGGATTGGGCCAGAAATAAAGCCCCGTCTCCCATCTGGCCTCAGGTTGAGCAATGTCTTAGGAGTGCATGCCACAGTGGTTGGGCTTAGTTTTAGTTTCTCATTTTTAAGTTTTTATTAAGGTATTCAAGTCTTATTTATCTATCATATACCCTATGACTGTATCTGGCTAGAGTAATAGTACTTTAATTAATTAATTAAATATCCACAGAGTTCCAACTTACAAACTTTATCACAGAAGCTGCTGCTTGATAGGTTAGTCATTCATGTAACTGAATTACTACAATGTACTGTGTAATGCGAGGACTACTGACAGAAACATACGGAGAAAAAAATGTTCAGTTCTCTCAATGATGTCTTCCTACATTTCTTAATATCATTATGAGGGGGATTTTCTGAGTTTCACGTGAATGCCAGTGTTCTTTCTGATTATATCCACTTCTGCTTCATAATGATCACCTCAAAGCAAAACAAAACAAAACAAGCAATCAAATGAAACAAAAATCTACTTTTGTGAGACTTGTGAACTCCAATCTTGCCATATGAAACACATTGATTTATGTGTCTATGCATGGAAAATGTATTTTATCTCATTTCTTCCCAAATAATTTTAAAAGATGATAAAAGGATTTGCTTTATATATATCTAAATGCTATCTAGAACATATCCATATGAAATATAGACAAAGATGTCAACAGTTACTTTAAAAAAAGAGTATACTTTGTTGGTTAGCCAACATAGTAAACTTCTCAATATTAGCATCATGGACATGTAAAATAAAATCATAATATTATATTAATTTAATATCCAAACAGCTAAAATTAAAAAGAATGAAAATCTTAAGAAGTGGTCATCTTGAAGGGCCAGCAGGTGGCATGGGGGTTAAAGGCAATGGACTCTCACATGACCAACTGTGGTTCAAGTATCAGACCTGGTGGCTTCCTTTCTCTCTCTCTCTCTCTCTGTCTGTCTCTCTCTCTCTCTTTCTCCCTCTCTGGTTAAATTAAAATAAATGAACAAATAAATAAAGTTAAATAAAATAATTCTTTTTTTTGGCAGGGGAGATTTTTGCTATGGGGCGCATGTGTTCACCAGAAAGACAGAGAGAGACAAAGAGACAGAAAGCAAGAAATCACCCCCCAGGGGAGATGGCCATTGCACAATCCCTTTTCCTCCATTCTCCTCTCAGGATCTTGGGCACGTACTCATATGTGCCTGGCATGAGTTCAAGCCACCAGGTCTGAGACTCGAACCACAGTCAACTACAGGGGAGTCCAGTGACATAGCCATTATATTATGCCATCTTGGTCCCAATAAAATAATTCTGAAAAAAAAAATAAAATCTGGTCAACTTGAACTCTCATGTACTGTTTATGAAAATGTAAATTGGAAGCACACCACTGGACAATCATTTGGTGGTGTCTACTAAATTTTATCGTATCCATATCAGGTGACACAAAAATTCTACTCCTGAATACATAACAATATCAACAAAAACACATACATATGCATAGCACAAATGTGTAAACATGGCCATATCAACATTATTCACAATGAATTAATTCTGCAAGAAAACAAATGTCCAACAACAATGGAGTGAAAGATTGTGTTATAATCAGACAGCAAAGCACTGATGTTCTTCAATGAAAACGAACAAACTCTTGTTCTATATAACATGGATAATTTTTTCTGAATATAGTAAGAGAATGAAACTAAGGTAAACTAAATTGTCTATGTTTCTATTAATCGAAAGTCTGGAACAGACAAAAACAATTATCTGAAGTCAGGAAGGCAATCGTCTTTGTGTGAGAAAGTAAGGAGTAGCAAGGGGCAGTGGTACAAGGGTCTTTTGAGATGTTGCAAGTGCTTATTCTTGATCTAGAAGATTACGTAGGTGAGGTCAGTTTTATGATGATTTGTCAAGCTCTGCACTACAATGTTTTCACTTTATATTATATGTGAAAAAAATTTATTAGAGATGTAAGTTAAGTTAATACAAATGAGTTATGCCCACTCAAATGCTTAAGATATAGTTAATCTCCATTATTAAACCAGATTTTAAAAAATATTTGAATACTTTGTGGTACTCCTTTCATTTGAATAGTATATGTCTTTACTTCTACCCTCACTCAACTCCCCAGACACCTGGAAATGTTCCTCTGAAAAAACAGATCAGAGGGACCAGCAGGTGGCGTAATGGTTAATGAGCTGTATTCCCACATGGCTGACCATGATTTGAGTCTTGAACCTGGTGGCTTAAAAATCATGCCAATCGTGCTGGGTGTGTGTGTGTGTGCATGTCCAAAATCCAAGGAAAAGGATGGAAGAGAAGGATTGTGGCGTGGCCATTGCCCTGGGGATGCTTTCTTGCTTTCCCTTTCACCATCTCTGTCTTTCTCCAATAAGCACACGCCACCTATAGCAAAACATTAAAAAATAATAAAAAAGAAAGAAACATAGATTAGGTGTCATATTTTGAAACTATTGCTGAAATACAGGAGTTTTAATCTTTTATAAACAAGGACAGAATATTTATATTGTTCACCTCTACGAGCATTTAATTCCAATGTTAGAAAATATTTGCTCACATACATTGAAAAGCATATGTTCATAAAATAAATTGAACTCAAAAGCCTCTGCTTCATCATTTGGTAGAATCTAACTTTGATATTCTAAAAATATTTAAGTATTCATGCTAATTTTACCAAATTACTGTTATTATAAACTATAGATATTTCTCACTTTTTAAATGATAAAGTTTGGGGACCAGCAGGTGGCATGGTGGCTAAGGCGCTGGACACTTCCGCATGGCTCACAGTGATGCAAATCCCAGACCTGGCAGCTTGTTTTCTCACTTTCCTTCTCTGACACTCTCTCTGTGTGTCTCTATCTGGTCAAGTTAAGATAAATGACTGAATAAATAAAATTAAATAAAAAGTAATTTTTTTAAATGATAAAGTTTAAGATGATATGCTAACTCTACAAATAGTACTTAATGTGTTTAATAGCATATATAGACCATGGGACCAGCAGTTGGCATAATGGCTATGTTGCTCACTACATGGGAGTAGTCAACTGAGATTTGAGTCCTGGACCTGGTGGCATAAACTCACTCCTAGCACATGTATGTGCATGCCTAAGATCCTGAGAGGAGAATGGAGGAGAAGGGATTGTGGCGTGGCCATCTCTCAGGGGGTGATTTCTCGCTTTCTGTCTCTCTGTCTCTCTCTGTTTTTTCTGGCAAGCACACACACCCTATAGCAGAGGCCTCTCCAAAATAAAGAAAAATAAATAAATAAATATCAGGTACTGACCCATCAAAGACCACTTGGATTATAAAAATTCTATCTATTTTAGAAAGAGTGCCTTTGAAGTCAGAATGTCAAATACAGAAGTATGACCATCTGTTCTATTGTACTGGCACAATTTTCTTTTATTTCTCTGACTCTTATTAATTATGAATGAAATATTTCTCTATTGGTGTGTGAAGCACTTTTTAAACTAATTCAGTAGTCCTATTTATAAAATGTTGTTTATTTTTTTGCTCATGTGTACATATCATTATATACAAAAAATAAATATAAAAATAACAAAAGTAACATCTTTTATCTGTTGGATTTTGAACTCTATTTGGGGGAGTTAACAGAGCATAAGGTTTAAACAGTATTTTCCTATGCAATCATGCAGAAAAAAATTATAATTCCATCACTTTTATTCCATTTCCATGAATTCTTGTACTCTTAGTAACAATTTAATACCTATTACCAAAATGCAGTGAACCATTTTTCACTCTCACTGGAAGAGTAATATCTTTGTTCTCTTTCAAGATCCATTTCTTTAAGAAGTACAATCCAGCAACCATCTCCCAGATATAAACATTAGTATTGCAACACACTGCTTGTAGCCTGTGGGAAGGATTTCCATGCTTCAACACCATGTAATATTCAAATTGAAAATAAAACTTTTAAAGCTTGAAGGGACTAGAGAAAGTTGGTTGGATTGTGACCACCATCTTGAATGCAATGTTCTAACAGAGTGCCTATTTCTTCTTTTCAAGCTTCATTTTCCATTAAAATATAATCTGAGCATTTCAAATGTGGATGAAATTTTACACTTTTCACAAAATCTAGTTTATCTGTTCCAAACTCATGGCTTCCATTCACTTTGAAAATGGGACCATACAAAGAAAATTTCTTTATGTAGTTAGGATAGCAAGGTCTGTAAAACAGAACTTGAAGTAGGTAAGTAAAGCAGAGAAAATGCCCTTACTTAGATATGCACACTAGGCCAATAGAGCTGCAATTAGAAAGTGTTCTATTAGAATTATTTAATTATATTCTATATTCTGGTGATGCAATTAAATGTAATAGTTATCACTATTAAAGTAAGGGCATGGAAATGTACAATTTTTTTTCCTCATATCTAACAAGATGGTTGCACTGCTGCTAGAGTTTCTATTTCTTAATTTTGTATTTCATGCATTTGTTATATAATTACACAGTCAGTTGGGCACCTGTAGGATGATGAGGAAACTCATATTAGAAGGCCTAAATTCTATTCTCCATTCTGCTTCAACACATTGGGTGTGCCTGTGGATGTATTCATGGTTCTGATGGGCAGCAGGACTGGTGGGGAGGTTGCTGTCTGAAGACCCTATGGAAGGGTGCTTGCTTCGGCAGCACATATACTAAAATTGGAATGATACAGAGAAGATTAGCATGGCTCCTGCACAAGGATGACACACAATTCATGAAGCATTCCATATTTTTGATTATTAATCACGACCAGGTAGGCTTTATCCCAGGTATGTAAGGGTGGTTCAACATATGCGAGACCATAAATGTAATACATTAACAGAAAGAAAGATAAAAAACATATTATCATTTCAATGGATGCAGAGAAAGCATTTGATAAAATACAACATCCTTTAATGATTAAGACCCTCAGTAAGATTGGAATAGAAGGGTCATTTCTCAACACAATAAGAGTCATCTATGAAAAACTTACAGCTAACATTATACTGAATGGGAAAAAGCTGAAAGCTTTTCCGCTAAAAACGGGTACTAGGCAGGGCTGCCCACTTTCTCTACTGCTCTTTAATATAGTACTGGAAGTCTTAGCTAATGCAATCAGAGAAGAGAACACTATAAAGGGCATTTGAATAGGCAAAGAAGGAAAACATCTTTATTTGCAGATGACATGATGGTATACTTAGAAGTTCCAAGTCTCCATGAAAAAACTTCTTGAAGTAATAAGTGAATACAGTAAAGTGGCAGGATACAAAATCAACATCCAAAAATCTATAGCATTTCTATATATGAACAACAAGTTGAACGAAGTAGAGCTGAAGAAAGGAACCCCTTTCACAGTAGCCACAAGGTGTATAAGATACCTAGGGATAAACCTAAGAAAGTCAAAGACCTTTAAAGAAAACTATGAAAATCTTAAAAAAAAATATCGAAAGTGACATAAAAAAGTGGAAGGACATCCCATGCTCCTGGACTGGAAGAATTAACATAATCAAAATGGCAATTCTACCCAAATTAATCTACATGTTTAATGCAATTCCAATAAAACAACAGAAATATTATTCACAGATATGGAAAAGACAATCATAGAATTTGTCTAGAATCATAAAACACCTCGTATTGCAAAAGCAATCCTGCACAAGAAGAATGGAGTGGGAGGCATATCACTCCCTGATCTCAAGATATGCTATAAAGCTGTGATCATCCAAACAGCATGGTATTGGCACCAAAACAGACATGTGGACCAATGGAAAAGAATAGAGACCCCAGAAATAACCCCCAAAGCTTACAGACAACTGATTTTTGACAAAGAATATCAGTCAATCCATTGGGAAAAGGAAAGCCTCTTTAGTAAATGGTGCTGGAAAAACTGGGTATCCACGTGCAGAAAGGTGAAACTGAACCCCCATCTTTCACCATTAACAACAATCAACTCAAAATGGATCAAAGATCTGAACCTAAGACCTCAAGCAATAAAACTACTGGTGGAAAATGCTGGGAAAACTCTGGGAGACATTGGTGTATACAAAGACTTCTTAAATAAGACTCCCAAAGCACAGGCAATAATCCCTAAAATAGACAAGTGAGACTATATCAGACTAAGAAGTTTCTGCATAGCAAAGGACACAGTAACAAGTGTGAACCAATAACTCTCAGAATGGGAAAATATTTTTGTTAAATATGCCTCAGACAAGGGACTGATAACCAGAATACACAGGGAACTTAAGTGCCTTATGCAAAAAAAAAAAAAAAAATAACCCAATTAAAAGATGAGAAAATGAACTGAACAAAAATCTCTAAGGAAGACATACTAACAGTCAAAAAGCACATGAGGAAATGCTCAACATCACTCATCATAAGGGAGATGCAGATAAAAACCACAATGAGATACCACCTAAGCCCTGTCAGAATGGCAAAGACTAAGAATATAAAAAGTGATAAGTGTTGGAGGGGATGCGGTGTAAAAGAAACCCTCCTACACTGTTGGTGGGAATGTAAACAAACTGATGAATGGATTGGAAAAGTGTGGCATACATACTCTATGGATCTACTCATCCACAAAAAATAACAAGACTCTGGCATTTCATAGAAAGTGGCCAGATATGAAGGATCTATTGCTGAGTGAAGTAAGCCAGGCTATGAAAGAAAGATATTGTATGTATCCACTTAATATATACCGACTATCTGCACTCTATGGTAGAGTGATATATTGGAGGACATAAAAGCAGTGAAAGTACTTACTGAGAATAAGACAGTGTGGAATGGGGCGGGGTGAAGAGAAGAGGATAGAGAAAGATGGCAAGAGAACAAACAGAGAGGAAGAACGTTAGTGGGACACAGATGGCTTATTACCTGTTGATGATGATGTGTATGGTATTCTCAACTGAATTGATCTGAGAAGTAGTTCATGTTGGCTAAAGTCTTTTTACAAGCAAAATGAGAAATAGAGATTGACTGTTTAAAACAATAATTGGAATAATAATAATGATTGGGAAAAAATAATGATAATATATTGAATAATGAATTGGGGAGATTAATGTCTCTATATTAACTGACATGCATGGCATTCCCTTTTGAAAAAGCAATGTAATATATACACTTTAAAGTTATATGCAATTCAATGTAATATAAACAAGATTATGATGATAATAAAAAATAAATTAAAAAAGACCCTATGGAAGGTACCTCTCTTTCATTTTTATTCTCTGTCTCTCAGGAAGTTAATTATAAATAAAAGTAAAATTTTATAAAAAGTAAGAATATGAGATTAAGGAAGTAAAATCAAGATACTGTTCTTATTATGAACAACATAAAATTTGGAAAATGTATGATATTTGTCTCTTCTGCTTTTCTATTACTAGTTAAATTTCTGTTTTTCATGGTCAATAAAGGTGGTGAGAAATTCAGTGATTTTTCATTCTTCCTCAATAAATTTAGTGTTCAGTGGGATTTGAATGAGCACTCACAAAACTACCTGTTATTCTTGTTTTAAGAAAGAGAAATTAGAATTTAATTAAGGATACTTTGATTTTTCTATTGATTTCTGCCCATAACGCACCCAAGTCTGTCTTAGAATATACAAAAACACCTTTGGGAACCAGCAGTTAGCGTAATGGCTATGTCGTTGGACTCCCACGTAGTTGACTGCGGTTCGCGTACCTGACCCAGTGGCTTAGAACTCACGCTGGGCGCGTGTGCGTGCATGCTCAACATCCCGAGAGGAGAATGGAGGAGAGGAGATTGCGGCGTGACCACCCCCCCTGGGGAAATATTTCTCACTTTCTGTCTCTATGTCTCTCTCTGTCTGTCTGGCGAGCACACGTGCCCTATAGCGAAAATCTCTTAAAAAAAAAAAAAAAAAACTTAAATATTTCCATAGAAAGGACAGTTCATTATACCCTAATTGCATTAGTAACTTTAAGATTAATCATGCCATTGTTGATCTGAGATAAAGACTAAATCAAAATAAGTAAAACAAAAGAGTTTATTTGAACCAAAGTTGAGGAAAATTTCCCTAGGTGATATTCAATTTGTCTTAAGTAATGGGCACTAAGGTTTTACAGATTCATTGAGAATTATTTTAATGGCAAATTTCATAAATGAATGTGAGAATGTTTAATTTTCCACATTTACCTTTGGTGAAAAGCTATAGCAAGTAATCTTTCATATTGCATAATTGGTTAAGTTCTATGATAATGGGGGATGGCCACACCGCAATTCCTTCTTCTCCATTCTCCTCTAGGGATCTCGGGCACGCATGCAGGCACACCTGGCCGCACACACACCTGGTTTGAGTTTAAGCCACCGGGTCTGGGATTCTAACCCCAGTTGACTATGTGGAGTCCAGCGACATACCCATTATGCTAACTGCTGGTCCCCCCCAGAATGTTTTTTAAGCTGCTGGGACTGCTATTCAAATAGGGCAGTCTGTCATATTGGACCCAGCCCCTTAACCACCCCATCACCTAGCTGGCTAGAACAAGAGGGTTTTTTTGCTAATTATTATTATTTTTTTTACACTATCTTGAGTTACCTAGATGAGATCAGACTTATATAAGTGTTTTAGTACCTGAGGAGATAAAATCCAATTGTATTTTATTAGAGACTACCATTTGAAAGAAAAATGTTCATGGAAAATTTTATTTAGGAAATCTACTTTGTTCTCTAAGATACTGTAATCCTAGTGGAATATATCTCATAATTCTTGAAAGCTTTTATTCATATAAGTAGTATATTGAAATTGTATGGAACAAAAGTTGTGCATTAGCAGTAGTCATAGTGGAGTGTACTTATAAAGAAAAAGAGAATAGAGGTAATTCATAATTATGATGCAGGTTGAGTGAAGATAGATCTCTGTGGTTAGAAGAATAGGCATTTTTCAGATGACCTTTGAGTTTGCAAGTAACAATATATTAAAAAGTTTGGAGAGCCTGTATATGTAATATTTACTATATGTGGGGTACTTACTATATATTGATTACAAATATAATTTAGCTTGGATTTTCTTTAAAAAGCAGAATTTGTTAACTACAAGAAAAATTATAAGTATATTTTTAAAAATTGTATTGTTTTCTCAATTGAAATCCACAGATCCTTATTGTGCTTTTTTTTTTTTTTTGAGAGGTTTTTGCTATAGGGAGCGTGTGATCACCAGATAGACAGAGAGAGACAGAGAGATAGAAAGCGAGAAATCATCCCCCAGGGGTGATGGCCATGCCGCAATCCCTTCTCCTTCATTCTCCTCTTGGGATCTTGGGCACACACGCACACACACCTGGCGTGAGTTTAAGCCACTGGGTCTGGGACTCGAACTGCAGTCCACTACATGGGAGTCCAGCGACATAGTCATTATGCCAACTGCTGGCCCCACTTATTGTGCTTTTGAAGTTACCTGTTTTTTTTTTTTTTTTCATTTCTATTTCAATATGGTACCAAATAATGAAAAGATATTTTCAACAACATCTGATTTGGAAGAAAATTACTTTTATAGTTGATAATATATAATCAAATCACATTTTACTAAGGCTGAGAAATGAAAATGTTCTATTTATTATTAGGTAGGATGTGTATACAAAGCATATTTAATAGCATAATCATTTTAAAGGTGATTTTTTTTCTTATTTGGAGCATCATGTGTTCTTGAGCATTTTACTAAGACATAAGGTGTTTTGCAATAAAATGATTAAAATGTGTAAAACATGAAATATGAGACCTTTGAAAGGTTTTTATGTTCTTCCAGTTTGCCTGTCTTAATAGAAATTGATAGTTCATATTTACTGACTCAGTATGCTTTGCATTTTTATTTTGTCAAAAAATAATTTCCAACTTGAGTTAGTCAAAGTAGTCATTACTGAATTCAAACTATATCAATGCCAATATTTTGATCATTTGTTTAAGACTGTTTGCTAAATAAGACATTTCCAAAATTAATCAGTCCCTAAAATATTTTTATATGTCTTGGCACTTACTATTGTTCTCTTCACATAACAAGCTATTAATAAAAGTTTGCTCTACTGAATACATGAGAAAAATAAAGCCTCTGTATACAAACTATAATCTTGGAAATTGTCTGGTATCTTTCACTTTCCATACAATATATGACTCCAGTCCCTGTTAAAGCCAGAACCAGTAGAAATAACTAAGTATAGTGTTCATTCTATCACATCATACACTCCCTAATTTATAATATAATATGCTGAATTATATTTTTACTAATTTCAAGAGAAACATTTGTCCTAATATGATTAGATCAGTTATGGTTTAAATCTATTGTCATAGAATGATCAATGGTATCACTATCACCATCAAAAGTGTCCATATTTGGATAATAAATTATATGGTTGCCCTAATAAATATTATAATACTGAATTTATGTTATTTACATATGTAAATGACACTTAGGCTGAACCTTAACATAAACACTAAAAGTATCACATAATAGCCAGCTCTGGCACAAGCAATGGAGGTGGTGCTGTGAGATGCTGAAAGCCCATATGGGAAAGTCAAGGTTCACATCCCATGTCTACCTAAGCGTATTTGCAGGAAAGCCTTTGACTCTTAACTCGCCACACGGCAGTGGGAAGATTGCAGCATGAGAGACCCATCAAAGGTGCTCTTCCTTTCAGGTAGTAAATTAATAAACTTAAAAAAAAACAAACAGAGGGGCCAGCAGGTGGCACTGTGGTTAAGGCACTGGACTCCCACATGGCTGATGGCAGTTTGAATGTTATACCTGGAAGCTTGGAAATTATGTCAGACACGTGTGCCTGAGTGCCCCAAATCCCACAAAGAGAATGGAAAGGAAATTGTGGCATGGCCATCCTCCCAGGAGATGATTTCTCACTTTCCCTTTCACTGTCTCTACCTGTCTCACTCCTGTGAGTACATGCATCCAAATAAGAGGCATCTAATATTTTGAAATAAGAGGGAATTTAGAATCCTGCAGAACTCATAATACCTACCATGCCAGGTATGAGATAATATATCTTTAGAAATTACTTTTTAAGTTTATTTTATTTTTTAAGCTTTTCTTCTTTTTTTCACAATTTATTGTATTGCTAAAGATCTTAATTAAAGACTTTTCAATATCAAACACAGTTGATATATACATATTTAAGAACACATACCTGACTTTACATGTAGACCTCAGTGAATAGAGTGAACATACTATAAAGTAGCACCTTGCTGGGGCTATGTAGCTCACTGCACCCTTTACATAGGTATTGATAGATATACTTAATGCATTTTTCAATTTCAAAGAAATTTAGTTTTAATAGATCAAAATTTAAACATGTTAAGAGAAATTTGCTTAAAACTTAAAGCCAGGATAAAGATTAGGATTCAGTTCAAATAGTAGGTAGATGAACACATCAACAGTTCAAGAGAATACAAAAATCCTTAAATACGAAATCAAAGCATCAAAAATCAGTAATGCTTTAGTCTAAAGTTAAAAAATTCTATTTCACTAGTTCACACTCACATAATTAATCTCTCTTATAATGAATTTGCATTGTTACTGTGGTCTGATCTTTCCATTTAATCTCTGGAAGTTAATGTGCAACTCTGGACTTGCCCTTACCATTAGGCTGGACATTCTTTTTGTTGTTTTTTGTACTCTTATTTCTGTGTGTCCAACTTTAGTTTTCCTGGTATAGCACTCCCTTCAGCATTTTTTGGAGAGCTGGTATGGTGTTGGTAAATTCTTTCAGGCTTTGTTTATCTGAGAATGTTTTTGTCTTATTTTCCCATATTAAAGATACTCTTGCTGGGTATAATATTTTTGGTTGAAATTGTTTCTGTCTTAACACTTTGAATATATTTTCCCATTATTTCCTTGCTTTCATTGTTTCTGATGAGAGGTCTAACATTAGCCTTATGGGATATTCTTTGAAAGTAACTTGGTTTCTCTCTTGCCAATTTTAATACCTTGTCCCTGTCTGTGGTTTTGGTCAATCTGGCTATGATGTGCCTCAGGGAAGATCTTCTTAGGGTAATTCTATGTGACATTCTTTGTATTTCTTGGATCTGGATATTTGAATACCTCTCTAGGTTTCTAAAGTTTTCTTCCAGGGTTTAATGGAATAGGTTACCCATGCCCTTATTAGTTTCTTCACCTCTGGGGATACAGATGATCCAGACATTTGGGCGTTTAAAAGTATCAAGTATAACTCATACGTTGTTTTAAATTTTTTCAGTTCTTTTCTCAGTCTTTTTGGTGAATTTTTCTAGGTCAGACGTTCTATCTTTTACAGCTGACATTCGATGTTATGCATGGTCTAATCTGCTTTTGATACTTTCAATGGAAGTTTTTATTTCCTGTATTACAGCATTCATCTCTAACAATATCATTTGATTCTTTTTTTATGATGTGTATCTCCTCTTTCAGATAGTGCAAGAATCTCCTCACCTCCTAGAACTCAGTGTCTCTTTCCTTCTGCATCTTCTGGAGTTTGTTGTCTCTATTCTCTTGCATTTCAACTAGCTTTGTCACTGTGAATATTTTAAATTCTCTATCTGACATTTCCATGAGTTCTCTTGTATTCTTTGTGAATGAAGAGGAGTTATTTTCCATTAGAGGAGAGATTATTTTTTATTTCTCATATTTCTTCTGCTTCTGTGGTGATTTCTTGTCATCTGATGAATTATACCCATTTTCCTATTTTTTTGAAATTAAATCTGAGCTGTCATAGGAATGCAGAAAGAGGTGACCTGAATCTGTACACAGTACCATTTTTATCCCTTCACACAACTGATTCAGTGAAAATGAGGATTAATCTGACTCTAAATATATTCATATATTTGGCTACTGAGCACTTAGACCTATCTAGAAAATCAGTGTATGAAGTCTGAGCAAGAAAGTGAGAAAGTTAAAAAGAAAAAGAATAGAAACGAAAAAGAGAGAGAGAGAGAGAGAAAACAAGACAAAAATAATAAGAAAGCGTTCAGTCTTCAGTGGTCAAAATCCCTGAAAAGGGATGCTTTTAACTGAGATGTATATAGTTGCTGATTGGCTGGCTTATCCTGGTTCCTGGCTAGACTGGAGAGCAGAAGGGTAAGTTTGGGCAGAGGGTCTTTGGTGTGAATGTTTATTTTATCTTTACTCATGATATGTAGTACATGTTTATTATACACTAGAGAGGGAGAAAGAAAAAGAAACATCTTTGGTAGGGTCTTATCATGCTGTGATTCCCTTCCTGTAGCCTTCCAGCTCATCAGGATCGTGTGTGTGCATGCACATGACTGGCATACTTTCAGGTTAAACAAGGAAGCCCAACCCACAGTTGGCCATATGGCTTCTGGTACTGCAGTTCAGTTTGCCACTAAGCCTCAGTGCTACATCTCAATTTTTTGTGTCAATAAGATGGGGTATGTGTTCTTTTCATTTATGTGTCATTATGAAGATTAAATTGGAACACACTAAATATAGTAGCAAACAATATATATTACTTTAATTATTTTAATAACTTTCTCAAAAATAAAATTATTTTACATGATATTATATACTATGTAAAGTAGTGAAGAACTGTTCAACAGCTTAAATGAAAACATGGCCTACTGCTTTGGCAGAATCCATTTCAAGCTGAAATTAACAATTGCTTCAATTATCACAGCAAGAAATCCATTTTGCTAAAAATAACAAAAAGGGACATGCTGTATTCCAAAAATGTATATTAGCTCGCTTTACACAAATGAATCTAAAAGTCTGCAATGCAGTAGCCTGCTAATTTCATTCTCTCATTTCCTCAAAAATCACTGTTTTTCTTTATTCTGAACCAAAACCTTAGAGTTTCTTCAGGAATAAGCTATCATTCTTGACACATCTTGTGTCTCCAACAATTATTTTTTAAAGAAAAACAAAATAAAAATGTTTTATAAAGAAATTTCTTTACAATATCTTTGGAAAATTAAGATAGTGAAAGCTTTTATTTAGAAGATAAATATAAGTCCTATATTTATTAGATATAAATACAAATTAAATTCTAATAAAGTTGAAATGAAAGTTTAATATCAAAATGCTTTTATAATTAATAAGTATTTTGAAGTTAGTATAAAAGAAAATTCATAATAAATTTAAATGTTTAGCCATGAGTTCAGTGCAAATAATTCTCCATTTTTTTGATAAGTAATTGTTAAAACTAGCTAGTTTTCCAGTCTCCTGCTTATGTTTTATTTTTGCCACAAATCCTATTCCTTCATCCTCTTAAACCCTAGGTTCTATATGTCCCATTATAAATTTTATAATCACAGTCTCCTTCCACAATACATTGACATTACATGCAGCAAAGATAGGAGGTTATTGAGTGTCTGAGTCTATAACTTAGTGACAATTTCAAAGCTAAATATAAAAGTTTGGAAATTAAACACATTAATAATATTAAAATCACAAGTTTATAAGATTTAACTTAAGCACTAAATGTGGATAGAGAAGTAATGAAGACACAGGACCAAATAAGGCAGTCCAATATCCAGAAGAGGAAGATGGTGGGTAAACACAAATAGGAGTAAAAGCACTGAAATTCAAAATTTGCTTTCTGATATATAAAGAAGTTAGAAGACTTCACTAACATTTATAGAATAAGAAAAACATGGACAAAGTGAAAATCAGTGACTTTCTTGGTCCCATTCAAAACAGGTTGCTGGGAAAATTACCCTCCCCAAATCTAGAAAGAGGCTTATTTGTAGAGATACATACTGGTTCTTCCTATGTAAAACAGACACCTCAGGTTAGGTGAATAGGAACTTCATAGAAACTCAAAACTTACATAAAACAGCATTGGTGATTTTGCTGAATAAATGGAGGAAAAGTGTAGTACAGCCTAAGAATAAATGATCCTGAGTACTGTAGTCTTAAAAGAGATGACTTTTGTGAGACTTCCTTCAGAAGCCCCAGTCAGTAATAAAAATAAGAGAAAGATCCTCCCAAACTAAACTATATCAATTGAAAAAGAAGGTTAATCATTGTGAAATAATGGAAGTTTAACTTCCAGAGGAAAAATTATTCTAGAGGTAGTTGGAGAAAGGACATTCCTCTCATTCCAGCCCCATATAGCTATTTTGTAACACTTGAAAGAACCAGGGACAAAGTCAACAGTTATCAGGAATTCAGTGTAAACAGTTGGGAATACTGCAGCCAGAAAAAGGAGTAAGAGAGATGATGGGGGTGGGGGAGGAGACTGTCCTTAGAAAAATATTTGTTCAGGTCAGGCCTTTAGTACATAAGTCCACCAAAAGGGAAAAACAAAACAAAAGAAAACAAAACAAAAAAAAACAGTTTGAAAATCAGACTGAGAAATGTATCCTGGTGTCACATCCCTGTTGGGAGTTTCTCTCTCTCTCATGGAAGAATGAAAATAAATAAACTTAAAAAATAAAATAATATAGTAAGGACTCTGAGGGACATTATAGACAGAATTCAAGCAAGAACAATTGAGTAATGTGAGGAGAAAGATGGGATCTCTAAGAATAAAAAGGAAATGCTAGAAATCAAAAAATTTCTTAGAGATATAAAAAAATTCCTTCAATGGTTCTCTAACTAGAGTGACACAGGTGGGGGAGAAATCAATTATCATAAAGGCAGATCCATAAAAACTTCTAAAGCTGAAATGCAAGAGGAAGAAAATAAATGAAAAGAAGAGAAAATATGAAAAAATGAAGAGCCATGGGACTATTTGAAACAGTGCAATACATGCCTAATCATAGTATCAAAAAGAAAAGAAAGAGGGGCCAGCCGGTGGTGCAGAGTTGCTGGACTCCCACATAGTCGACCATGTTTCAAGTCCTGGACCTGGAGGCTTAAAAGACTCATGCCAGGTGTGTGTTCATGTGTGTTCAAAATCCCAAGAGGATAATGGAGGAGAGGGGATTGCAGTGTGGCCATCCCCCGTGGGGGAATGACTTCTTGCTTTCTGTCTCTTTGTCTCTCTGGCAAGTGCATGTGTTCTGTAACAAAAATCTCAGTAACAAAAAAAAAAAAAAAAAGAGAAAGAGAGAGAGAGAAAGACAGAAGAAAGAGATAATGAAGCATAAAAATTATCTAAGAGTGATGAAAAACACCAAATTGCAGATACAATTCAGAAAACATCAAGTGAGATTAATATTCTCAACAACAACAACAATCCACAAAGAAATTAACTCGTTCAGACTGAGAAAAAAGAGCAGTAAAACTATAACACCTCACTGCAAGAAATTAAAGACGATCCGAATAAATGGAAACATTAAAAGTATTTAGATCAGAAAACTTAAAATTGTTTAAATAGAAATGCACCTTAATTGTTCTTCAGATTTAATATAATTCCTATCAAAATTTCAGCTGCCATTTTTCCATAAATTGATTGGCTGAGTCTAACCTTCAGTTGAAAATTTTAGAAATTCTGAATAGCCAAAACAGTCTTAAAAAAAAAAAAAAGAAAGAATAAAGTAGGAGGATTCACATTTCCTGATTTTGAAACTTCAAGTCAAAAAAAATTAAACCTTTGTTTTATTGTCATAAGATCACAGAAAAATCAGTGAAATAAAATCAAGAGCTCAAAACTAAACCCATGTTATTGTCAATAGATTTTCAGCAAGAATTGATACCAGTTCCTGAGAAGTAAAACTAAGTATTCTTTGTTTAGTCTTAACTATGACATTTAACAGGGGAAAAAAAAAGGAATAGGCCCTATATTCCTAGCTAGTTTACTTCAGATAATAAGATGTGCTCACGTTCTCCGCTTTCCCTTCTGACTAATCAATATTATCTGCACACTGTGATATGATCCCCTAGTGACCACATTGTAATAGCTTTAAATGTTTGACTTTTATAGGACACAGTTTTGAGTAGCATGTGGATAAAGATCGAATAGCTCAAGATGACCTAAAAGTTCATTTTCTTGAGTTCATTAGTCAGAACAAACCTACTTAACACCTCACTCTGGACCCTCCACCAAGACTGCCTGGTACCAAGCAAACAGCACTGTTCATCAAAGATAATATAGAAAATTTTCTGCAGTGCCACTAGATTCCTCTTCCCAGACCTTCATGTTGTCACATATCCGACCTATGTTTAAAAGTCTTTCTTGCTCCTCAATCATGGAGATGGGATTTTAAGAGTCTTGGGCTGTAGTGCTCTCCAGGTTTATATCTGCCTTAATTAAGGCTTCCACTATGCAAATTCTCATGGTCTTAGAAATTGGCTTCCAGTATGATATAGTCATTAAGCACAGACCATACATTTTCTGGTAACAGGATGAGAACACAATTTAAAGAGAATAGCCCCTGGTTCTCCTTTTGGCTCTCTCTCTCTCTCTGTCTCTCTTTCTAAAGAAAGAACTTTAAAAGATTAAAGCTGACCTTTCAGATACATTTCTGTTCAGATACTTGATCTTGTGCTTAGAACATTTAAAGGAACTTAAATGTTGTGCTTTCTGTTAAAATTTAGACATGTTTATCTCGATGATGCAGATAATACATGGACTCAAGTCAAAATGAAACTACTGAATTTCTTTGCAAATTAGCCATTCCCTATGTGAATTTCTCTTACAGAACTTTTAAAATATTAGGTCATCCAGGAAGTTATGACATATTTTTCTATGCAAAAATGAGTTGTGACTTTTCTGACAACACAACAGGATTGTAAGTGTTGGTTTACAATATTTTTTCTGGTAGATAATACACTCCTTGATAGATCTTTGCAACTGAGCCCTCTAAGAAGACCAAGCCAAGAGGAAATGACCAAAATGTTTATAAAATAGCTTAACACAGAGTATTAGATAAAAAAAAATAATAAAAAAAATAAAAAACATGTAAAGGGCTCTGAAGGTCCTGTTTATCTAGATAAATAAATATATTTCAATTTATAATTGTTTTTTTAAATCCATCACTTTCTATTATGGACATGGGAGTAACATTTACTTAAAGACTACATGCATGAGATGTTTTATATGATTTCGTACCTGAAATGTCAGGCATAAGATCTAACACTCATTAGATAAAACATTAATGGCACCTTTTACTTAGGAATATAGACACTTCATTATATTTTACATAGTGTAGATATCAACTTTAAAATTCATCAACTGCATCTAATTAATACTATTTGAAACAAAACTTTTTACATAACAATTTAAACTGATACAAAGTAATCTATTAGTTCAAATTGTTTAATATATTAAAATTAAATTTTTTCAATCTAAATATTTTTTATTAAAAAATGCCTCTTCTCTCTTTTCAATAAAAAATATGGTGACATTATAATGAATGTTATCACAAAATGTAAATTTCAGGGAAGTTTCTTTACTGTATTTAAAGAGAGTAAGGCAGACTTCATCTAAGGGCATTCATGGTCAAAGGTATAGAGAACGCTACAATGGGTTCCTGAGGTCAAGAAAGGGACTGGACAGAGAAGCTTCTTTGGAGATTTAATAATACAAGTCATCCACCAAACTCCTCAGATAAGCAACAAATCCAGCAAGCTCTGTGCCACATACTCTTTCTCTGAAAGTAGGGATAGTGGACACCCTACCTATCTCAGGCAGGCACAGAAATGAAATTTTCAAACTCGGTTTCCCAACTCTTAGACCACGCAAGACCATGCAAATTCTCAGGTTCCTCCATTCAGATTTCTCTTATCCCAAAGAAAATAAAATCCAGTATCCTTTCTGAGGCCTCTGAGACCCCTTGCCACTGTCATAACCCATCTCACCTCATAGTCCATAGCTTACATAATCCCTGTCGAGGTGCCAGCCAAGTCCACATGGCCAGAGACCTTGTCTGTCCTGATTTTTGTTACATCCCCATCATGCATATAAGAAAGTAGCTACTACTCTGTATTGGAAGCTTAGTCTGCTACAGGTACACTCCTAAACATTTAATAGATACTAATTCAGGCACCTACACACTCTGAGGAAATTACTATTTTTAAAATTACTATTTTATTATTGTACAGAAGGGAATGAACCACAGAGAAGTTCATTTACTTGCTGAAATCTCACAGACAGACAATGGTACAGCCAGGATTCACATCTACACAGTTTAGCCTTTAGTACAAACAACTCTTGACCTCTGTGCTAGTCCATCAGAACAGACTAGCACATCAGAATAACTCCATAACAGGGCCAACCCATGGCCTGGTGGTTGAGTGTGCTAAATCCCACATAACCAATCATTTGGTTCAAGTCCTGGATCTGGTGATTTGTGAAACACATTGGGTGTGTGTGCATGTCCAAAAACTTGAAAGGAGGGAGAAATGGAGGAGAGGTAATTATAGCATGACCCTTCTTCATGGAGGCATCTTTTTTCACTTTCCATCTCTGTGTCTCTCTCTAGTGACCATATGGTCCCTGGCAAATTAAAAAAACATAAATAACTAATGGTTTCAATGGTGATGAGAAAATGAGAACTAGATGAAGCGAAATAAAACAAAAGCAAAAACAAAACCCACACATCTATTCAGCACTTATTTTTGACATCTTTTTATAGAAAATAATGAGAATTGTGCTATTAATAAAATGACCTTTAAGTGAAAAGCTTATAAGTAAAGATGCTTATTTATTTTTTCATGAATGAGGAAGAGACAAAGAGACCAACAGAGCCAGTAGGGTTCTAATACAACAATACACCCCCAGCTTCAGCCAGCCCTGGATCATAGACATCCATGAGCCCAAGGCGTTCAAGGAGGTATCCAAGTGTGAACCCAGAACCTTCCCATGTAGAGAGCTGCACTATCGCTGTTCCACATTTCGGCCTTAAGACGTGTATTTAGAATGGTAAGTAGTTCAATTTGTTTTTACACAGTGGGTAAATAGCAACATATATTAAGACCAAGATCTCTTAACTTAATGAAAGAATGATTCACTTTACTTAGATATTTACAGATTTATTTCTACAGTTGTGATGGCTTAGTTCTGTGTACACGATCGACTTTATTTAAAGGTGCTTTATCTTGGCATACCAAAAATGATAACTTATCTTCAATAGAGTTTAAGAACAAAGGATGAAGAAAGAAGCCAAAAGACAGATATTTTGGAAGTCAGACTGAATTTAACATTAATGTGAATAAATGAACAGGATATCTTATTATTATTATTATTATTTATTTTTTATTTTGACCGAAAGGTACTTGCACTTGCCAGAGAGGGTCAGAGAGAGAGACAGAGAGAAATAGAAAATGAGAAATCACCCCACAGGGAGGATAGCCATAACACAATATCTTTGGGTATGCATGCATAAGTGTCCAACATGTTTTTCAAGCTGCAGGATCTGGGACTCAAAACACACAGTCATCCATGTGGAAGTCAGTCACCTTAACTATCACATCACTGAGCTAGTCAGTAGTGATCATAGTAACGTTATTATTGTAGCTATCATATCAATGTTTTTGCATTACAAACAAAGGCACCAAAACAACTCATCAGTTTAAAGTTTATGGCTTTCAAGCCATGAACTAAATTTTTGATTACTGGGGAATTCTCTCATATGACATACGATCACCTCCTCCCAAAAAAATTGCAATCAGGCATTGAGAAGATTTATTTTTCAATTTTGTTTTAATTTAATTGGAGATCATTTAGACAATTCTAGCAAATAGGAAGAAAAATATTTAGATTATTTATGCATCTTGAACACATTTGTCTACCATAGACAAAGACAGACTTGAATGTGACCTTAGAGATCAGTTATTATACTGGACAATTGCCTTCTAATAAAGGATCGTCAGAATTTACCAACACCACACTTGCTCTCCAAGAAGTTCTGAAGGGAGTGCTATACCAGGAAAATGAAAGACAGACTCACAGAAATAAGAATACAAAAACAATCAAGAAAATGGCCAACTTAAGGACAGGGACAAATCCAGAAAGATCAATAATAACATTCAATGCTAGCTTCCAGAAATTAAACAGAAAGATCAGACGATGGTAACACTGCAAATTCAACAGAAAAGAGATTAATTAAATGAGATTGAGCTGGTAAAATAGAATTTTATGACTTTTGACTAACCATTATTGATTTTTTTTCTATGCTTTCTTTTCCAGATTTAAGGATTTTGGTCTTCTCTTGAGCTGTTGATAGATTCAGCAATTTATTCTTTTTTTTTTTTTTTTCTTTTAAAGAAATTGAAGCATAAGCTTTTCTCCCTTCCTGATCCTTCTGGAATCAGAAAAAAATTAAAAGTATTCTTATTTCGTGACAGAATAGTTATTTGCATAGGTTCAATAATATCTGTCTACTTGCATCAAAAATTGGAAATAGTGATTAAATTAATTAGTATTCATATAGGGCTTTGTACAAATAACAGACAAAATTGAGGCTAAATTTATTTATTTATTTATTTGCAAATAAGTTACTTTATGCCTCTCTTTAGTAAAAGGGGAAATGGAGAAAGAAAAAATGCTTCAAAAGAAAATAATATTGCACTTATTACTAGATTTTAGCTTCACGCATATCTGTTTATTGAATTTTTAGCATCTACCTACTGTTTAAACAGAATCCTAACCTTTTTCCTGGATTTGTCTTAAGCTAATTTTTCTTAACATTTTTGATACTGATTTATTAAAGCTAAAACTGCTTTTCTTTTTTTTTTTTTTTTTAGAGAGGTTTTCTCTATAGGGCGCATGCGCTCGCCAGACAGACAGAGAAGCATAGAGACAGAACGCAAGAAATCACCCCCAGGGGGGATGGTCACACCGCAATCCCTTCTCCTCCATTCTCCTCTCGGGATCTTGGGCACGCATGCACACGCGCCTGGCATGAGTTTTAAGCCACCGGGTCCAATACGCGAACTGCTGTCGACTACGTGGGAGTCCAGCAACATAGCCATTATGCTAACTGCTGGTTCCCTAAAACTGCTTTTCTTGAAATTAAAAATATATTAGCAAATAAAATATTATTTAATGATCACAGTCAGCTATATAGCCACAGCTAGGTGCTACTTTATAGTATGTTCATTCTACTCACTGAATTTTATGCCTAAAATGAGACATTTGTCCACAGATTTTTATATATCATTTGAATTTGCTATTGAATGTATTTTGATTAGATTAATTAACATTTCTGTGAATCAATAAGATGTGATAAATAAATAAATAAATATAATCTTAAAAATAGATTTAAATGAAAAATATTGGGTTATCAGAAAATTTAATACATATTTTTCATAGGAAAACATGTCATGATTTTTCTGACAAATAGAAAACTATAGCAAGTACCAAAGTCTAGTAAAGTTACTAGAATCAACATATTCAATTTTTTATTTATGATGACTTATTTGATTTGAATCCATTCAATGTTTTCTTTCATAATGTATTGATTAGATTGAATGAACTGGGGCAAAAGCTTTTGTTAGTTTCTTCTCTTTGGTAGTTGTTATTATTACTAATGTTACTAATCAGTTACATTAGTAACTAATGTCACTTAACATTAGCTGCCACCTAGTATTTCACACATATATTAATCCTGAATGATGTAGTTACATTATTGAAAATATTCATATGGTTTTAGAAGAGAGAAAGTATAAGGAAATAAATTAAGGAGAAAAATAGACTAGACATTTATGAGACACAGAAATGGATTATTATCTGTTGATGATAATGTGTATAGTATCTTGAACTGTACTGATGTGAAGTGTATTCATGTTGGGTAAATTCACTTTACAAGCTAAGTGATATATACTGATTGAAGGTATAAAATAAATAATAATAATAAAATAATAAAAATAAAGATAACTTAAATGAAAAAGTAAAGAGTGAAAAAAGAGTCAATCAAAAATTGAAAGATACAATTAACTATTTTGAGTATACATGGTCTGTTACCTTATTTCTACTACCAACAATTCTCTACATTACTTTAAAATAACAGATTTCAGGCAGTGAACATTTTGCTAAAAAAAGGTAGCAATGGTAGTAACATTAAAATTTCTGGAAAATCTCTTAAGTGCCCTTAATAATTTAATTCTTAGAAAAGGTTTATAAAACTTTGTCATTAAAACAAAATTTTAGCATTATTCCATTAGTTTACTTTGGTCAGTGATTACTTCAACCCCAAAATATTTATTGTAATAATTTATCTGGATGTAAATAAGCAGAGTTAAAAATAAGCAAATATACTTTCACTTGCAGTATAATTTTAGAAATGTAACATAGTTTTCATATGAATCGTAAATGAAAAGGGAAGAGTTGGATAGATGCCTGTCAGTATCACCTTCTGTATATCAAGGACTTCTCTCCCCTGACAAGTTGCAGTAAATAAATATGCAAATCCATGTCAAACTCATTTTCTGTTTTGTTGATTGTTCCATACTCTTAAACACAATGTTATTAATAGTAAATCATGACTTTTAAAATAAAGGTGAGGACATTTATTATTCAAATTATCATATGTAAGTAACCTAATAAGGTTATTAACATAATCTCCTAAGGCAGTTTTCATCATCTCTTTATATTCACCTGCTATGCTATCAATTAATTAAGAATGGAAATCTGAAATATTTTTAAGTAAATTAAGGAAAAAAATTGCTTTGCATGCTTACTGATTTTCTACTCTAACATATATAGATCTTATCAACTCTTCAATGAAAAAGTACTTCAACATTATCTTACATTCCTATTTATGACTAACATGTTTATATAAAGCACATAGAGAATAAGTACATTTTCAGTATACCTGAATGGAACATTATCTATAATTATTGACTTGCTTACACAAATCAAAATCAGTTTTAAAAACATAGAATATTCAGCAACTTTATTGTGAACTCCTAGTAGGGAAATATCTGTTCTTGGGCATACGATTATCCTAAAGAGTTTAGGAAAATCAATTTTAAATGCACTAAACATCTCATATGAGCTTTTCTCTTTAATCTGTGGTTATTTTACCTTTCTGTACCTTGCTACTCTTTTTTACTATTTGTTTAAAATTTCTATTCTTCTCCTGATAGCTGCAACATTCTCCCTATGGAACTCCAAATTTCTGTATAGAACCTAGTGTTTTCTATTTCTGATAAAAGCAAGCCACTAATGCTGCATCAACTTTTTAAAGAAATTTACAATCTTGCGTCTTTTATTAATATTTTACCCCATTACTCTTTCATCTTATACATGTACTTCATCCCCGCCAGGGTTTTATTCTACTTGTAGCTGCTAAGAAAAAGAAAAGTAATTAGGTTATCTACTATGAATACTGTCTTCCAAGGTTCTGAAACTCACTATTTTGTATAATCATATTGTGCCAAGAAAATAATTATTATTTTCCAGACATTTGTAATAAATATCACTTAATATCAGTTAAGAAATTAAATGAAGTTGTAATAGATTTGTTGAGTTATGCTATATAATCACTTTGATTTAGAATATCTACCTTTCAAACATAAATAATTTACCATCAGTCTTAAAAGATATGGAACAAAACTGATTACACTCAACTAAAATAATAGTTTTTTAGAAAAAAAATTGCTATGGGGCACATGTACTTACCAGAGAGACAGAAAGTGAGAAATGATCCCCCAGAGGGAGATGGCCATGTCACAATCCCTTCTCCTCTATTCTTCTCTCGGGGTCTTGGGCACATATGCACATGTGACTTTGAAGCCACTGGGTCTGGGATTCAAACCAAGGTCTAATACATGGAAGTCCAGGAATGTAACCATTATGCTATCTGCTGGTTCCAAGTAAAATATATTTTTAATCAAAACTTATAGTGGAGTGAATGGTGTCCCCTCAAAATTTATGTCCACCTAGAACTTCAGAGTGCAACATTATTTAGAAAAAGGATTTTTGAAGATATAGTTATAATGAGATTGCACTGGGTAAGTAGGTCTTAAAACCAATGAGTCATGTTGTTAGAAAAGGACAGAGACACAAGGACACAAACACGCAGTGAAGGCCATGTGAAACTAAAGGCAAAATTGGGTAACACTTCCACAAACCTAGAAACACCTAGGGCCATCAGAAGCTGTGAAAGACAATAAAGAATTCTTCCTGAAATTCTTGGAGAGAGTATGGCCCTGCTACCACCTTGATAAGGACTTGTAGTCTCCAGAACTATGAGAGAATAAAGTTTTGTTTGTTTTAAGCTACCCAAATGTTTGGTTATTTTTATTTCTCATAATTTTTGCTATAAGGCAGATGTGCTTGCTTGAGAGATACAGAGAGAAAGAGAAAGAGCGAGAGAGAGAGAGAGAGAAAGAGAGAAAGTGAGAAATCATCCCCTCAGGGGGATTGGTCATGCTGCAAAACTTTTCTCCTGTGTGCTCCTTTAGAAATTTGGGCATGTTAACACATATGCCTAGCATGTTTTTCAAGCAATTGGATATGGGATTTGAACCATAAAGTCGAGTATGTGGAATCCAGCTGTCTTAACTGCTATGCCACCAGCTGGCCCAGTGTTTGGTAATTTGTTACAGCAGTCATAGGATACTAACACACATTCAAAATATCTATACTAAGGGGGCAAACTGGTAAAAGAAATGAAAAAAAAATGTACTGACAGTTACTTATCAATATGCAGAAAGATACATTTGAAGAGTAAATTAATAACAAACTAAAGAAATGTAATTTAGATAACAATACTTTGAAAGAAGGAAAAATAATAATAACATGGGTTAAAAAAAAAAAAACAAGAAAAGTTTGATTTAGTATAAATACAGTGTAGAATTTCCTAATTACACCTTCTCTATGAATGAATTACCCAGTTAAACAATTTGATATATTCCATACATTTAGAGTCATACAGAAAACAGCATTTTTTCAATATGATTTTAAGATTTACTTTTTACTACTATTTTGATATTTGATTGTTTTTGAGGACAGAAATCTGACTGTTCTATTCTATTTCCAAAAGTCCTTCCATAGAGCCTGGGTTGAGTAATACCCACAAGTATTAACAGATCATTTAGACTCAGTTGATAACAGGACCCTTCCTACATCTCATCCCTGACATAGTATCTTTGTGATGAGTGAGTAATGCACACAAGCATTAACAAATCATTTGATTCATTAATAATAGGACTCTTCCTCCATCCTGTCCTTGGGACAGTATCTTATAATGTATATAAGCCCACCATCACTGTTAAAGTACACTCTTTGCAAATGCTCTCCCAAAACACAGATCTTCCTTTCCAATCACCAACCTAAGAATTGTAAAACCCACCTATGGTCTATAAGCCTCAGCTTCCAGCTGTCCTGCCTTTTAGGATCAGACCAATGGGAAAACTCTTTTTACTAAATTCCAAGCCTTGTTTCTCATTCTCAAAACCAAGTAAAGTGATCCACTGTATCTGATCAACCCCCAAAAAGCATGTTTTTCTTTCTCCAGTCTGATCACACATATTCATGTTTAGAAATAAACTGCATTAATTATTATTTCTGAAGAATTGGTTATATCTATCAACAATTGAGAGTTTTGGTATAAGGATTCAAGGAGTACTTTTCTTTGCTTTTATCTTCCTAGGAATTCTAGAAATACATAGTCCTATTTTTTTGTTTATTTGGTGGTATGTCTGTGTGAGTGTGCATGTGTGTGTGTGTGTGTGTGTGTGTGTGTGTGGTGTTTTATAGACAGGATCCTGCTATGTCATTCCTTTAGCCTCAACCCTCTGAATAGCTGAGATTATAGGCAGTTGTCACCACATCCAGTTTATTTTGGGTGGACAACGAATTGAAGGTCTCACACATGGCCTTATCTGCCAAGCCACAGAATCCAGTGAGCCTTACTGTAACTAGGCCTTAAAATTGGTCTTTGATGTCATTTATTACTATTGGAAATCCATTACTAGTATGAATTCAAACTTTGTTTCTTAGGCCAGCAGATGGCATGAGGTTAAGGCACTGGATTTCCACATGGCCTACCATGTTTTTAGTCTGGGACCCAACTGCTTAAAAATCGCACTGGGCATGTGTGCGTATGTTCCAAAATCCTGAGAAAGGAATACAGAAGAGATTGCAGCATGACCATCCTTGCTGGGGAAGACTTCTTACTTTCCCTCTCTGTTTCTCTCAGGAGAGATCTCTAACAAAAACCTTGAACAAAATTAAACCAACAAAAGAATTGTTTATTGTTTCTTTCCCATCTCATTTTGAGACCTTAAATATTAATTATATTTTTTGTCATGACTCATACATTTTCCCCACATTATTCTCTTTCATCCATTTATCTCTTCATGCTTTGACGTGGATATTTTCTAATGATTTGTTTTATAGTTTACTAATCCTTTCTTATGTTGGTTCTAATTTGCTAGTAAGTCTAATGTGCACTTGTTTTTAATCAATAAATTTCAATGGTAGTTTTTTTTTTTAAGTTGATAATTTTCTAATAAAATTCTCCATTTAATTATTGGGTTTCTTTTTATTAATAATCACAGCTATTTTAAGACTATGATAAAGAATTCCACTTTCTTGATTGCCTATGGTTCTCTTTCTATTTTCCATTTTTAATATCTAGATTTAAAATCAATTAATACTACCTCTTGTCAGATCCGTCACGTTTTTATTTGCTAGTTATTTGTAAAATAATTATACAGAAGCTGTGAGAAATATTTTATCTTTATTAATACATGACTGACACTTCCTCTGTCAAACAGTTACTTTTATTATATCAGAGTATTCTGAATACTCTGATATAATAAAACGTTAAGGTGACTTGAGGCTAGATATTAGTAGTATGAGGCTGGCCTACTTCTCCTTTGAAATAATTCTCAGAGCGTTTGTTTCTGTGGTGGTAATTGAAAGTATGGGTTACTTTTTGTTTTCTACATTGTAGTAAACTTTTAAGTTCAGTATTTGTCTTAGTATTGTAAGACCACCTCATACTTTGGTTGATTATTTAACCTCTCAGGAATCACTTTTTATAAGGGTACTTGGTCCTTTGCCTTCTAGAACTAGGTTTTGGGTTATACTTCTTTATGGCTCCCCTTTAAATTCTGGCTGTATTACTTGCTGAAATGAATTCAAAAGATATTCTTTCATAGTTTTACACACCTTTTTTTTTTCCTTAGTTGGCTATTTGTAAAAGAAACCAATTTTCCATATCTGAAAGAATTCACATTAATAAAATGTATATCAATTATAAAAATAAAAAATTTCAGACTTTTATAGAAAAAATGTTTTCAACTGCAATTAAGCTGGGGCCAACCATATGAATGCACTTCAGAAAGGAATTATATCTCTTACCATTAGGTTGTAGAGTTGTTTCTGTCTCTTTGCCAAATGGGAAGAGTTTTAGACCAGGCTCTCTTGGGTTTTGGTTTTGGTCCTATGAGGAAAGGAATCATTCACCAGTCAATACAAGTTTGACTGCTTCAGACAGGAAAAAAATGGTTACTAATGTGAAAAATCCCTATTATTCTATATGAAACTTTCACTTATACATGGAGTTTTTACACCATCTGCATTTTGTTTATCCCACAACTCAACTTGTCTGTTTCAACATAAATACCATACTATTTTAAAATAAGTATTTAATTTAATTTTGTAAATGAATATGAAAGTACCATGCATTCTTGCAAATCATAGTGAAATATTAGTGAGAGAACTCACTACTTCCTACTGTATTTTTAGCCATGATTTCTCAAGCAATGACAAGTGTATTTAGCTATCTATTTTATACCTTCTAGAGATATCATACACACACACACACATATATATAAAACATAGAAATATTTGTGTGCACATAAATATACATGAGCCTTTGTTTTTTTAATTGATAGCTTCAACTGCTTTTTGCATGTAAAAATCAATTATTATTTATTCATAATAATTATTGTTATTTTGAAAAACTTGTATAAATTTTCTCTGTCTTATTCAAAAAATTGTACAAGTATTAACTCCTTTAAACATCACAACTCCCCAAGGTAGTCATGTAACTTTTTTTATGTTATAAATAAAGAAACTAAGGCTCAAAGTATTTAGATAACCAGCCAAAGATTGGGTCATTTAGTGAATAAAAGTCAAATTTTAAATTCCAATAATTTAGGTCTCTTAACCACAACCACATAATCTTGAAGAATGTTCATTTGAATATTTGTGATATAGTATTTTCAAGTGATTAATTATAGTCTCTTCAAAATCTAATGAAAACATCCTTTACTACTTTTTAAAGTAGTAAATGTCTCCATGTGTATATTTTTGCAGGATGAATTTTTAGAAGAGAACTTATGGGTTCTATTAAGATAAGACTTTTAAAAACTTTAGCAACTTATTTTAATTTCCATGGGTTTTTAAAATTACAGTTAATAATACATAGGAAGTCTTTTTTTTGTATCATTTTTTTCATTACTATTTTAGTAATTCCTGTGCAATTGTTCTTCCATATAATTTTCAAAATTGGCTTATGATGCTTCCTAAAAATATGGGGTTTTAGTCAGATTACTTTGCATTATTAGGATAGTTTTAAAAATAATAAGTCTTCAGTCAGACTGTTAATAAACATCAGTTTACCAAGTCCTTTTTTTAATGTCTCCTGTAACATTGTATACTTTTAGTTCTCATTGGTCTTCCTCATTTCATTTTAGATTTTATCATTTGTTTTGGAGTCATTGTGACTGAAAACTTTTTCCATTACTTTTTCTTACTGGTTACTGATGGCATATAGGAAAGATAATGTGTTTTATATGATGGTCTTGTAACCAAAGACCTTGCTGACCTTTCTTATTTTTCTCTTGGATAGTCTATTTAGATGATAATATCTTCTGCAAATAATGACAGTTTTATCTTTTCTTTTACAATGCTTATACATTTCCCACTTTTTCATGGTTTGTTTTCAACATTGTCTAAGACATCGGTACATTAAATTTTTTTTTGTTCTTTTTTAAAAATAGTTGTGTTTAGGTGTAGCTTCCAAAAGAAACAGAATTACTTATTTTTAGTGCACAATTCAATGTTATTCAATAGATTTAAAGAACTGAGCAAAAATAATCATAATTGAATTTTAAAATATTGTATTACTCTAAATGATCCCCTGTGCTCATTTGCCTTCACTTCCCATTCTGTTCTCAGCCCTAGCAACTAGTAATCTGTAGTACAATGTTGTATAGTACTACCTGGTGTCTTAGCAAGACTTGCTTTGTTCCTGTCTTTAGTGAGAATGCTAAAAGATTTTCATGTTTAAGTATGATTAAGATTTGAATGACTAGCTTTTAAGAAGAGACAAAGAAGGGCATTATATAATAGTAGATGGGGTAATCCAGCAAGAAGATATAACCCTTATAAATATCTACGCACCCAACTCAGGTGCGCCTAAATATGTGAAGGAAAGACTGCTGGAGCTAAAAGGAGACATAGGGAAAAATACTATAATTGTTGGAGATCTCAACACCCCGTTATCTCCTATAGACAGATCTTCTAGACAGAAAATAAATAGAGAGATACAGGACTTAAATGATACTATAAATGGAATGGGCTTGACAGATATCTATAGAACTTTCCACCCTACATCCACAACATATACATTTTTCTCACCCCGACATGGAACCTTTTCAAAGATAGATCATATACTAGGACACAAATCAAGCCTTTACAGATTCAAAGGCATAGAAACTGTACCCAGTATCTTCTCTGACCATGATGGAATTAAACTCAAGATTAATTTCAAGAAACAACCCCGAAAACACACGAACACATGGAAACTGAACAACCTACTTCTGAATGACTTCTTCACTACTGAAGAAATTAAGGCTGAAATAAAAAAATTTATGGAAACAAATGATAATGAGTACACAAGTGTCCAGAATCTATGGGACACAGCAAAAGCAGTCATAAGAGGGAAATTCATAGCAATTAGTGCACATAAGAAAAGGATGGAAAGATGGCAAGTAGATAACTTATCATCATGCCTCAGAGAACTGGAAAAACAACAACAAACGAACCCCCAAAATGCCAGGCGAAAAGAAATAATAAAGGTTCGAGCAGAAATAAATGAAATAGAAAATAAACGAACCATACAGAAAATAAATGAAAGCAAAAGCTGGTTCTTTGAAAAGATCAACAAGATCGATACTCCATTGGCTAGACTGATCAAGAAGAAGAAAGAAAGAAACCAGATTAATCAAATATGTGATGAAACAGGCAATATTACCACGGACATAGCAGAAATACATAATATCATTAGAGGATACTATGAGCGACTTTACGCCAACAAACAAGATAACCTGGAGGAGATGGACAAATTCCTGGATGCATATAAACTACCAAGATTGGATCAGGAAGACATAGAGAATCTGAATAGACCTATAACAAGCCAGGAGATTGAATCAGTAATTAATAATCTCCCAACAAAGAAAAGCCCAGGCCCAGATGGCTTCACTTGTGAATTCTACAAAACTTTCAAGGAAGAATTAACCCCTATCTTACTAAAATTATTTCTAAAGATTCAAAAGGAAGGAAACCTTCCAAATTCATTTTATGAAGCCTCCATCATCCTCATCCCCAAAACAGATAAGGATATGACAAAAAAGGAAAACTACAGACCAATATCATTGATGAATATAGATGCGAAAATTCTCAACAAGATACTCGCAAATCGTATCCAACAACATATAACAAAGATCATTCATCACGACCAGGTAGGCTTTATACCAGGGATGCAAGGGTGGTTCAATATACGCAAGACCATAAATGTAATACACCACATTAACAGAAAGAAAGATAAAAACCATATGATCATCTCAATTGATGCGGAGAAAGCGTTTGATAAAATACAACATCCTTTTATGATTAAGACTCTCAGTAAGATTGGTATAGAAGGGTCATTTCTGAACACAATAAAAGCAATCTATGAAAAACCTACAGCTAATATTATACTGAATGGGGAAAAGCTGAAAGCTTTTCCTCTGAAAACAGGTACTAGGCAAGGCTGCCCACTTTCTCCACTGCTCTTTAATATAGTACTGGAAGTCTTAGCTATTGCAATCAGAGAAGAGAACAGTATTAAAGGCATTCGAATAGGCAAAGAAGAGTTGAAAATATCTTTATTTGCAGATGACATGATGGTATACTTAGAAGACCCAAAGGTATCCATGAAAAAACTGCTTGAAGTAATAAGTGAATACAGTAAGGTGGCAGGATACAAAATCAATATCCAAAAATCTATAGCATTTCTATTTATGAACAACAAGTTGAATGAAGCAGAGCTGAAGAAAGGAATCCCTTTCACCATAGCCACAAGATGTATAAGATATCTAGGGATAAACCTAACTAAGAAAGTCAAAGACCTTTATAAAGAAAACTACGAGAATCTTAAAAAAGACATTGAAAGTGACATAAAAAAGTGGAAGGACATCCCATGCTCCTGGATTGGTAGAATTAACATAATCAAAATGGCAATTCTACCCAAATTAATCTACATGTTTAATGCAATTCCAATCAAAATACCAGAGATATTCTTCAGAGATCTAGAAAAGACAATTATAGAATTTGTCTGGAACCATAAAAGACCTCGTATTGCAAAAGCAATCCTGCGTAAGAAGAATGGAGTAGGAGGCATATCACTCCCTGATCCCAAGATATACTATAAAGCTGTGGTCATCAAAACAGCATGGTATTGGCATAAAAACAGACATGTGGACCAATGGAAGAGAATAGAGACCCCAGAAATAACTCCCAAAGCTTATAGCCAACTGATCTTTGACAAAGGATATCAGTCAATCCATTGGGAAAAGGAAAACCTCTTTAGTAAATGGTGCTGGAAAAACTGGGTATCCACCTGCAGAAAGATGAAACTGAACCCCCATCTTTCACCATTAACAACAGTCAACTCAAAATGGATCAAAGATCTGAACCTAAGACCTCAGACAATAAAACTACTTGTGGAAAATGCTGGGGAAACTCTGGGAGACATTGGAGTAGGCAAAGACTTCTTAAATAAGACTCCCAAAGCACAGGCAATAATCCCTAAAATAGACAAGTGGGACTATATTAGACTAAGAAGTTTCTGCACAGCAAAGGACACAGTAACAAGTGTGAACCGACAACCCTCAGAATGGGAAAATATTTTTGTTAAATATGCCTCAGACAAGGGACTGATAACGAGAATACATAGGGAACTCAAGTGCCTTATGCGAAAAAAAATGATTAACCCGATTAAAAGATGGGAAAGTGAGCTGAACAAAAGTCTCTCTAAGGAAGACATACGAACAGCCAAAAAGCATATGAGGAAATGCTCGACATCCCTCATCATAAGGGAAATGCAGATAAAAACCACAATGAGATACCACCTAACCCCTGTCAGAATGGCAAAGATTAAGAATATAAAAAGTGATAAGTGTTGGCGGGGATGTGGTGAAAAGGGAACCCTCCTACACTGTTGGTGGGAATGTAAACTAGTTCAACCACTGTGGAGAACAATATGGAGGTTCCTCAAAGATCTACAAATAGAACTACCATTTGATCCAGCAATCCCACTTCTGGGTATTTACCCAAAAGACAGGAGAACGCTCAGTCAGAAAAGTGCTTGCACATCCATGTTTATTGCAGCATTATTCACAATTGCCAAGACATGGAACCAACCTAAATGTCCACAAACTGATGAATGGATTGGAAAAGTGTGGTATATATACTCTATGGAATACTACTCAGCCATAAAAAATAACAAGACCCTGGAATTTGATAGAAAATGGTCAGATATGGAGGATCTATTGCTGAGTGAAGTAAGCCAGGCTATGAAAGAAAGATATTGTATGTATCCACTCAATATATACCGACTATCCGCACTCTATAATAGAGAGCAAAAATTCGGAGGACATAAACACAGTGAAGGTACTTAATGAGAATAGGACAGTGTGGAATGGGGTAAGTGAAGAGAAGAGGATAGAGAAAGATAGCAAGTGAACAATAGAGAGACAGGACGTTAGTGAGAAACAGATAGGGGTTATTAACTGTTGATGATGACATGTATAGTATTCTCAACTGGATTGGTCTGAGAAGTATTTCATGATGGGCAAAGTATTTTTACAAGCAAAACGAGAAATAACAATTGACTGTTTTATAAAAATAATTAGAATAATAAAAATAATGATTGGGGAAAACAGAAAAGGAACCAACCTAAATGTCCACAAACCGATGAATGGATTGGAAAAGTGTGGTATATATACTCTATGGAATACTACTCAGCCATAAAAAATAACAAGCCCCTGGAATTTGATAGAAAGTGGTCATATGTGGAGGACCTATTGCTGAGTGAAGTAAGCCAGGCTATGAAAGAAAGATATTGTATGTATCCACTCAATATATACCTACTATCCGCACTCTATGATAGAGAGCAAAAAATCGGAGGACATAAAAGCAGTGAAGGTACTTAATGAGAATAGGACAGTGTGGAATGGGGGTCAACTGGATTGGTCTGAGAAGTATTTCATGATGGGCAAAGTATTTTTACAAGCAAAATGAGAAATAGCGATTGACTGTTTTAAAAAATAATTATAATAATAATAATAATGATTGGGGAAAACATAGAAAAGATATTGAATGTTGAAGCAGGGAGATTAATGTCTTTGTACTGACTGACTTGCATGGCATTCCCTTTTGAAAAAGTGATGTAATACACTGTAAGGTTATATGTAATCCAATGTAATATAAAGAAGATTATGATGATAATAAAAATTTTTTTTAAATATTAAAAAAAGATAAATATGAGAAAAAGAAAAAAAAAGATTTGAATGACTAGCTTTTAGTCAATTAAGTTGAATTTTTTTATTTTTTATTTTTAAGTTATTTATTAAAAAAAGATAAATATGAGAAAAAGAAAAAAAAAGATTTGAATGACTAGCTTTTAGTCAATTAAGTTGAATTTTTTTATTTTTTATTTTTAAGTTATTAGATTTTATTTCTCTTTTATCTTATTCCATTTCAAGTTCTTTTATACATTCAATCATGACATTTAGTTTGCAAAGTGAATATTCCAACATGTTTACATTTCCCTCCAGTCCAGTTGATAATAAAGTTATCTTCAACAGATAATACACCATTTCTTTGTCCCATTAATGCTTTGCCTCTCCATTTTTCTCCTTAATATCCTTCCTCAGACTATTTCCTCACCCATGCTCTTCCCACACTATATCTGGTATTCACAAACATTTACTGTGTTTCTATTTCCTTTAGTCATTCAGTTTCAATCAAAGGATGCGGAAACTCAGTATATCTTAAGTGGGGACATACAATGTCTCTCCTTCATAGCCTGCATTGTTTCACTCAGCAGTAAATCTTCCATATTCTTCCACTTTCTATCAAAAGCCAGGATCTTGTTGTGTTTTTATGACTGAGTAATATTCCATAGAGTATATGTGCCATAGTTTTTCAATCCATTTATCTGTTCATGTGCATTTGGGTTGGTTCCCTGTCCTAGCAATTGTGAATAATACCACAATAAATTTCAATGTGCCGGTACTTTTCTGATTAAGAATTTTTCTATCCTTCGGGTAGATACCAAGGAATGGGATTATTGGGTCATATGGAAGTTCTATTTGTAGATTTTTGAGGAACCTCCAAATTGTTCTCCAGAGTAGCTGGACCAATTTACATTCCCACCAGCAGTGTAAGAGAGTTCCCCTTTCACTGCAACCCCCCCCCAGCACTTATTATTTTTTGTTTTTTGAATCTAAGTCATTCTGACTGGGGTTAGGTAATATCACAAGAGATTTTATTTCTAAGTTCACTTTATTTACTAAAAGTGTTTTAAAATTATTTAATTTTATTTATCATTATTATTATTTAAAAAAATTTAACAGGACATGAGCACTCACCCGAAAGAGAGAAGAGAAAATGAGAAAGCAATTCACCAGGTCTGGGACTCTAACCATATTCCACCATGTGGGAGTCCAGTGCCCTAACTACCTAGCCACCTGTTGGCTTTACTAAGAGATTTTTAATAGGAATTTATTTCCGGTTTTGTCAAATTGATTTTCTGCCTCTATTCAGATAATAGTATTGTTTTGTTACTTAGTGAATGTAAATAGTTTTACAAACAAATTTTCTTAGGTCAAGCTACATTTGCATTTTGTATTCAACTTTAAATGAAATATATTTTTTTCTCAGAGCTCTGTAATGTCTTTCCATTGCTGCATAACAAATAGTTTACAAAAACATTATCATCTATTATTTCTCATGATTTTTGTGAATACATAATTTGATAATATATCAGTTAGGTAGTTAGGGCTCAACACCTCTCATAAGATGTTGTCTAGAACTTGTCATTCCAAATCTTACCTGGGGCTAAAGGATCTCTTCAAATTGGTGCATGGTAATTGATACTTGTAAACTGTTTCCACTCCATGTGGATCTTTTCATAGAGACTTCTTGCATCTCTTCACCATATGAAGAATGGTTTCCACTAGAATTAGCACTCATACCCACACTACCCCCCAAAATGGTGGAAACTGCAATACTGTTTATGACCTAACCTTGAAAGTCACATGCTGCCACTTCTACCATATTATATTTGTCAAATAGGTCAGCCACGAATAAATAAGAAATTAAATAAAGTCATGAATAAGAGGAGATAATTATCATTTAGACTAAGATTCATAGGCCCTAATGTGTCCTTTTGTTGTTATTCACATGTAATTCCAAAATTTATGCTACCAAATGATATTTGCCAGAGTTTTCATTTCTTTCTAAAAAAAAAAAATCAAAAAAACAAAACAAAACACATCATTTCTTCCATGAATAACAGAAAGAGAAAGAGAGATAGATACAGAGGCAGCACTCCAATAGGAGAGGATGCTGGGATCCACTCCCAGCATCAGCTGGCCCTAGATCAGGGTCATGTGCACATTGATCATACCCCAAGAGGACCTTGGATATGAACCAGAAACTCTCCCATGTGAGTTAGCCTTGCTGAGCGTCACATTTTACTGTTGAGCCTACATCCAGCCCCCATCAGTTCCTGGAATGTGTTTGTCTAATACTTAGATAGTGTTTTATTAACCTTACTCATTAATTCTTGAATATCCAAGTTTCCCTTTATTTTTTTTTTCCCTTTCACTTAGGCAACTTTATTTTTTGGAGAATCTGGTAATGATGAATTAATTTTATTTCATCTGATAATGCCTTTATGTTATCTTCATTTTTTTTAAGAGGTTTTTGCTACAGGGCATGTGCACTAGCCAGACAGACAGAGACAGAGACACGGCGAGAAATCAACCTCCGGGGGGATGGCCATGCCGCAATCCCTTCTCCTCCATTCTCCTCTTGGGATCTTGGCCAAGCATGCACACATGCCCGGCATGAGTTTTAAGCCACCAGGTCCAGGACTTGAACCATGGTCGGTTACATGGGAGTTCGGCAACATAGCCATTACGCTAACTGCTGGTCCCCTGTTATCTTCATTTTTGAGAGTTATTTTTCTGAATATAGTTTTTTAGATGTATAGATATTTTGTTTTCTGTTTTGTGCTTTGTTTCACTGACTTCTGGTTTTCCTGTTTTCTTTCTGACTTCTGGTTTTTCTGTTTTCTTTTTTGAGAAGTCTGTGCTTATTGGAACAAAGATTATCTTACATTTAATGAGTCATTTTATTCTATCTGCTCCTAAGACTTTCTACTCTTCTTGGTTTTCAACACTTTCATTATGATGCAATAATAATGATGTTTGTCCACTTTCTTTTAAAGATTCAACTTCTAAACATGTAAATACATATCTTTCATTAACTTGTAAGTTTTTGAATTTTTATATATTTAAATTATTTTGCATTCTATCGCTTCTCTTGATTGAGATTTACTTACTCACATGTTAGATTCATTTGTATTGTCTCATTGATTTCTATGACTTTAAAATTTTTTCACTTTGTTCTTCAATTTAAAAAATTCATTTCTATCTTCAAGCTCATTGTTTACTTTACATTTCTATTCTGCAATTAAAATCATTTTTTCATATACTTTCTATTTGCAGTTCTAAAATATTCATTTCAGTTTATTATAATTTTATTTTTAAGATTTCTCTTTTCATTCAATATGAGTGTATTTTACGTCAATCATTGTTTTAATATCTGCATTAAAGCTCTTGCCTGATACTTCTACCATGGGTTATTCTCATGGTTGGCATATGTTGATTATTTTCCTTTTGAGATTATATGTCATTTTCCTAGATCGATGGATGCTTTGCAGTTTTAGCTTGCATCTATGTAAGATGGAAACTACAATCTATTATGCTCTGAAAAGTGTTGGTTTTCTTTAATTTTCTAGAAAATTAAGAGGTATTAAACCCAAACTGCAAACTCTGTTAGGCTCATAGTGTGCAGTGTCTCAAAATATAGTTAAGGTTGCCTTTAATCTGCCAGTTAATTCTGAGTTCAGTGGTCATTAAGATACTGGAGCAGAACTCAAAACTGGATTTGGGTTCCTCTTCTCATTTTTGACTTTTTTCTCCTACAGAAACCCTAATGTCAGGATTTCTCTCTCCAGAAACATACTGGGCTTTAATTTATAGTTTCAGCTGTTTTTAAACCTCCACCTTGATTTTTGCTGCCAGTGCACAGGAAGAAAAAAGAAAGAAAGAGAAAGAAAAAGAAAGAAAGAAAGAAAGAAAGAAAGAAAGAAAGAAAGAAGGAAAGAGTTATTTTAAACTTGGTTACTTCCTTCAAATTGTATCTTCCCTCCCAAATTTTCCTACATTTTTTAACCCTCAAGTTATGCATTTGTTGTTATTGTTGCTTTTTTGATTTTTCCAAAGAGCATGTATGCTTCCAGAGAGAGAGAAAAGAAAGTGAAGGCAGTCACATCACAATCCGGGAATTAAACTGTGCAGTCAGCCATGTGGGATCGCCACCTAAACAGCTATTCCATTGGCTGGTCCTGTATTATTTTTAATTGAATTTATAGTTGGTTCTCCAACTGTGCCATTTGTTAGTTGCTTACTCTTTAATCATAGGAAAAAGTAATTCTATGAACATTTTGTAAAACTTTGCTTTTTCTCTTTGTTTTAAGTGAATAATATATATTGATTTTTCTTCTTATAAGCAATACATTTTATTTTTCTGCAGTTTTACTAACTGTTATTCTAGCTAGTAAACTTTATTTCAGGTACCATATTTTTCAGTTTTAAAATTTTGATTTGGTTCTTTTTAATAATTTGCCTTTCTTTGTTGAGATTTCTCATCCATTTACTTATTTAGATTACCTTTTTCTTGGAGTCCTTTAACATTTTTGTTTAACTGCATTGAAATCCTTTCCTACTAATTAAAATTTATGGGTCAACTTAGGTTTTTTCTGACATGCTGTTCATTTCTCTTGCTTATAAAATATCTCTTTCCAGTTGGCATACCAAGTAACTTTTATTATGCAGTAGTAAAGATGTATAGTAGATTTTAGATAAACCGTATTTTTTTTTTTAATCTTCTGACATTTATTTTTTCTAACAGGTAATGGAATAATTATCAATCTTGTTTAATTTAGAGTATTCTCTACTTTTCTAGTGTAAATACATTTGGTTTTACCTTCTCTCTTTGGGAAAATTCCTTAGATTTCAGACAGTTTTTACTCCAAAAGTGAAACTTCAATGGAAAGTCTGAGATATTCAATAGATGGTACAACTTGACAGGTTTCAGACTCAATTTTGTCTCTCCTGCATTGTTTATCAGTTTAAATCTCCTGACATGCTGTTCATTTCTCTTGCTTATAAAATATCTCTTTCCAGTTGGCATACCAAGTAACTTTTATTATGCAGTAGTAAAGATGTATAGTAGATTTTAGATAAACCGTATTTTTTTTTTAATCTTCTGACATTTATTTTTTCTAACAGGTAATGGAATAATTATCAATCTTGTTTAATTTAGAGTATTCTCTACTTTTCTAGTGTAAATACATTTGGTTTTACCTTCTCTCATTGGGAAAATTCCTTAGATTTCAGACAGTTTTTACTGCAAAAGTGAAGCTTCAATGGGAAGTCTGAGATATTCAATAGATGGTACAACTTGACAGGTTTCAGACTCAATTTTGTCTCTCCTGCATTGTTTATCAGTTTAAATCTCAATTCAGAAATTTTAGTTTTGCAGTTGGTGCTTTCTGGTAAGTCCTTACACATACACACAATGTAAGGATTGAGTGTTCATTACATGCAGATTTTAGAATTCTCAATCTGTGTCAGATATTTTTTTACAGAATTTTTCCACTTGATTTCCAGCCATTCTGACAACTTTCAAACTCATTCTACTTCTCAAGGAAAAAGACTTTCTGTTTCTGTCTGAGTTCTATCTCGATGCCTTTTTTGAGTGCCTCAGAATAAAAGCCAACAAACAAGAACATTGCTCAGAGGAGTTTCCTTCTTATTAATACATAGGTCAATTCTCTTTCACTATCTAACTCTCTACTTCCATCTCCTTTCCCTTTTCTTCCATTTCTTCAATGAGATTTTTTTATTTGCATTTTTTCCCCAGAATTTTTAATTGCTACCTATAAGAGAGTTGGTTTTGCAAAAACTACTTCATCATTTCTGGAATAATGGTGATTTACAATTTGGTTTCATATTTATTAACAAGCATATTTAAAATAAACACATGTGTAAGAATTAAATAAATGTGAGAATTTATTGTAATGAGGGATATTGAAAGATGATATGAAATATTTTTAAAAGTTGTCATTATAATTATAGGTTCAAGGGAGTTTTCCCAATTGATTAGTTGCAAATTTGTTTATCAGTTTGAGGTTTATTATCTAGCAAGTATGTTCTGCCTTTTCCTTAAATGCTCTCCTGAGTCAGTTTTACATGGAATAATTTTATAAGCTGATACCCTATTGAAACAATCCTACTCCAATATACCTTTACCTTCCTTTGTCAATAAGAAGTTTCATTGACTTTCAGAATTTTAAACTTATATAAGGAACCCTTGTGATCACCGTTTTGTCCATGCTCTTATCAAATACAAGAAATCTTCCCCAATCTCCTTAAAAAACAATCATTCAAACTCAGCCTGAATTGTCATTGATAGTGTGTTCATTGTTCTGCTTTCACTCAAGCTCAGATGCGAACACTATGTTGTACGGTGAAAGACATGCACTGTAAAAGGACAGATTCTTCCTTATCAAATTCCCACAGAGTTAACCAGATTTGACAACTTAATTTCAATTCCTTGCAAACCAGTGGTTTCATCTAAAGAGGCCATGACACAGGCTGCATGTCTTCTAAAAACTCTGAGAATCCTAACATGAGAAAAGGTTTGAGGTTAAAAAAAAAATCCCCATTTTTAATCTATTCTTGTTTAAATCTGTGTCCAAAGCAGACTGTGAGCAGAATATAAAGTTCTGTTTTCCAAGCCAACATTTTTTTCCCCTTGAGTTACTTGGAACAAATAATAGAGCCAGGTCCATCACTTCTCAAAGCTTTCTTCTGCAACAACATACTGGCTCTTCCTCAGGCTGAAACAATGAGACACAGGTTTACGAATGGCACCGGAGAGTTTATATTTTTACAGCTCTCAGACATAGATGCTTTCATATAAAATTGAGCACACTACCCTTCAATGTATGATAATTTATTACTATTTAAATGAACTAATAGAAGTGCAAGTTGTATACATTCATTCTGTTACTTACAAGTAAGCTAAATACAAAAATTTAGACTTCACACATTATGTAAGATTACCTATATTACATGTGTATTTATAAATACTGACAAAATTGACTCAGCATCCCTTGTTTGGACTTTGGTGGTTCAAGTCATTGATCACTGCTGTGCCCGAGTTTTGTTTTCGTGACTCACATATATTTGTTAGCTGACTACTTCAACGTGACATACAACATTTTGCTACAAGTTTTATATTCTCATGAGATATAAGGCACTATATAATTTAAAATATTACGATAAATATGGTCATTTATGATATATATATTAAAACTAAATCAACATATATACATTTATTTTATAATATCCCATGAAAATATAATTTAGGATTCAGAAAATTTATTCTCTTTTGTGTGTGTGTGTGTGTGTGCTTTTTCTTGGTAAATTGAAACAAGTCAGAACACTCACAACCTCACACAACAAAGAAATAGAAAAATATTACTTAAGTCTCTCCAGATTTTCTACCCTAAGCTCATATCATTAAGTAAAACTGCTGAAACTCTGAGGTCTATTTATTTTGGTGATATATTGAAATCCTATAGATCTTAGAAAAATAAAATGACCTATTGCTATTTAGAGGTAATGTTTTATTTATTTATTTCAACAATAAGCAAAGGAAATAGTCCTACTCCACTGGTGTAGTAATACAATAAATAAAAAAAGAAGATTACAAAATTATTTTAAAAAGAAACTGTCAGGATTGGGACCAGTGAGTGGCGTGGTGGTTAAGGTGCTGGATGCTCCCACATGGTTGACCACGGTTCAAATCCTGGACCTGGTGGCTTGCTTTCTCACCTACTCTCTCTCTCTCTCTGTCTTTCTGGTCAAAATAAAAATGAATGAGTGAATAAATAAAGTTAAATAAATAATTAAAACTAATAAAATGTTAAAAAAAAAGAAACTGTCAGGATTCAATGTTATCAGAGACTAAAAATAAATAGGTAGATCATCCATTAGGTGACTTGGTAACAGAGTAAGCTTTAAGTACACAAATGGAACCACAGAAACTGTAGTTTTTATGTGACATCTCAAATCTAGCTAAGAGATATGAAAGACAAGGAGCTATTTTAATAGCAAACAGAAAGTATATTAAATTTGCTCTTCTGTCAAAGCCAAGTACATGTTTCATAAATGTTTGCCACTTACCAAGAAGAAAGTAAAAAGCTTTGGGCAATGTCCATTTACACACTCAGGAGAGATAATGCTCAAAGGAAAGCATGAGGTATGAAATTTTGAAGAGGCAGAGTACATCCACAAATTTTGAGAAACGGATTCACAAAAATTCATAAACAGAACATGTAGAGAATACAGCATGGGAGAAAAATTCTGCTTTATCAGAGGATACACAACAATTAATAATAATATCCAATGCTCTTTAAGCTTACACTTTCTAGAGAGAAAATGTTAAAAAAATAATTTAAAAGGCATGCTGGCTCTAGAAACAAAGTACCAATTTTAGTGGCTTATCTCCCCTTCTTTAGAATTATCATGATGGCTAAATAGAGAATGGAGAACTGGCATGCCCAAGTGAGAATGTATGCTGTTTTTTTTCTAAAACATAGTTTTTAAATGTTCTTAGAATAAGCTTAGGTTTATGAAATAAAATACACCAAAGATTATCAAGAAAGAGAGAGTGAGAGAAAATGAGACACAAAGAAAGAAACTGAGAAACAGAGGCAGAGACAAATATGTGACAGGAAACCAGGAATGATTTTTGGTGGGAGCCTGGATAACATGGTACCAGGGTAATTGTTCAGTGTTTCACCAAGTAAATATTATGGATTTTAAATGCAATAAAAGTAGTCACAAGAAAAGTGATCCTTGTTTATATAGATTGATCCAAAGAAAATTTTGTGAATTTCAAAGTATACCTTATGAAATCATTGAAAAACAAACTGAAGGTTGACCGTAGGTAGAATAGTTACCAGCTAAAATTTAATTCAGAAAAACGTTAAGGTATTATGGAGGAGGATGTAAAAAGGGAAAATGTCAAATAAAGTTGGAAAGCACTAACGATTGACAGTATCAGATGAGATGGGCAGAATAAGACTCTTGCCAACATTTTTAGACTTGCTTTCTTTTCATGCCGTTCTTTAGAAATAGTTCATTTCAGTTTCTCAAAGGTAATGCCTTTCACAACTGAGACACAATAGAACTAGTGTTCCTGAATCACTTCTTCCCTCTACACCTTCCAAGACTGGCTTCTTAGAGTTCCTGCTCAAGGAAGTGAAGTAGATTTCTTTACTTTATTGCTCATCACTATCATGCTCCTTAACAGAACATTACCATTATTTTTATGTAATTGTTTCTAATCTCTTTTCCTCACTAGACAGCAAGCTCTACAAGGCATGAATCATATTTCTTTCATTCACTGTTGTCGATCACACAAGAACTATAGTTTCTAATGTATGGTAGGTCTTTACTCAAAAAAGAAAAACACTGCTGCATTTGCCTAGTACTTTGTAAGAAAAAGTATAAAAAAGATACAAATTTCATGGCTATTTTCACATTTAGAAAGCACAATAACATACAAAATAATGTTAATATTTAAATATAAAATACAAATTTATCCATGAAAATGTGATTAATTATGGCAGAATGAGATCCATAATTGACATATTCTGACAAAATGATTTGTTTAAAAATATGATTTATTTAAAAATGAGTAATAAAAGAAAACTATGTAAAAGTTTATATAACAAAATATCTTCTGTATGCTACATGGAAAGTGAAATGATTCAGGTGTGAAAATAACGATATAAGAAATACTGAGCCTTAGGTACTAACAAATGGAACCACGGTCTATGTATGAAGGAGAGAAGATCATTTTCTTTAGCCGTTATTTGATCATATTTAGTTTTTTTTGTGATTTATCTGCCTGCACTTATAGAAGCAAATAAAGGAAACAATCTTATAAATGAATTCAATATTATGTCATCTGAGAAATGCTGTCTCTTTAATACCAGACACCATAACTGTCTTCTTCATTTCTGTATTATAAGATTCTAAAACATTGTGTGATATGTAGTAAAGAATAAATATGTGTAAAAGCACCAAAATGCTGGAAAAACAATGAAAATAAACAAAGCAACTATATTCAAATATTTAATTCAATACAGAAGGTATAAAATGCCTTCAACTGCAGCCACCTGCCAGGTCCATCTGAAGGCATCTGGGCAGTAAGGGCCACTGAGGCAGGGCAACACTGTCCCTGCCACCTTACTTCCAGACTCCCCAGTCCAGGACCCACTCAGACCCATAGGCAAGTAGGAAGTTACTCTATTTTTTCTTCACTCTCCTCCATTCTTTTGTTAATTTCTTCCTTTCTCTCTCCCCACAGACTGTCCATTTTGCTGTAGCAGCCACCCACCAGGTCCATCTGAAGGCCTCTGGTGATGCCTTTTTCTACATTCCCCTCTTTACTCTTTTCTTTTCCCTTATATTTTCTTCTCTTCCTCATGTTCCACCTTTCCAGAGGGACTAGCTAGGTCTAGAATTAAAGATCTGAAATTTTCTAGTAATAGAAGTTTCTATAGGATTCTCCCTTGTACTGAACTAGCTATGAAAAATGAGATACTGCTCTTCAGACACCTGAATAGGGTATCTTTTTTTGAGACCACATTACTAAAAACAACAGAACAGAGACTTTGGCAGACATCAATTTGCAGCAAAAGGGAAACACATTCCGAGTCAGTGAAACATTGTCCTAGGAGGTACTTAAAAGTGAGTACATCTTCTAATGGCTAGAAGTAGAAGAAGAGCCTCAGGTATGAATAAACCAGGAAATATGTCTCCATCAAAGAAAAGAGTAACTTTCCTCCATCTCTCCTAAAATCTGAGGACATTACCAAAATGTCAGATAAAGAATTTAGAACATTTATGGTGAACAAATTCTATGAGTTGGAACAGAAAAGAGACAGGGGACTTCAGGAGATTAGGAAGTCCTTTCACGATATGAAAGAAGAAATGGACATCCTGAGAAAGAATCGGATGGAGCTATTAGGGGTCAAGACTGTAAAAGAGGAAATCAAAGACTCCCTTGAAAGTATTAAAAGTCGACTAGACCATGCTGAAGATCGAATCTCTGATGTTGAAGATAAAACCTCTGACCTAGAATAAACCACCAAGAAGATAGACAATATAACAAAACAACACAAGGATAATATAAAACCTGAAATAATTTGCCAACACCAGACCAGCTCTTCAAGAAACCCTGAAGAAAGTAGTGTTTCAAGAAAACTAAAAAATTAACAGCCAGAAACAAAGAAATAAAAGGCAACTAAGACAATGGCCAACTTAAACATCGGTACAGATCCTGTAACGTTGATAATAACATTGAATGTTAATGGATTAAATTCTCCAATCAAGAGACACAGACTGACTGAATGGATAAAAAAAACATAAACCTTCTATCTGTTGCCTACAGGAAACCCACCTCATGGAGAAAGACACACATAGACTGAAAGTGAAGGGTTGGAAAAAGGGTTTCCATGCAAATGGGAACCAAAAAGGAGCTGGAGTTGCTATACTAATTTCTGACAAAATAGGCTTTAAAACAAAAACTGTTCAAAGAGACAAAGAAGGCCACTATACTGTAGTAAAAGGCTCTATAGATGAAGAAGATACAATGCGTATTAATATCTATGCACCTAACTCAGGAGCACCCAAATATGTGAAGGAAAGACTGTTAGATCTAAAAGGGGAGATAAGCTGCAAAACACTAATTGTTGGAGATCTCAACACCACACTATCCCCTCTGGACAGATTATCTAGGCAAAAAAATAAGTAAAGAGATAAAGGGTCAAAATGATACCATAAATCAAATGGACTTACCAGACATCTATAGAACTTTCCATACAAAAACAGTGAGATAGACTTTTTTCTCACCCCAACATAAAACCTTTTCAAAGACTGACCACATCTTAGGGCACAAAGCAAGGCTCTACAGATTCAGAGGCATAGAAACTATATCCAGCATCTTCTCCAACTGTGATGGAATTAAACTTGATTTTAATTTCAAGAGAAATCCTCAAAAATACCCAAATACATAGAAACTAAATAACCTACTCCTGAATGACTCCACTACCACTGAAGAAATAAAGCCTGAAATCAAAAGATTCATGTAAGTCAATGACAATGAGGACACGAGTTTCCATAATCTTTGAGGCACTGCTAAAGCAGTCATAAGAGGGAAGTTCATAGCAATTAGTGCACATATGAAGAAGACAGAAAGAGGGCTAATGGATCTCCTAACATCTCAGAGAACTGGAAAAGCAACAACAACAAAAATATCCAAAAAACTCCAGGAGAAAGGAAATAATAAAGATCTGAGCCGAAATAAATAAAATAGAAAATAAACGTACTATACAGAAAATAAATGAAAGTAAAAGCTGGTTCTTTGAAAGGATAAATAAAATCTATACACCACTAGTGAGACTTACTAAGAAGAAGAGAGAAAGGAACCAGGTGAATCAAATCTGCAATGAAGCTGGTAATATAACAACAGACATAATAGAAGTTAAAAACATCATCAGCGGATACTTTGAAGATCTATATGCTAAGAAACAAGACAATCTGGATAAGATGGACAAATTCCTGGACAAATATAACCTACCAAGAATGATCCAGGAGAATATAGAAAGTCTGAATAGGCCCATACAAGCCAGGAGATTGACTCAGTAATAAATAACCTCCCAACAAAGAAAAGCCCTGGCCCTGATGGATTCACCTCTGAATAATTCTACAAAACTTTCAAAGAAGAGTTAACTCCCATTCTGAACAAGTTATTTCTAAAGATCCAAAAGGGTGAATCTCTCCCTAATTCATTTTATGAAGCCTCTATTACCCTTATCCTTAAAACAGATAAGTACAAGACAAGGAAGGAAACCTATAGACTAATATCTCTGATGAACATAGACGCAAAGATTCTAAACAAGGTACTAGCAAATCATATCCAACAACTTCTAAAAATGATCATACACCATGATCAGGTAGGCTTTATTTCAAGAATGCAAGGTTGGTTCAACATACTCAAAACCATAAATGTAATACATCATATTAACAGGAATAAAGACAAAAACCATATAGTCCTATCAATTGATGCAGAAAAGGCATTTGATAAGATACAACATCCTTCATGATCAAGATTCTCAGAAAAATTGGCATAGAAGGACCATTTCTCAACACAATAAAAGCCATCTATGAAAACCCATAGCAAACATCATCCTGAAAGGAGAAAAGATGAAAGCTTTCCCACTAAACATGGGAACAAGACAAGGATTCCTACTTTCTCCACTCCTTTTTAATATAGTACTGGAAGTCCTCACCAATGCAATCAGAAAAGAGGAAAAATAAAAGGCATCTGAATAGGAAAAGAAGAAGTGAAACTCTGTCTATTCGCAGATGACATGATTATATACATAGAAGACCCAATTGACTCCATGGAACAACTACTGGAAGTAATACATGATTACAATAAAGTTGCAGGATATAAAGTCAATATACAGAAATCAATAACATTTCTATATAAGAATAATAGGCAGACTGAGATGGAACGGAAAAAAAGTTATTCCATTTACCATAGCCACAAAAAGTATAAGATACTGAGGAATAAATCTAACCAAAGAAGTTAAAGACCTCCACAAGAAAAACTATGAGAAGCTAAAAAAAGAAATTGAAAATGACACAAAAAATGGAAGGACGAGCCAGGTTCCTGAATTGGAAGAATTAATATAATCAAAATGGCAATTCTACCCAAATTAATCTATCTTTTTAATGGAATGCCAAGTGAAGTACCAGACACATTCTTCACTAGAAAAGACAATCATAAAATTAATATGGAATCGTAAAAGGCCCCATATTGCTAAAACAATTCTACACAAGAAGAGTGGAGTGTGTGGCATCTCACTCCCTGACCCAAAAATATACTACAAAGCTGTGGTAATCAAAACAGCATGGTACTGGCACAGAAACAGACATGTGCACCAATGGAACAGAATAGAGTCCCCAGAAATAAAT
>NW_006159990.1:3324816-3350179 GCF_000334495.1 Tupaia belangeri chinensis | reverse complement strand
AAACTGGATTTCCACCTGCAGAAAGATGAATCTGAACCCCTCTCACCTTTGACAAAAATCAAGTCAAGGTGGATCAAGGATCTAAATCTAAGACCTCAAACTATAAAACTGCTCCTGGAAAACACTGGGGAAACTCCAGAAGACATTGGAGTAGCGAAAGACTTAATATTACCCCCAAAGCACGGTCAATAATCCCCAAAATAGACAAGTGGGATTACATCAGACTAAGAAGTTTCTGCATGGCAAAAGACACAGTAATTAGTGTGAATTGACAACCCTCAGAATGGGAAAATATTTTTGTAAATTATGCATCAGATAAGGGACTGATAACCAGAATACACAAGGAACTAAAGAAGCTGTTTGGAAAAAAGATGATCAACCCTATTAAAAGATGGGAGAAGGAGTTGAAAAAAACACTCTCTAAAGATGACATACAAATAACTAAAAGGCATATGAAAAAGTGCTCAACATCCCTCAGTGTAAGGGAAATGCAGATCAAAACAAGGTACCACCTAACCCCAGTCAAAATGTCAAAGATTAAAAAAACAAAAAATGGTAAGTGTTGGTGGGGGTGTGGTGAAAGGGGAACTCTTTTACACTGCTGGTGGGAATGTAAATTGATCTAGGGACTGTGGAGAACAATTTGGAGATTCCTCGAAAATCTACAAATAGAACTACCATATGACCCAGCAATCCCACTCCTCAGTATCTAGCCAAAGAACAGAATTCTTCATTGGAAAAGTGCTTGCACATCGATGATTATTGCAGCACCATTCACGATTGCTAAGACATGGAACCAACTCAAATGCCCCCATATGGATGAATAGATTGAAAAACTGTGGGACATAAACTTTCTGGAATACTAATCAGCCATAAAACCCAACAAAACCCTGGCTTTTGACAGAAAGTGGAAGAATATGGAAGATTTACTGCTGAGTGAAGCAAGCCAGGCTATGAAGGAGAGACATTTTATATCCCCACTTAATATATACCAAGTGTCTGAACTCTATGACAGAAACTGATTGACTAAAAGATATACAAACACAAGAGATGGGTGTGATGTGTGGAGGATGTGGTGTGTGTGGCGGAGTGGGGCCTAGGGAAAGGCATTTGGAGAAGGGATACAAAGAGAGGCAGAGCATTGATGGAATTGGGAGGTGTGGTGTTATCTGTTGAAGATATTTTGATCAACTGGACTGGGGAGAAATGTTCACATATTGAAATGTTCACTTTGTAAGCTAAACAATGTGATTGCATGTATGTAAATAAAATAATTAATTAATTTAAAGAAATCACACTGGTCGTGTGTGTGCATGCCTCAGATCCTGAGAGGACTGTGATATGGCTGTCCCTCTGGGGTATGATTTCTCAATTTCCCTCTCACAGTCTCTCTCTTTCTCCAGCAAGCGCACATATCATATGGCAAAAACCTTTAAAAAAAAAAAAAAGTATGCTTTATCAAATTGTCACAAGCAGCACAAGAGAAAAAGAAAATACTTATAAATTCTTTACTTTAATTGTCAGCAAGTGCACGTACTTGCCAGAGAGACAGATTGAGAGAGGGGGAGAAAGCACCTCCCCATGGGATGTGGCCATGTTGCAAGCCTTTCTCCCCATTTCAACATCCTATCAGGATGTGAGGCACATATGCACGGGGCCCAGTGTGGTTTCTAAGGTGCCAGGGTCAGGATTCATACTTTACAGTAACCTATATAGGATATGTCTCCTTTAACCACCAGGCCATGGGGCTGGCCTGAAAATACTCTTTAATATAGGAAGCAAGACATTAAAGAACCAGCAATATTTTTTAAATTTATAAAAGCTAATTATTCTCATTCGTTAATTCAGTTTCATATCATGTTTGTTTTTCTTAATAATGAATTAACAATTTTGTGAATTCATTAGTTTTCTTTTAAAAAAAAATATTTGGGGACCAGCAGGTAGCATGGTGGTTTAGGTACTGGACACTCCCAGATGGTCGACCATGGTTCGAGTCCCAGACCTGATGGCTTGCTTTACCACTTTTTTTCTCTCTCTTTCTGTGTCTCTGTCTTTCTCTGGTCAAATTAAAATAAATACATGAATAAATAAAATTGAATAAGTAATTCTTTTAAAAAATGCCTTTGGCAGTATATGACTGATATAATTTTGACCAAAGAATGTATATAACCAGAAGCAAATGGTTTTCTTTCTCATAATAAAGAAGATTGTCTTTTTTAGAGTTGATTAAGAATAGGTTTGAAAACTAACTGTTTTGTTAGAGTGGAAAGCACTCAAAATGTAGTCGGGGATGGGGAATGCAGATCGTATAGCAGTTAGGTTGCTGGACTCTCACAAGTGCAACTGCAGTTGGTGTCCCGGACCTGGTGGCTTGAAATTCATACCAGGCACTTGCCCCAGATCCTGGGAGGATCCTGAAGGGTGATTTCTCACTTTCTCTCTCTCTCTTTCTCTCTTTCTCTCTCTCTCTCGTTCTCTCTCTCTCTCTCTCGCAAGTGCACACACCCTCAGGCAAAAGCCTCTTTAAACAAATACAGTTAGAGATGAAAAGTATTAAAAATGATTTTGAAGTCTTGTTAAAATTTTACAATCTGCAATTGTGCATTACATATTTTTTTTCTGTTTTCCAGTTGCTCAAATATTAATAAAACACCGCTGGCAAAATTGGTCAAGATTTTAAGCTATTTTATGTGCTAAATTTCTGCATAATTATAATCAAAGGCTACCAGCTATTTCATTTGGAAAACTAAAAAGGTCATGGTTTTAAAATAACATAAAATGATAAAAATGCATTCATACTCACTCATAAAGCATTTATTGTATTTATTGACTGCAGTTAAGAAACCTAAAAAATTAATGCTATGAGTAACATGGCTGAACCATAAGGCCTGCAGATATCCTGCCTAATATTAAAATTAAGCACTGGGGCCAGTAGATGGTGTAGTGGCTGCAGCACTGGACTCCCACATGGCTGACCGCAGTTTGAGTTCTGGAACTGGGGACTTGAAATTCATACCAGATATGTGTGTGTCCGCACCAAAAATCCCAGGTGAATGGTAAAAAGGGATTGTGGTGTGGTCAAATCCTGAGAGGTGATTTCTTACTTTCTCTCTTTCCGTCATTCTGTTTCTTTCTCACAAGTGCACATACCCTATGGCAAAAATCTTAAAAAAAAAAAAAAAAAAAGTATTATACCAACCCTACTTTTCTATACCATGGAATCATCTACTTCTAGCATTACCTCTGTGATAGCTGTTAGAAACTGCTCTTATTTATGAGGACACTTCTTCATGGATAGAAAACATTTTGGTTTGTATTACAAAAATGATTTGATTGACTATTTTCATACATTTACCTCTTTCTTGGCTTATTCTATAACTTTTCATTTCCTTTTAGTTGTAATGACATTTATATTGAGACTATTATAACAAGACAGAGAATCTGAGATTTAGAGGCAGGCCTGTCAAGCAGAGAAACCTGCTGATGTTGAAGACTTAGGGAAGTATCTAACTGTTTTCAGGATCAAAAAGAAACCAAAGGACAGTGTGGCTGAAGAGTAGTGACTGAGGGACAGAGAGGTAAGAAATAAGATAGAAGTAGATGTTTTGCTTGGGACATTGAGACAAACTTCTGCCCCTTCCCTCTTAATCTGGACATCTGTTCCAGTGAAGGGCCTTGCTGTATGGCAGGCTGCCTGCAGCGGGAAGGCTTTACAGCTAGGGCCAGGGGCCAGTGACTCATCACTTCCCCCACTTGCTTTGAACTCTCAGGACTTTTACATTTTCTAAAGCATGAGACACAAGCCTCATGATCTCTTCTTTGTTCCTGAATTGAAGCTCAGTGACTCAATCTCATGAGCACCTATTATCTGAAAACAAGGAGACTTTGGGTCATCTAGGACCAGTGACATCAGTGCAAGGTGCTGATGAGCAAGGGAAAGGTGGAACAGAAGAGAGATCACCAATTACCTACTCCTACATGCCTTTGAATGCTTGGAGATACCTCCAAGAATTTAGGAAGGAATGTATATATCACCAGGTCACTAGAAAACATCACAGAGGCACAAGATATATGAGCAACCAAGAAAATGTCTCTCCTCCAAAGGAAAACATCAATTCCTCATCACTCACGAACAACCCAATGGAGCTAGTGGAAATGTCAGATAAACAATTTAGAATATTTATAGTGACTGAACTATGTGAAATGCAAGAGAAAAGAGACAATGAGCTCCAGGATATGAGGAAGTCTTTTCACGATTTGAAAGAAGAAATAGATACCATAAGAAAGATGGTATAAAATAAAATTGTTGGAGATGAAAAATGTGATACAGGAAATTAAAGCCTCCATTGAAAGTATTAAAAGCAAATTAGATCATGCAGAAAATCAAATCATGACTGCGGAGGAAAAAAAAAAACCTCTGACCTAGAAAAAATTATCAAAAAGAGTGAGAAAACAACCAAGAAAAATGAAGATAATATATGAGGAATACTGAACGCCCTCTAGTGCCCAAACATCTGGATAATTGGAATGCCAGAAGGGGAAGAAAATAATAAGGGCATCTATAATTTATGAAATTCTGGAAGAAAACTTTCCAAACCTAGAGAGGCATTTAAATATTCAGATCCAAGAATTACATAGGACCCCAAACAGAATCAACCCAAGAAGATCTTCTCCAAGGCACCTCATAGCCAGAATGACTAAATCCACAAAGACAAGATACCAAAATTGATAAGAAAGAAACATCAAGTTACTTACAATGTTTATCCCATCTAACTAACATTAAACCTCTCATTGGAAACAACACAGGCAAGGAAAGAAGGGAAATATAGTCAAAGTGTTAAATTAAAATCAATATCAACCAAAAATATTATATCTGGCAAGATTATCCTTCATATGGGAAAAAAAGATAAAAACATTCTCAGATAAACAGAACCTGAAGATGACATGATGCGGGACCAGCAGTTGACGTAATGGCTATGTCACTGGATTGGAAGAATTTGTATAATCGAATGGAATTCTATCCAAATTAATTTATATTTTAATGCAATTCCAATCAAATTACCAGAGACATTCTTTACAGATCTAGAAAAGACAATCATAGAATTTGTCTGGCATCATGAAAGACCTCATAATGCCAAAGCAATACTGTACAAAAAGAGTGGAGTGGGTGGCATCTCACTCTCTGACCTTAAAATATACTATAAAGCTGTGATAATTAAAACAGCATGATATTGGCACAAACAAGTGGACCAATGGAATATATAGGGATCCCAGAAATAAACTCCAAAGCTGATAGCCAACTTATTTTTGACAAAGCATATCAGTCAACACAATGGGAAAAGGAAAACCTGTTTAGCAAATGGTGCTGGAAAAACTAGGTATCCACCTGCAGAAAGATAAAACTGAAATGGAAACATAAACTTGCCTTCCTTCCTGACCCCCAAGTGGACCAATGGAATATATAGGGATCCCAGAAATAAACTCCAAAGCTGATAGCCAACTTATTTTTGACAAAGCATATCAGTCAACACAATGGGAAAAGGAAAACCTGTTTAGCAAATGGTGCTGGAAAAACTAGGTATCCACCTGCAGAAAGATAAAACTGAAATGGAAACATAAACTTGCCTTCCTTCCTGACCCCTCTGGAATTGGAAAATATTTGGGAGTATTCTTATTTTGGGGCAGAAGGGTTATTTGCATAAATTCGATAATGCTTATTGCAGTGAATAAGAAATTGGAAATACTCATTGTTGGACAGGGCTTTGACTGGAATGCCATATGTGAAGATCAATCAGAAAACTATGGAACTAAGGTAGATCTCAAGTAGGCCAACAGAAGCTCTTAGAAAGATGGCCTGACATGATAAATAGTTCTGCCTGGCAGAGAGGAGTAGAGAAGTTATATGAAAGAATTTATAACAAAAAATCCTGGACTTTTCCAGTCTACCATTGTAATCATTAGAGACAGAAAAGAGCAACCACACCAGAGGATAATCTTGAGAAAGACTTTGAAGGAAGAAAAAGAGACTGATCTTTGCCAGCCGATGGTATATCGCAGAATACTTGGCATACAGGAATGAATTGAGAAGGTTTATGTGTGACTTGTGTGATGGGCATTTTCTTTTCAACAATTTGAGTAGTTGACATGTAAATATTTTTTCAAAAATATTTAAAACCATACTGTTTCTGTTGTTATAGACTCATAAATGAAATTATATAAAGTTATAAGTAATATTTTGAACATTATTTTTAAAATTCACTATTTCTAAATTTTGAAAGTTGTTTTATTAACTGTCAAGAAATATGGAGTATGAGCAAAAATTTTTTGATATGTAAAGTAAATGTTTGTGGGAAAATATAAAAATAAATAGAGAAAAAAAATTGGATCTCCATCTTTCACCATTAACAAAAGTCAACTCAAAAAGGATCAAATATCTGACCCTAAGACCTCAAACTATAAAACTACTGGTGGAAAACACTGGGGAAACTCTGGGAGACATTTGGGTAGGCAAAGACTTCTTAAATAAGACTTCCAAAGCATGGGAAATAATCCCTAAAATAGACAAGTGAGATGAAGTTTCTGTACAGCAAAGGACACAGTAATTAGTGTGAAATGACAACCCTCAGAATGGGAGAATGTATTTTTAAACTATCCCTCAGATAAGTGACACATAACCAGAATCCACAGGAAACTCAAGCAGCTTACCTGAAAAAAAATTATTAACCCGATTAAAAGATGAGAAAATGAGCTGAATAAAAATCTATCTAAGTAAGATATACAGACAGCCAGAAAGCATATGACAAAATATATAACATTCCTCAACAAAAGGGAAATGCAGATTGAAACCACAATGAGATACTTCCTACCCCCTGTCAGAATGGTGAAGATTAAAAATACAGAAAATGATAAGTGTTGGACCAGCAGTTGACATAATGGCTATGTCTCTGGACTCCCATGTAGTCAACCGTGGTATGAGCCTGGACCCAGTGGCTTAAACTCATGCCAGGTGTGTGTGCATGCATACCCAAGATCCTGAGAAGAGAAAGAATGGATGAGAAGGGATTGTGGTGTGGCCATATCCCCTGGGGGGTGATTTCTCAGTTTATATCTCTCTGTCACTCTGTCTTTCTGGTGAGTGCACTCGCCCTATAGCAAAATCCTCTCAAAAAAAAAAAAATGTTGGTGGGGTTGTGATGAAAAAGAATTTCTCCTACACTGTTGGTAGGAATGTAAATTGGTCCAGTCAGTGTGGCAAACAGGAGATTCCTCAAAGATCTACAAATAGAAATATCATTTGGTCCAGCAGTCCCACTTCTGGGTATCTACTCAAGGGCAGGAGAATGCTCAGTCAGAAAAGCGCTTGAACATCAATGTTTATTGCAGCATTTTTCATGATTGCTAAGACATGGAACCAACCCAAATGTCCATGAGCAGATGAATGAATTGAACAAGTGTGTCACATATACTTTATGGAATACTATCCAACCATAAAACAAAACGAAAAACCAAGACCCTGGCATTTGATAGAAAGTGGTCAAATATGGAAAATTTATTGCTAAGTGAAGCAAGTCAGGCTATAAGAGAAAGATACTATGTTTCTCCCCTTAATACATACCTACTACCTACAGTCTATTGTAGAGATGAAATACTGTAGGGAATAAAAGCAGTGAAAATAGTTATGGACACTGAAGACAGTGTGGAAGGCGAAGGATAGAAGAGAAGAGTATAGGGAAGGAAATCAGGGAGAAAAAATAGAGGTATGGCATTTGTGAAACACAGAAATGGTTTATTATCTGTTAATGATAGCGTGTATAGTAAAAAAGTAATAAGATAGAGGTGTTCCAAGTTCTTCTAGGTTGTGGGCAATGGGAATACTCTCCCTGCTTAGCACAGGGAATTGGCACAGTCTGGTTCTGTGTCTGAAGGGTCATTGCCATTGCTTGGTGAAGTATAGGAAATGAATGGACAACAGTGAGAAGCAAATGGGGGTTGTAGCATTGTTTAAAGAGAAAGATCTTAATGTCTTAGAGAAGTGTATTAATGGTAAGAATAGAATGATAGAATGTGACATGGTCTATATACGTGTTGGATTTGGAGACATTACAACCTGATGAAGTATTCTATTTGGAAAAAATAGGAAAGAGAACAGGAACCAGTGATAACTCAAGATTTGGCTTGCTCAACTGGGTGAATCATTGTTGACATTTACAAAGATGAGAAAACTAGGAGGGAAGCAGGGCTAAGATAAGGGAGAGAAAAATTAAGTGTTTGTTTTTGATTTTTTAATGTTTATTAAACATCTAGCTATAGATGTTAAACATGCAATAAAATACAGAAGTCTCAAGTAGAAAGAACAAGTTCCAAAATCTCTATCCCAAGTTAAATATTCACTCTTCCCTGAAGAGCTTATCAGAATTCCTGTGATACTTTTCAAAATCACAGTCCCAAGTTTCTGATAGTTTTCCAGGAAAACATTATTATTCTTGAATTTAGTATTTCTTCATGTAAAGAAAGATATATATTTAATTATTTATATTTGTCAGGTAAACTATATGGAATAAAAGTTTTCTAAATCCCAGAGGTCAAATAATGAAAATACTATGCAGGTTGTGCATTTGTATCTTGACTCACATTTTGGGTTTTTCTCTTTGCTCCCTCAAATATCCTGAGAAATTAATCCTGACTCTCGGTATAAATCCTGAATTATACGGTCAGAAAACAGCGTAGGTTCTTTAAATGCATTTTATACTTGACACCTATTGCCTTTTCTTATTTCTTTTTTCAAGGACAATCTTGCTTTGCTTATTTTCTTTCTTTTCTGTTATAATTTCTTTTAAAAAAATCTGTCTGTCACATGCTTGTCTTCATAACTTCATTTTTTGTTTGATTCAACTTGAGTAAGTAGTGGGAGATTGGGGAGCCAGCTTGGTTAACTCTTATAGCTTCTTACATCCAGATGGCTCAGAAATATAATATTTGTACCTTATAATGTACCACGGAACAGCCAAATTATGTACTTACTAATTTTTGCTTTGTCTCTTTTTCATGTTTTTAGAGGCAGGGTCTCACTATGTTTCCCAGGGTGACCTTGAACCTATGATTCTCCTGCTTCAGTCTTTTGAGTAGCTGAGGCTACATATGCACCTCCACACCCAGCTAAGTCAGTTTGAATATCACACATTCCTTGCCTGCTATGTTGATCTGGCACGCTCCTTGAAACTCCATTGTTTACCCTTCCCTGCCCTGTTCTGTGCTCATTATACACAGAATCACCCAGGTTCCCTTGATTCTGGTCTCTAATGAAATTTGGCCATTGGCATCTCAGAAACTTGAGGGTTGGAAGAAAATCAAGGTATTTTCCACTCCTAACAACCCTAGTCCTTGCCTTGCCTCAATTTGAACAATGGCTACATTTCATATTCAGAAATCTTGTTGGGTGACCTTAATGCTACCATTTTAGAGTTTTCAATAACATCATCCCCATCTCTTGCCCAGGAAATCTGTCACTTGTGCATCAGTGTACAAATATTCCTTGCTGTGCCCTTTGAGGTAGGCCATGCCTACGTTGAATCCTTTCGTTTAAAATGTTTAAATTAAAAGACTGAGTTACCTAGTAGTACTTTGCATGTTACCCTACTGTGTGCAAAGAAACAGACTAGGAGTTGTAATCATCAGAAGATCCCAGGACAAAATATTTCTGCCCCATTTTACCATCATGTAAAACCTCTCATTTAACTGTATACAGATGTGGTCTCAGTGATTCAGCTCAGTCAGTGTCAGTTTTAAAAAGCAGATAGAAATAGGAAGCAATTTAGTTTGCAGTTACTACGCTCCATTGCCACTTGGAAAAGAAAAATGTGCTAAACACAGAATGCAATCTTTCATTGTTCTCTTCTGAAAGAATGTTTCCATAATTCTTCTAAAATCAAAATACGTGTATGTTGAATTAATGTCAGGGATTGAGTGGAAGCGATTCACTTCCTCCTACACAGTTTCAGAGAAGATGGGTAAAAGAGAAAAAAAAGTGCTTTTACATAAGTACTTTTGACTTAGAGCACCAATGTCAGGCAGAAAAACTTACAAAAATATATTTATTTGAAACAAGTGAATTTTAGAACACTTCTGTGTGTCTCTTCCTTTCAAACTAGCCCTGGATTTTTGTAGCTAAAAAAGTAACACTATTAGTTAAAATGTGTGTGTTTGTGTGTGTGTGTGTATTCACATATAGTATACCTGAGTGTGTGTATATATATATATGCATGGGTGTGTGCATATATATATATATACACACATAGATACATAGATACACCTATATTTTATGAATTTTAGCATTATAAAGTATCTCCCAATTATTGCTATTATGTATTTCTAATATTTGCAAAACATATGTAAGTATTCTTTTGAAAATTTTTTATATAACATACTGTTTGCTCAATCAGTATTTACAGTAGGAAAAATCTAAGCACATATTACTTTTTAAATCTAGATTATTTGAAAAATTAGTATATTAAAAATGTGACCACAGAAATAAAAAGGCAAAAAAAATATAGATAAGGAAATCTTCTTTGGAGATTAGGTAGAAAAGATATCTCAATGGCCTTGATTTCTATATAATTAATGCAATATTTTCATCTTCATATAACATCTTTCCTGATATGTTCACTTCTTCCTTATGGTAGCCTGTGAATGACCTTTATGCACCTCTTGTGGTGTTAATTATGTCATTTCACTTATTTAGCATACTTGTTGAGAACCTTAAGTATACACTTTTAAGTCTCTGAGGTCAGTTGGGAGAAAATTACTATATGGACATCTCTCCTCATGGAATGCTTCACACACATAAGGAATTTTTCAGTCAGGGTTGTCCAGAGTAGTAGAAGCAGGAGGAGATACATGATAGATGGATAGATAGAGTGATAGACAGAATAGATATAGATAGATAGAGATGTAGATATAGATAGATAGATAATAGATAAATGGATGGATAGATGATAGATATAGATAGATAGAGATAAATGATAGATAGATAGATAGATAGATAGATAGATAGATAGATAGATAGATTTCCAAAAATTAGCTTATTTGATTAAGAGGGCTGACAAATCAGAAATCTGCAGGGCAGATTTTGAGGCTAGAACTGTTGGTCAGAAGCTAGTGCTGGAGTCTTCAGGCAGAATATCTTCCTCAGTTTTATTCTAAGATCCTTCAATTGATTGGATTAAGCCCACATGCCTTGTGAAAGAAAATATCTTTTACTTAAACTTCACATTTACAGAATCCCTTCACAGCAACACTTAGACTAGTGTATTATTGAATTCTGTAGCCCTGTCAAGGTGATGCTTAAAACTAACCATAATAGACAGCAAAATGTCTGGCATAATAATAACTGAAAGAAGTCTAACAATTCAAAATACAATAATATTTAATCACATTATCATGATCAAGCATATGCAATGGGGTTGTGACGTAGGTATTAGCATTGTTATCTTGATATTTCATCTGAAGCATGGTAACTCAAAGTGATATTCATAGAATATTTTGAAAGACAACCTATGGGAAAAAGAAGATTTAAAAATTCCAAATATCTCAGAAAAATCCTTAAGTAAAGAGAAACAATAAGATAATATTTTTAAATTATAGTAACTGATATAGAAATATTTTGAAGGAATCAACAAGTTTGAGAACATTGGCTCTTAGGTCTCAATACATAAATAAAAATATAAAACCACTCATTCATTCATTTTCTTTGGTCTTCCTTGCTTGTTTTTTCCATGTATAAAATGTAGGGTTATAAGGTGGAATAATTTAAGCATTCCTATAACATGTCAAGTGTAGAACTGCATATATACTTAAAATATTGGACAATTGCAGTTACAATAATTATTGCAGCAATGTGTAAGACAAACTTTTTATTAGGTATAGCCCTTTTTATAAGAAAGAGAATTTTATAGCAATTAATATTTAGAATCTCCAAGCTGTTAGATATATATCCCTTTCCATGTTTACTTCTTATTTATTTATTTATTAACTCCTGATGATGTGTTAATCCCTTTGTATATTGGAAGTTTTCTGTGGTTAAACATTACGCATGATAATAAACATAAGTAGTATGGTTGTATTGTCAGTTCTCAGTTCCTAGTGAACAAGTAATAGGAACTGTTTGCCAGACTTTGTGAAGGGAAATGCAATGCATCTATCTATCTTGTTCCAGAATTGATACAATTCCTTTTCTACATTAACTGACCCTCTTGTTTCAATTAGATAATTTAGAAGTCCCCTGGCTCTAACCATTGCCTCCTTGGCTTATATCTTTTAACTCCAGTGACAGAAAATCATGGTTCTTTATGAATGACAGTCCTTAGTGATAACTGCTTCATGAACTACTGCAATGTTGAAGTATAGAAAAAAAAAAATAGACTTTCTTTACTTCATTGTTAAATGTTATATTCAGCTATTTGTTGTCCCCAAAATGAGTTGTTTCTGAGATTTTTTTCATGGTCTTTCAGCACTGCTCTCTAACTCTAAAATGATATCAGAGTTCATTTCCAATTATTGTTTCTGGTCAAAGTTTAAAGCAGACCTCATGAAAACCTACATTAACCTTTGGAACTAAGTAAAAAACAAATGAAAAAAATTGGTTATTTTTTCCTTTGACCTTTTTTTTTTTTTTTTTGGTCTCTTGCTATAGAGTCAAAATGTAACATTTTGAAAATGTAAAAAGAATATAACTTGAAGTACATTAAAAGGACAAGAAAGAAAAATAAGGTATAAAATAAAATTTCGAAAGCTATTTTCTTAAGACCCAACCATGATGGTGCAAGAGGGAGGGTGCAACTGTACAGTGGCTGAAGCCGAACATGAGATGCAGGTATTCATTTCTGTGACCAAATTAAACAGCCTGAGAGCTGTAGCATGGGTCTGTGGTCTCAGCTAATGGGGAGGCTGGAACATAAGAATGGCAACATGGTGAGACCCAGTCAAAAAATACCTATTTTTTTTCTCTTTCTATCCCCTCTCCTTTTTTCTGACCCTTCCACTCTCTCTATTAAAAATAAAATCTTGGGACCAATAGAAGGTGAGATGGATCAGGTGCTGGATTCTCGTGTGGCTGATTATGGTTTAAGCCTCAGACTCAGTGGCTTGAAAATCACCCTGGTCATGTGCATTTGTTCCTAAACTCCTGAGAGAATGGATTGTGGTGTGGCCATCCCCCACTCCCAACCCCACCAAGAGAGTGGTTTCTCACTTTCTCTCTCTCTCTCTGGCAAGCACATGTGTCATATGGCAAAAACCTTAAAAAAAAAAAAGTAAAAAGAGAATGAAATCTTAAACAAAATAAGAATATAGAAGTTTAAGGACAAACTAGGAAAAAATGGTATGTTACAATATGATAAATATATTATTTTTATTGTTAGCACTGATAAAATACAAATGGACAAAAACAAAGAAAACCTCATGAAAAAAATTGATAAAGAATATAAAAATGTTTTTACAGGAAAAACATCAGTGTCTAAAAAACATATATAATGTTTCAACTTCCTTATAGCAAAAATATATATAATTAATATTTAAATAGCACGTATGCCTATTAAATTGTAATGAATATGGTCTATTTTGTTCCCCTTTATCCTATATCTACCAGTAAGATAAGGAGACAGATAAAATATGATGTGATAATGCTGACAGTAGTATAAAGTGGTGTAAATTTGTACAAAGCAAGGGAAAGCAAGAATAAAAACATGCAAACCATTTAAAACAAACTTGTACAGTAGGAATTTATAATTGTGCTATAGCATAAATGTAGGCGTTTCCTCAATTCATGTTAAAATCCTGACCCCCAAGGTGATAGTACTAAGAGATAAGGCCTTGGGAGGCAGTTAAGTCATGACAGCAGAGCCTTCTTGAATGGAATTGGTGCCCTTATCAGAGCTGCCTTAGTCAGCAGCTTTGCCCCTTTTCCTTCAGGAGGACTCAACTAGAAGTCATCATCTGTGAGGAAAGGGCCCTCACCAGACATGTCATCTGCTAGCTCCTTGATCTTGTGTCTCTCAGGCTTCAAAATTGTGAGAAATGAATTCTGTTGTTTAGACTAGTTGTCTGCTGAGAGAACGTAGGGAGACCGGTTCCATGGCCCGTTGATTAAAGGAGTCAGATCTCACATGGCTGGCCTTGCAGTTTCAGTCCCAGACTCTGTAGCTTGGGAAACACATGGACAGTGTGTGTGTCAACGTGCCCCAAATCCCAAAAGAAAGAGATTGAAAAGACGAGATTTCAGAATGATCATTCATCATGAGATAGGTGCTATCTCCTCCCTCTGTCTCTGGCCATAGCATCTACTCTAAGCAAATGAATAAATAAATAAATGCCACTTGATTTATGATATTTTGTAAAAGCATCCTGAACAAAGACAGAATGTAAAAAAAATAGGGGAAAAAAACACACAATGTACAAGGGTATTCATTACAATGTGAATTTTATTTTTGAGAGAGAGAGAGCTTTTGTTACAGGGCACATGTATCTACCAGAGACAGAAAGAAAGAGAGAAAAAGGAAGAAATCACCCCCAGGGGGGATGTCCATGCTGCAATCTCTTCTCTATTTTCCTCTTGGGATTTTGGTCACACATGCACACATGCCCAGTCTTAGTTTTAAGCCACTGGTTCCACGACTTGAACCACATTCAGCCATGTGGGAGTCTAGCACTTTAACCATTACATCACCTGCTGGCCCCTTTCACACTTTGATTTCTACCCATGCAAATTAAGAAACAAACTAAGTTTCTTCAAATATAAAAATTGCATAGATAAATACAACTATTCAAAATCACGTAGTCACGTGATTTTTGACTGGAGAAAACAAGTTTACAGAGCAAGTCTTACACGCAGAGCTTGTGATACTTACATCATGTGCATGTGGGCAAACGTATCAAAGTTTTAAAATTAAGGGCATAAAATTATGGCAGCTACCTGGTTGACCATGTGAGATTCAACTTTCTTCACCACTAGACAATGGTGCCCAGTCCAGGCATGGGATTTAAAAAATATATGTTAAAACTTATTTCATTTAATAGTTCTGGATTAAAAAGCAAATCTGAAGTCCAGCCTTAGTGGTTCAGGTACTAGTTGTCTGCTGAGAGAAGCTGAGGTAACATGGAAGGACCAGGGTCTAATCCCAGAAAAACCTTGAAAAAACACACGAGGTAGGGCAAGTGTGTGCCTGTGGTCCTAGCTAACCAGGAAGCTGGCAAGGAAGGTTTGAGGCAGGGCTGGAGGACAGCCACATGGCAGGAGCCTGTTGAAAATTTCTCTCTCTCTCTCTTCCATTAAAAAAAGAAGGAAAAAGAAAGGAAATCACAAATCTGATGGGAGGCTCAGGCTAATTTCTGGCCCACCTACAAGATCGGCCATTAAGGACAAACTAGGAAAGACTGATACCCACTTGTGGTTCCAGAGGCTTGAGAGACTGAGACTAGGGGACCCCCATACAACAAGACCCTATCTAAAACACTAAATGATCCCCCATACACACACACACACACATATGCAAGTAACAAATCAGAAACGTTTTTTTTATAATTAGATTTAATGTTGATGTGGATTTATATGAAGCTTTTTTGAGAAGCGCAAATTGCATACTAAATAGCATTTCATATTTATTTATGGCAGGAAGTAGAAAGAAAAATATCCAGCTAATTATGTAAACAGAAAATGTACTTTGTGCAATACTCTGGGATTATCAAGAGTTGTGTATCAGCAGGTCTGTGGTCCCTTTCAGCATGGCAACTCCTCATCTATAATTTCTAATGAAGTCTATTGAACTGTACACTAGGGATAATATATCTGTTTAAAAATAAATTTCTGAGCTTTAAGGGTTTTTTGATCTAAAGAAATTGCAAACTAAAATTCATTATGCATATTTGACCTCTGCCCCTCTATTCTAAATGAAAAAGGACATAATGACTGCTTTTCTCCTGTCAAATAAAATAAAACTGTCATTGTGAACATTAATAAAAACTTCATCTATTGATTTTATCTTTAGCTAAGTGTCATAGATGTCTCCTTTTGGTTTTATCATTTGGCTCTAAAGTCTGTCAATATTTTATTGATTAGAGAATGGAAAGTCAAAGGTTTTATTCACTATGGTCAACATAACAATTTAGTATTTTTTAATAATCAAACATAATATGAATTAATGAATATGCAACTATTTAGAAGTTTATTAGAAATCATTATAATATTAAAAATATGTAATAAAGAATAACATGCATAGAGGCATTCCAAGACAATCTGAATTTATTCCTTAGATTAGTTATAAAATAAGCTTAGGAAAATTCTAATTAGCGGAGTGCGATGGCATATTTTATAATCATGAATCAATATTTGACTTGCTATATAGATATTATAGTTTTTTTGTATATAGAAAAAGAATAAGCTCATCTGATTCCAAAACAAGAAAAGACTCTAAAATGCTGTCAAGAAATGGAGAAAAGAAAGTCAGAAGGAAGAAAGTCAGGCAGGCCGAAAGACTCCTTGCTGCCGGGTGAAATACTCGTGTCTAGTGAAAAATTCCAACTTCTCCTATTTTACCTTATGCTTTTTAATATATTGTGCTATTTAATCTTCTATCTGGATCAGTGCTTACATGTCCATTTTGAAGGTCTCTTTGCTGTACTAGATGCTCTGTGATTTAAACGCATTCTTAGGTCATTAGTTTCATAAGTAACATTTTTTCAGGTCACTAGGTTTTCAGAGTTCCTTTTTTATGATATATTTTACTTGATATTTCTGTACATGGTCTCTTGATAGACTCCTCTGGGTAAAAGAGCAAGAAAGAATAAAGGGCAAAATACGTAGGCTGTAACCTAAACAGCAGTGCCACAGTGTATTAAATTCTACTTTATTTAAGCAGATGGAGAGTGCCAAGGCCAATTTTCTGGTTGTGAGGGGGTACTTGAAAAGTGTGAAGCCATACGTGTGAGAGTGTACAAGTTTATATATGCATCTATCAATAAATAGATTTAAAATATGTGTCCACCTCTAGTCACACTTATGAAGAAAGGAAATGGCTGAAAACAAATTGAAGGTGCCTACAACACGGAAACCTAAGCACAGCAGTTGGGTGCAAAACAGCTAGAGGAAATCTAGGAAACAACAGTCATTTCAGTGAAGCCAAGAACAAAGTGGCAGAGACACACCCCTTCTAAAGGGGAATGGTTCAGAGACCAAGAGGCAGAAACTTCCGAAGGAGAGAGTTAGAGTTCAGAGTTGTTGTGAGACAGAGTTAGAGAGACAAGATGTTAGATATGAGTGGGGAAGGACGACAGCTGAACAAGGTGACTCCACGTGGTGAACATGCAGTGCCTGGTACTTTTGCTTAGATGGCTAAAGGTTCAGAGACTGGTGTTTTATCCAAACTGTGGATAGCAAAAATATCAATAGAGTAAAAATGAGCTAATTTAAGATAATTTTCTCAGTGGCTAAGCCCTTTCATCATTATCTTTTTTTATGCATAACGTAAAAAGAAATTTAGTTTAACAGGTAGTAGACGCTGTTAAAGTATAATGATTATAATTCCCATCAATGAAAAAAATGTAATATTTTTTTCAAAATATTTGTTGAGATAGACACTAAAACCAATTCGTTTGTGGAATAACTATGGGAACAACTAGAATATCTCAGTGGCTGCCTTTAATACTAGAATTATTTTTTGTTTTTAAATTCAGATATGAACTTTTTATAGACAAAAATTGAATTATGGTGAAGTGTTCCACATTTTGTTAAAATTTCAAACATAAATAGTAAACTGCCTGCAACAAAAATTGGATCATCTTTACGTAAAGTGGAGGTCTGCATAGTAAAGGTAGAAGATTTCTAACAAAGTAGTTCTTGCTGTTCCAACTCGCATATATATGTTAATTGTTTATTTGTTTGTATTAAAAAAAAACTTTTTTACTTATATACACTCCAGAGTGGCAGACACAGTCAACGGTCTGCCCACATAACCTTGACACATAATTTTCTAATACAATAGCTGGGAATTCCTTCATAAGAGATGTCAAGGAATTAATATCCCAAATTTGCAAGCAATAATACATTGGTATTAATGAACAAAAGCACCCGATTTCCCTGTCCTGGGAAGAGACTACCCTTAGTAGTTTTCTCCCTGTTTTAAATCAGTATATGGTACTGATTGAGCACTCATCACTCAAACTACAAACTTGCCCATTAATGTATTTTTCTTCTCTTCCATGTCTCAGTATTTTAAGTATATTTTACTTTATTTTATTTTTCTGAAAGAGAGAGGTTGTGTCACATTCCTGATAAAGTCTCCATGCCATAATCCACTCCCAGCTGCAGCTATCCTGGAGTATGTATCTTACAGCATTCTCAGAGAGGTCTTAAGACATGAACCCAGGACCTTATCCATATGAGTCCAGTTTATATTACCATTGTACCACCACCTGGCCCCTCTATCTCTTACTTTGATTCTTTTTTTTTTTTTTTTTTGGAGAGGTTTTTTTTCACTATAGGGCATGCGCGCTCGCCAGACAAACAGAGACAGACATAGAGACAGAAAGTGAGAAATCACCCCCCAGGAGGGATGGTCACGCCGCAATCCCTTCTCCTCCATTCTCCTCTCGGGATCTTGGGCACACATGCACACGCACCCTGCGTGAGTTTTAAGCCACCAGTCCGGGACGTGAACCACGGTGGGAGTCCAACGACTTAGCCATTATGCTAACTGCTGGTTCCCTTACTTTGATTCATTTTACAATATTTCTTTGAAATACCTCTCACCAGAACCAAACCCAAGACAATCTTTATTTTTCCATAAAAATGTTGTGATAGCATACACGAATCAAATAATTTAATGAAATATGCAATAGAAGCATTAATTTTATAATTTTCAAATTATAGAATATATTTTTAAAAATCATGGCATGTGTTTAAGTAACCTATAAGAACAAAATAGTAATGATATAAGCATATTATTGAAATCACAATTACATATTTATTGAGAATCATTACCTTGAGAGTTATTATTGGATATAATCTATTGAATATTACATGAAAAAAAGTATTTTAGAATTGTTAACATAAGATCATATTTTTCTGTAAGAAAACACTTCTAATTGTAAAAAATGAAACAATGTCATCTATATTTTTAAAGACTTTGTGTTTTGTTTGTTTGTTTGTTTGTGATAGGGCACACATGCTCACCAGAGAGGGGGAGAGAGAAAGTGAGAAATCACTCCCCAGGGTGATTGGCCATGCTGCAATCCCTTCTCCATTCTCCTTTCAGAATTTTGGGTGCATGCACCTCTGCTCCTGGTGTAATTTTCAAGTCACTGGGTCCCAGACTTGAACTATGGTCAACAATGTGGTCCAATACCTTTACCATTACAACACCTGTTGACCTGACTTTGTCTTTCCATATCAAAGATCATACATAATTTAAATAATGAAAGAGCAATCACTGGTTGTTAAGATATAACTTATGTAAAGTGAGATAAGTTTAGCAATTTATACCACTGTGTGTGCATGTGTGTAGATTATAAATAAAGTCTCTGATTCTCAAAAGAGTATTAACAGTCAGTATTTCGCAACCAGCCATTAGCGTAATGGCTATGTCGTTGAACTCCCATGTAGTTGACTGCGGTTTGAGTCCTGGATCTCGTGCCTTAAAACTCACGCTGGGCATGTGTGCGTGGGTGCCCAAAATCCTGAGGGGAGAATGGAGAAGAAAAGATTGCAGCGTGTCCATCCCCCCTGAGGGAGGATTTCTCGTTTTCTGTCTCTGCGTCTCTGTCAGTCTGGCGAGCACACGCGCTCTATAGCAAAAACCTTTCAAAAAAAAAAAGTAAGTATTTCAACAGGATGGAGTAAATCAACTTTAACCTGTTCTTTTCATCAAGTATAGAAAAAACTGTGGACATACGTACTTATATAAAATAAATATGCAATCACTCCAATGTGGGGAAAAGAAGGTAGGGTCTTTAGGTCCTTAGAACTTGGAAATGGCTGGGCAGTTTGTTTTCTAGGTTGTCTTTTAGCCTCGTATATCCCTGCTTGCATAGTAGAGAACTAGGCAGTCATGATATATCAATGTATAAAGATAAGACTCCTCCCAACCCCTCATCCAAAACCCTGCTCTATGCAACACTTTCTCACTCATGTGTGGAAGCTAAAAGAGTTGCTCTCATAGATGTAGAGACTGTAGTAGTGGTTATCAAAGGCTGGGAAGAGTAGAGGGGAAAGGGAGATATGGGGAGTTTGGTTAATTGGTATAAAATTACGGTTATATAGGAGGGATAATTTCTAGTGTTCCATAGCACAGTAGGGTGACTATATCAAACAAAAATATATTATATGTACCAAAATACCTAGAAGAGAGGATTTGAATGTTTGTAACACAGAAAAATAATAAATGATTGAGGTGATGGATATGATAATTATCCTGATTAGACTGTTGCATATTGTATACACATATTGACTTGTCATATTTTAGCTCATAAATATGTACAATTATAATCTGTCAATTAAAATTTTTTTTCCAAAAGAAAAAGAAAAGACTAGGAAAAGGACAGTCTAGCAGGAAAGGAAACACTTAGGCAGAAACTACCATGACATGGATGAATACCACAGACCAAATTGTAGACCTACGTAACCTCCTGAGCAAAATCTGAACAGGAGCCCAGACTTCCACTTCAGGCAGCTGTAATGAGGGTCTCCTTTTCTGACTCCATGGTTATGCCATAAAAGGCCAGAAATTTGAATTAACTGGGATCTTCATTACTTGTAGACCATAATGAGAACTTCTGCCTTCCCCTCACCACCATTTGCCAATGGAAAGCATGTAGGGGTGTTGGAATGTTACGCTCACACAGTTATAATGGGATACTTGCCAGTGGTGTCAGAGTAGCCCTATGGGAAAGTCAGGATTTCCCACAGCCTGGAGACAATGCTACAGGCCCCTTACCTGTGGGAGGAAGGGGACTTGGGAGCAGTAACAAGACACGCTTGACTCTCCCAGTCAGAATAGGAGCACTTAGTGCCAGGAGAAACTTCGCTACCAATCTGCTCAAGAGCAGGGAGCTGCCTCTTTTCTCCTGGGTGTCAATGCTTAGTGGAAAGCCTGGGCTTGGCTTCACCTGTCATGAAGAGACAGAACTCCCCTTCCCCTGCTGGTATAGTGTTGGAAGAGGCCTCTAAAAGCAGGTGATTTAAATAGAATTTAGAGTTTCACGACATAACACTCAAAATGTCAAGGGTTTAATAAATCACTTGTCACACCAAGTACCATGAAAATCTCACCCTGAGTAACAAAAAGCAATCAACAGATGCCAACACCAAAATTATGCAGATATTGTAATTATATGACAAGAATAATAAAAGCAGCAATCACAAAATATGCATGTTTGGAAGAAGTAGAAAAATAGAAATTCTTAAGGACGACATAGGACATATAAAAAAGAATCAAATAGAAACTTTAGAACTGAGAATACACACCTGAAAGACAAAGATAGCACAAATAACTGACTCAACAGCATAATGTAGAGAATAAAAGTAAGAATCCATGAACTTGAAGATAGAACACTTGAAATCATCCACTCTGAAACACAGAAATTGAGCTAAAAATGGAATAGGTCTTCAAAACTTGTAAGACAACGTTGAAAGATCTAACTTCCACATCATCAGAACCTTGGAGAGTGAAGAAGAAAGAGGCTGAATGAATCTGAAGAAGCACGTGAAAAATGTAAAGGCTGAACATTTGCCTAATTTGACAAAAGATGTAAATCTACAGATTTGGTAAGTTGAGTGAATCCCAAATGGGGCTTGTATTCTCCACCCAGGCCTACGGAGAGGAAATCAAAACATCATCGGGGGATAGGTTATGGCACAGTGCTAACACTACTGGACAGAGAGAGATCAAGGGTCTACATGTGCACCCTCCCTGAGCTCTCCAGGAGTGCATACCTGTGTCTGAGACTGGTGGTGAATGCCTGTCTCTGTGTCTCTGTATCCCTATCTCTCTCATAGAATAAATAAATAAATAAATGTTTAAAAAAGACATAATTCTTTGAGGGAAAACTAAAAGAATTTGTTGTCAGCAGACTTGCTCTTTAAAACAATTACTGAGGAAAGTTTTAGAAACAGAAAGTGAGTGATAAAAATAAATTGAATGAGAAAATATTCAGTTTATAAATTAAGCAAAATCATAAAACACTTCCAATGGCTTCTCATGTTTTCAGAATAGAATCCAGTCTCATTTCCTCAGGCTTCAAGGTCTTAAAGGTACAGTTCCTTTCTCTCTCTTAACTTCTGCCATCTTTCCTTTGCTCTGCTTGGGGGCTCATTGGCTATTTGATTCCTCAAACCTGCCAAGTTCCTTACTGCTCCAGGTCATTGTACAGGTGGTTCCTTCTGCTGCCAATGTCCTCCAATTCCAAGACTGCTCTTCAATCAACCCGTGCTGAGCCTCAGACTAAATTTTCAATCTGAAATCTAAGTAACTTCTGCAACTTTTTTTTTCATTGTCCTTTGTGCTTTTTTTCTAAAACTTAACTCAAGTAATTATACATCTACATGTTTTGTGTTTATGTCTCCTTTTATCCCACATCCTCCACAATATTGAGAAGTTCCTTCAGCTTCACTATTCTAGCCCTGAATCCTAATATGTGGTGAACATTCAATAAACACTTTAGGACAGACAAAGAACTGGTAGAATGCAAGTGTTTGGTATATACGTGGGGTGTTCGGTGTCAATGTCTTTCAATGTCTGTAATAAAATAAAGAAAACAAAATTAAGTCAATATGCACATGAGAATTAATAGCTAAAATTCAGTATTATATTCACTACATTTTAGGATTAAATATTCCTGAGAACACACACAAAGGTCATGAAAGGTCAACAATGCCTTAAATAATTTAAAAATTTTGCTTGACAAAATTTTTCACAAGGTGATAAATCACCACAATGAGCAATAATGAAATAACCCTTGCACTTTCTTCTCTCAGGATTTAGTAGGTAGACTAGAGAGACACATTTGTCGACCTGTTGATAAAGTCTATTGTTTGATGGACTCACGATATGTGGGACGATAATTTTTTTGGAAAGATTTTTGCTATAGGGTACATGTGCTTGCCAGAAAGAGAAAGAGAGACAGAAAGCGAGAAATCACCCCCTGGTGGGGATGGCCATTCCACAGTCCCTTCCTCATTCTCTTCTCAGGATCTTGGGCATGCACGCACACGTGTCCAGCATGAGTTTCAAGATGCTGGATCCAGGACTTGAACCACGGTTGACTACATGGAGTCCAACAATGTAGCCATTATGCCAGCTGCTGGTCCCCAGGAACATAATTTTTGAAGAACTGCCAGATAGAAACTTAATGCAAGTAGCAGATGTAATTTTGTTCCCTAGTAGTTACATTTAAAAGAATAAAAATAAGTAGCTAAATTAATTCTAATAGTCACTTGTTTAGCCATATTTAAAATATTATTTTCACATGCAAGCAATGTATAACTTACTGATATGTTACTGTATATACTGGTTTTATTCTAAGGCTTCTAAATTACACCATGTGTTTCACACTTGCAGCACCTCTGAAAGTAGGCCTGCCACATTTAAAGTGAAAGATAGCCATATGAAGCCCGAGATGACTCTGTTGGATAACACAGATATGGGCAATCGGTTCTGTGCATTTAGGAGAAAACATAACTTACGCTCATGGGGTGGCTAGTATTCATCAATCTATTCTATGTCCTCCAGTTAGAATAGACATTCAATAATTCTAGTGCCCAAAGTATTCATTGAGTGCCATTAAATCAAATGAACTGTTTGAAGAAAAATACAGGGTCCCAGACTCCTGAGATGTAGGCACCGGAAAACTTAAGGCTTTATTTCAAATGCTGTAAACTTCCAAAAGCCAAGCATCCTGAACAATATTTGACATCATTGTTTATCTACGGCCTTTCTTGTATGTGCCAAAACTTGGACATCTATGCTCAAAACCTACTTTTATGATCAGTTTTAAAACAGACCTGAGGCGCTCCAAAAATGATTTGATTTATTAGGCTTAGTTATGCTTTCGTGGTGCAATAAGAAATTTATAGTAAGTTTAACATTTTATAGGCTCCTAAAAAAAGCTTCTTCAGTGTTTGATTTTATATCCTTCCAGGCCAACTTTGCCAAAGGCTCATACTTTTTTTTTGTTTGTTTTTAGTTTTCTTGCACTATAGTCTATTGAACTAGAAACGGAGGGGATATGATTCACATTCTCAAACAGGGATCGAGAAGAATTGCTTGTCTTACTTCCCATAGCTCACCTTTTACCTGCATTGTGCAATCTAAATGAAGAACGTGGCCTCCTCATTCTCTTCTCTCTTGCTCTCTCTCTCTCTCTTTTTTTAAGTTTTTGCCATATGGCATGTGTGCTTCCCAGAGAGAAACAGAGAGACACAGAGAGAGGGAAAGTGAGGAATTATCCCTTAGGGAGAATGACCACACCACATTCTCTTCCATTCTCCTCTCCAAATTGTGGGCCCACAGGAATAATTTGCCCAGCATGATTTTTAAGCCATTGGGTCCAGGTTTCAAATCACAGTCTGGTCAGCCATGTGGGAATCCAGTGCCTTAATCAGCACACCACTTGCTGGTCCCTCATCATTCTCTTCTTTATAAATGCATTTTGATTGTAAATTAATAAATTATAGTAGTGTATACTAAGTTCTCAAAATTATTTACAGAAAGCAGGCTTATGATACTATATATATATATGTATATATACATGTTACTGGTAAGAAAGTGAAGACTAGCATAAAATCTATAAAGCACAGACTTATTTAACATATTTGTTTTCATAAGGATTGGACACAACTGAGACACAACTGCCACCAAAAATTTCTCTCTGCTAACTTTCTTCAGGTTGGCTAAATCCTAATTATCCCATTGATAGAAAAGGCAAAGCAAAAGAAAAGAACTTGCATTCTATTCTTTGTTTTTGCTTAGAGAAATGTCAACAACATGAGAGGGCAGAAGACAATTGGATAAAATACTCGAGATTAGGCCCAGATTCTGGATGGCCCATCTGCTATGGGAAGAATATCAGTCCAGGTTGTCTAGTTCATAAACACCGAAATCATGTTAGACACGCTGGAGGTTTGGACAGACAGAGAACACCTGTGAAATATAATGGGACCAAAGTAGGATAAGATGTGGCATGAGGCAGAAGAAGATGAGTAAAAGATGACTTCCTAGATTTTTATAAATTCAATTGGATTGGGACCAGCAGTTAGTATAATGGCTGTGTCGCTGGATTCCCACGTAGTCGACCGTGGTTCATGTCCCAGACCTGGTGGCTT
>NW_006159990.1:3296978-3324752 GCF_000334495.1 Tupaia belangeri chinensis | reverse complement strand
TAGCCATCCCCCCTGGGGAGTGATTTCTCGCTTTCTGTCTCTCTGTCTCTCTCTGTCTGTCTGGCAAGCTCACGCGCCCTATAACAAAAACCTCTTCAAAAAAAAAAAAAAAACAAGAAAGAAAAGAACAAATTGGATTACTGATTGTACTGTTTGTTGACATGAGAAAATTGGAGGTAGCAAGTTTGGGAAGGAAAAAATTAATACTGCCACACAAAGTTTAAGGTACCTTTCAAATATCCATGTACAGACAGCGAACAGAATTGAGGAGTAGGAGTTTGAATTCAGAAGAGCAGTTTAGCCTGGAGATAAATATATACTGGAAGACATATATAAAAATACATTTATATTTATGTATACTTCTATATATGTATATACATACACACATTTATGTGTGGTTCAAGTATGTGGACTACATAATAAACTCACAATTTAAAATTCTCAGTTTTGCCTGAGGGCATATGTGCTTGTTGGAGAGACACAGATGGAGAGGAAAAGTGAGAAAGCACCCTTCCATGGGTCATGGTCATGCTGAAGTCTCTTCTCTTTCATGTCTTCCTCTTTTCAGGATCTTGGGCATGCACACACATACATATTACATGTTTCGAAAGCAAAAGCAGCTGGGTCTGAAACTTGAACAGCTCAGTTGGCCATGTGCGATCCAGTTGCCTTATCACCAATGCCACAGGCTGGCCCTAAACTTATTCTCTAATTTTATATTTCCACAAAGTTTTTGATGTTCATACATGTATATGTATATATATATATGTATATATATATATACACATACATGTGTATATACATGTGTGTGTGTGTGTGTGTGTGTGTGTGTATTTGTGTGTGTGGGAGTTCATTTTATTATTTATATTTAAAGTGAAAAATTTTTGCAGAATCAATCAAGAATAGGAAAGATGAAGAATTAGCCTCTGGAAAAATTTCATCTTTAAAGCCTTACAAGAGGTGAACAATCTGGAAAATGAAATGGAAAAGAAGCAATCAGTGAGGTAAGAGGAAAACCAATAGAGTGAGATGTTTAAGAAATTAAGTGAGAACTGTGTTTTAAGGAGGAGGAAGTGGTCAGGACCATATTCTGTGTAGGATGCCTCTATCTCAGACTGAGTAACCCAATTTCTTTTAGGACTACTCTCAAATTCAATTATTCTCAAAGGTTCACAAAAAACTGGATTTAATCTCTAGATCTACATAATAATATACAAAAGAGCATGTTAAATTACTCTAAATACAAAACCCTTTATCTATCAGGTTACCAACTTTTCAGACCACAGAAACAAAACCTTAGGATTTTAGCATTTATTCCTCCCTTTTTACTCCACTGGACTTTTGCTATGAAAGAAGTTATAAAAACTTTATCCACAACTAAGGAAAATTATGCTAGTCTATTTAGTCGATAAGAAGTGACACAATGAAATGTTTGTGTCTTTGACATTTAAAGAAACATTCTAACTTCTTGCCTCATTTGATGGCAAGAGTATTCGCATGAATATAAAACCAAATGTAGTCATGTTCTTGTGTAAGGCTTGATAAGCATAAATTTTACATGCACAGTATTCCTTTTCTCTGTGCTTTACATATTGCAAAAGAGGTTGAGGGAATACCTAGGCTTTGAAGCTGTCTAGCACCCATACCAACTGACTTCTGTTTGTGTGTGTGTGTGTGTGTGTGTGTGTTTTGTTTGTTTTGTCTTTCCTGACATTCATGGTTGTGCATTGATAGCATTATTCTAGCTTCATAACCCTTACTACTCCAAGGATTTTAACTTTTCATATAAGCAGTTTGTAGTCTGTGATATTCTTTAGTTACATCATCATGTCTTTGACCTGGAACACCATCAACTGAGAGCCCACACAGATGGCATGTGAAAATCCATGATCACTTTCCTATCTCACTGTTGTAATTCCCTTTCTTTATCTACCTTCGTTGCTCTTAACTTCTAGTCTGTCTTAGAGAACTTTTCTTCAGGCAAACTCTTTGCTCCTTCCACTGTCAAATTATATGTAATTGACAAGACACACAAGTCATGTTTATTTAGTAGCGTTTTAATTTTTAATACAAGAGGTGTATGCATTAGTCCAAAAACAAAATTTCATGAATACAACAATATCTTGATTTTTTTAGGCAAGTTATCTGTCCAAAATTTTAAGACACTTTATTTTGTCCAAGAAAGAAGTAGTGAGCTTTATTCATCAATCACATAGATTAGCGCAGTGTTACAGAGTATCCTCACAGAGTAATTTGCATACAGTTCCAAATCTATATCCAGCTCTGATCATGTTTCTCATTGAGAGTGATGGTGAGAGATGCCCTCAGCAAGCTGAAGGGGATGGGATATCAGGTTTTAGAGGATCATATTTCAAAATGAGAAGACCAGAATTTGGACTTCTAGTCTGCAAGGAACATTTCTGTTCATCAATGTGTTGTCCAGAGAAACCTTACAATCATATTCTAATGATTTTGCAAAGTTTGATCAATTTCCTTCTCTCTCTTTCCAGCACAACACGCAGGAAGAATTAGAGATCTCAGAGCTAGTTCAGGCCTCACCTTAACTCATTGTAGACTAGATACAAGTCGGTCCTGAGAACAGAAAATGTGATGAAGTTTAAATCCCATTTGGAATTGAAACATTAAATATCATTTAACAAAAAAGCAGTGACCCAAAATTTATGGGACCTGCCTACAGTATAATTAAGGGGGAATAGATGACAAAGCAAGATTTGGAGGAAAAATTATTAATTCAGTTAGTCAATGAATATTAACTAAGCACCTACCACCTAGCTGGCATTGCTTTAGTTTCTGAGGATGCAACCATGAACAAAAGAAATATGATGCCTGGGACCAGCAGATGGTGTAATTATTAATCACGTACTTGACTGTGGTTTGAGTATTGGACCCAGCGGCTTAAAACTCATGCTGGGCACTGTGCATGCATACCTAAAGTCCCAAGAGGATAATAGAGGAAGAATTACAGTATGGTCATTTCTCTTTGGGTGTGATTTTTCACTTTCTGTCTCTCTGGTGAGCACACACAGTCTAGCAAAAATAAAAATTAAAAAAAAAAGGAAAAAGAAAAGAAAATGCCTGACCTCAAAGATTTTAAATTTAGGGAATCAGCAGTTAGCGTAATGGCTATGTCACTGGACTCCCACGGTAGACTACCGTGGTTCGCATCCCGGACCCGGTGGCTTAAAACTCACGCCGGGTGCGTGTGCATGCGTGCCCAAGATCCTGAGAGGAGAATGGAGGAGAAGGGATTGCAGAGTGACCATCCCCCCTGCGGAGTGATTTCTCGCTTTCTGTCTCTATGTCTCTCTCTGTCTGGAGAGTGCAAGCGCCCTATAGCGAAAACCTCTCCAAAAAAAAAAAAAAAGATTTTAAATTTAAATTTTATTGAGAGCACACTTGAAAGCAGTGATCAGAGGGGAAAATATGCTAATTCTTATATTAATCTTAAGCACCTCAATAAACATGTAGAAGAGGTATAGGAGAAGCTGTTTGTAGACTTGAAGTAAAAAGTTAGGTTCTTTTTTGCCCTCATATATTATATATGCTTGCACTTTTTTTGCAGTAAGTAAACTTTTACTAACTTTTCTTTCCTGAATCTCTGCACTCTAAGAGTTGTTTATTACCCTGCATTGTCCTTGGCTCTATCTGAAGACGCCGTCAGACACTGGGGGAATGAGCAGCACTTTCTTCTTACTCTCAGTTTCTGGGATATAAAGGTAATTTTAAGTCTTAAATAGTCGACATTTTTCTTTGTTTGCCCAGGTCAGTGAAGCACATAGTAGAACATCTCTCATAAGTAGTCAAACCCATGTTCAAATATGCATGCCTGTAATTCTTTGCGAGACATAATTTTCCAGCACAAAACAGTATTTTCTTTTGCTTTGTATCCCCATATTGGTTTCACTTTACTTAACTATGTCTTTATATACCTTGATCATATCTAACTTTGGTGGGAGGGTCAACATTCTTAGTTGTTTAGTCTCCTAAGTAAATTTTGTCTAATTTAAAGGAAGTGTTTTTTCCTAGATTCTCAATTGGTAGTATGAAGCATTTCTACCCACATTGAGTTTTGATTGGCTTTTCTGATGGTTCAAGGCCATGAAGTTTTGAATCACTTGCAATATTGTTTGCAAATACAAAATATTTTGAGCTCTTTTTTACTCACTAATGAGATGTCAGTACCAACTGAGGCAAGACAAAGCCAGCAAATGGAAGAAGGTAAGGGGGCTGGAGTGTCTTCACATGTAGCTAGATAAAAAAACAATCAGGGCAAAAAATTCTAAGGTAAGGTAAGCAGGAGACTAATGAGGGACTTTTAGCTAAGTAAGCTACATTTGATATAGCCAATGAGATGAGTCAGTGGGCTAAACCACATTTGAAATAGCCAATGATAAATCAGTGGGGCCAGCCATATTTGATAGAGCCAATGAGATGAGAAAAATTCGTGGGCCCAGCCAATAATCAACCAGCACGACTCAGATTAAAAAATTATAAATCTCACAGAATGTAATGACTGAGGCCTTTTGAGCCACTATTTCTCTGTCTACTCAGACCTGCTCTTACCTCTCAGGAGTGTACTTTCACTTTTACTTAATAAACTATCTTTTCCTTACACTATTGGCATATTTTGTTCAATTCTTTTTCCAGAACACCAAGAACCTGGCTATCATCACAGAAGCCATCCTGCAACGTAACTGCACACAACAAAAACATCGTTACATATTTTCTTCCTCTCATCCTACTACTTTATCCATTAATTGACTGCTTTCCAAGTCCTTAGGAATCATTCTTGCCATTTTTTTAAATCATGCCATAGCATAGATTGTTACCTCTTCAGCATGTAGAACAGTGCTCTTGCTATTCACTCTTTGGTTTCAAAGTCAATGACTATGAAGCATTATTTTTATTTTGTCTTTTTAATCAACCACATTCTTCTACAATGCATAACAGAAAAAATAATCTTACATTAATACACTAAAGAGCAATGGGAAGGGTTTTTCAGGGGAAGAGAGAGTGAAAGTTCTGTGGATTGGGAACTGAAGAAGGGGAGTGGGGAATGAAGATAAGGAGTTCTACGGTGTTGATGTAAAATTGAATTTAATCCCATAGGAGCCATAAGAAGAGATGTTGGAGTTTAAGAATTTCTTCGCCTTTAATACATATTTTTTTACTGACATATAAGAATTGTACATAATTGTGGGGCACAATGTGATTTAATGTGCTTTAAGCACTAGAGATAAAGAAAGTATTTTCTTTTGTAGTAAATAGTTGACAGTCAAACTATTGCATAGTTTTTCGGAACTTGAGCACTGGATCATAAATTCAAAAGTTATACAATATAAACCACAGAGGTCTCTTTTCCAACTCAGAAAACCATTATCATAATTTATGGATGTAATAACGCTGACATACTTTGAATACAAAGGTGGTCTATTTTGTTTTATTGTAGTCATTGACTTAGATGTGTCCAGAATTTACCATGTAGATTTAAGGAACTATTTTCCCTTTATAATGAGATATCTAAAATATTCTGTGTCTTCTTTAATGTCAAAGATAATTTTTGAAGTTTAAGTGGGAGTGAGAAAAGAAATAAAACTCAATTATTGTATTTTTCTTCTTTCTACCCAAAATGTCAGTACAAAAGCCACAAAGATTGTACTCTTTCATACCTATCATTTTGATTCACAGTCACATTAATTTTCTCTGCTTTTCTCTAAAGCAAAAATACAGATGGATGGCTTAGAATAGGAGAGTAGGGAGCAGTTAAAAGCAATTACATGATTCAAGTCTCTGATGCTTGGATTGAAAATTTGTAAGAGTAGTAGGTCAATTGGATTGAGGACTATATGTATGACATGCATGCTTTGAAAAACCATATTGTATAAAGTGTGTGTGTATGTTTAGGAATTTTATTTTACTGAATTTTGCTCACTATAATCACCTTTAGACATGTAAAGCACAGGAAGTAATTGAAAATCTAATTTGTGGCCTAATTGTATAGCCTGTCCTTAATATGTTGTATATTATGCTGCCTATATACATGATTTAAAATGTAAGAAATGAAAGAGTAGTTTTCAAAACTCAGTGCTGAGAGAAGAGATCATGGCATTTGTCCTGCCTCTGCCACAAACTATATCTATAATTCTAGCAAGTAACTTATCTCCCTCCAGGACCCAATATTTATACCATAATATGAAAGTGCTAGTGATTTCAGCAATTTATATTCCACTCTAAAACTTTATTGGAAAAGTTATTTTGATAAGTTACGTATAATCTTTTCTATAATTAGAGGAATCTGGACAATAGCAGTTCATTATTACAATTTCCTACCAGTTAGTAGAAAGAACATATGAACTTGAATGTTCACTAAAACATACATTTCTCTGAATAAGAAAATTAACATCTCTAAGTGTCCTTTCTCAACTTTTTAAATCAGTAAATAGGGATAATAATATTATGCAGAAAGCTATGAAGACAAAATAAAATGTACACTTATAAAGGGAGGCAATACGTACTGCAATATTTTTCTTTCTTAAAGTATATTTAAATAGGTAGTATGTTAATTCAATATTTAGTTTCTACAGGGTAAGCAGAAACAGAACCATTTTTTAAAATGGGAGTTATGCTCAGAGTATGAAAACACAACCTAGAAAGTCATAAGATAGCTGGTTTCAAAACCAGTAGGAAGCAGTCATTTATGACTCTAAATTGTTTATGCTACCAGTTTTAATGAAAAAATACAATATGTAAAGAACCTTTAAAAAACTATTCAAGGTCAGCAGTGGCTAGAAGTTAACGCACTGGATCTGACACGTCAACTGTACAGTTCGAGTCAAAGACACAGTGGCTTGAAAATCACGCTGGGTCTATGTATGAATGTCCCAAATCCCGAGAATGACTGGAGGAGAAGTAACTGCGGTATGGCCATTTTCCCAGTGGGGTGATTTCTCACTTTCTCTCTCTCTCTCTCTCTTTCTCTCTTTCTGGTGAGCACAAATGCCCTATAACAAAAACACTAAAAGAATAAATAAAGTAAGAAAAAAAAACTGTTCAAAAACAATTGCTTTCACAAGTACGGTATATACCAATTTCTGTACTCTATAGCAGAAATGGAAAGATTTGAAGACAGAAGCAGAGGGCAAATGTAGATCCCAGAGATCGTATGAGAGATAAGCCCTGGGGAGGTAAACACTCAGGAAAACACATTTAATAGACAAAAGAATTCATGTAAATAAGGCAAATAGGTTACAGAACAGTACAGCCCAATAGAATCTAAGCAAAATAGTTTTGTCAGTCATAAATATGTCTCTCTCTTACACACATAAACTAGTAGAATAAAAATCGAAGGTGCACAGCATATGTAATGCTCTTTGCTGAAGACTATGAATATGGTAATATCTTTTATTTGATTATCACACACAGCATGCATGTTTTAAAAATCCATATTGGACAACAAAAATGCATAATTAAATGAAATAAATTATAAAATAAAAAAAGAAAAAAAATGTGATTTTGTAATTATCATTTCTACTAGTACAGAGAAAGTATTTAAAAAGATAAAAGAAAGCCATAAATTTCTGATCATTTTTTGTTAATCAAATAATGTTTGAATATTTAAAAAATACCAGATGCCTAACCAATCATTGTTCTGGAAGCAGAAATGTAGATAGGTGAATATATAAGTATGCAAAATGTAGATATACATGCTTAAGTTTAATGCACATATATACACATACATTTGTACTGTGTTATTTAAATGTAATTAATAAGTTTTTTTTATAAAAATCAAGTTTTGTCTTTAAGATATTTGGAAATTTAGTTACTACTGAGTTATATAAATTTTTTAAATATCAAAACTAGCATTATCTTTTAGAAAGATGAAAAATTATGGATATATGTATGTTTTTTACAGTAAGCAAGAAGGTTTTATTTTTCTTCTTTCTCTTTTGTTGGTCAGAATAAATTTTACAGTGAAACATGATACCACTTGTACAAAGTTTATAAACTTTTCCCAGTGCTTATTAAACTCTTAAAGCTCAAATCACCATTTCATAGATTTGAACTCTTTTTTTTCTGGTCAATGTCTTTACATTTATTATTTTGCCCAGATGTCCTTTCAAAGTAATAAGTAAGTCTTCTCTCACTTTCTAACGTTTGTTCTCAATATGGTGCTTGTAACAGATCAAGTGAGATTAGATGAGATCTTTCTTTGTTTGCCTCTTAACTTTGGCACCATGTCCTGGGAAATCCATTACATATTCAATTCAAAAGAGAAGTCAGAATTCTCTTCATCACTACAGTCAAATTTTACCAACTTCTTTAAACCATTATGATTTTACAGAACATTTCTTAGAAGAGACGTAACTTGATAAATACTAGAGGACAGATGTAAAGTACTAAGTTTGAGTAAAGTGAATTTTTTTTTCAAGTTAGGAATGCTTGCAAGCTAGTTACATAAAAATCAATCACAAATATTTGCATAAGAATGCAAATTCAATGTTACTGTTGTTATAATTTTTACTTCAAGTTAGGCTTATTAACCAGTAACCATACAAAATGATCATTCCTCATTTTGAAATAAATGTATATTTAATTACACTAAAATTGTCTAAATAATGTAAAAATTATGATTATATGCACTTGTTCAGTTTTGGAAGCAAATATTTCAGAAAAATATTTTAAATTGCTATACTTTTTCTATTGCATATGTATCTTTCAAAAACCAAAATGAGTTAAATTTATTTTCTATTACATGTGTAATATTTTTTCTAACATAGTTTTACTCTAATCGAGTGACCTTTCAAGTTTTATTAATATATTTTTGACTAAACAGATTTGTTAAACACTTAAATATGTTAATCAAAAGATCAATTAAAAGTAGACACAACTGGTCCAGCCTCTCAGCTTTTTGCACTGAGAACTGGTTCCACCCATGGCAGCTTGAATTACCTGCTAAGTGGGTGTGCTTGTGTGCCCATATTTCTGTGAGGATGGAGAGGTGGAGAAGGGACTGCATTGTGACCATGTTCCATTGGTGATGTACGTTCTCCCTGGTGAGTGCAGGCACCCTCTGGCCAAAAAAGAAAGAGTAGACACAGAAATGCACTATGAGATTACAGAATGTTTCCTTTAACTATATAGTTTATGGTATATGTTATATAATACCATCATGTTAGGAAAAGCAGCAAATAGCAATAAATACAAAATGGCTTATATTAGGGCAAGGAAATTGATTTGCAATGAAAAGAAAGCCAAAGAGTATAAAATGCCTATTCAAAGTTGCAGTTTGATTTTATACTATGAATCTTTAGCCTAATCTTCAAGAATACTTCCTCCAAGAGTTCACTTAATAACAATCTCATGCTTCGTGGCTAATCTTTGCATAAATTCTTCTCTCAAATTTTGAATATCGATCATCTCTGAACATTTGCCAACCCATTTGGTAACTACTTCTCTTTCAGTAAATATTACTAGAATGTTCAATTATCAGCTGTTAAATATCTGAACAATATCCTTTGTCTGGCCAGCTGCTAAAGCATCCAGTTGCTGGATTGATTTAATCTCAAATACATAGGCGGCTTGCCAATAGTATCACATCTCAGCACCCGCCAGTAGGTCCTCATACCATCCTTTCACTGGCCAGCTGTTGCAGTTATAGTTAAGTGGTTGCCAAACCAAGGGCCTAAACAATGCCTTGTCTTTTTTTTTCTTTCTTTTTTTTTTTTTTTGAGCTTTTATCTTGTCTAAGCTTTATCATCAATGTCATATTGCTCTGATATCCCCAACATCATACAGATCTCCAGAAAGCTTATAGAAGCTATTTGGTATTCATCACTGATGGCAAATAACTGAAGCAACCCACCTGCTCTGGAGCTTATCTGTCAATTTTGATATTAGTTATGGCATGAGTGATGCTGCTTACTGTTATAAATTTGAGTACTGATACTTTTTTCAGATAGAGCAAAAACTGTATGTTTGATGATATAGCTCTGTAAGTATTTTTGTCCTTGAGAAGTACAACTACATGTTATAGTTTTTCCTATTCATAACTGTGTTATTATTTTATCCCTAAGCATTTGTTTTTTAAAAAGAATATAAATTGAATTTTTCTTATGAAATAAATGTGCAATAAGTGCACAAACTACTTAAGTTTTGAAAAGCATTTGAAGAAATAAATGATCAGTCTCTCTGATATTAAAATAAAGATATTTTTAAAAATATTTATTTTCCACAGAGTGTGTGCACTCACTAGAGACAGAGGGAGAGGGAGCAAGAACATGACTGACCATGGTTCTGTTGCCTTGATAAATATACCTGGCACATTTGTAAATATGCACTGGATCCTGAACAGAATGAAGAATTGGAGCAAAAGGATTGAGGCATGACCAGGTCCAATTGAGGGAAGAAGAAGAGTTCTCTCTTTGTCTGTCTCTCTCTTTCTTACCATGTGTACTCTCTCCTATGTGTCCTCTTGAAAGAAAGAAAGAAAGAAAGAAAGAAGAAAGAAAGAAAGAAAGGAAAGAAAGAAGAGAGAGAGGAAAGAAAGAAAGAAGAAAGAAAGAAAGAAAGAAAGAAAAAGAAAGAAAGAAAGAAAGAAAGAAAGAAAGAAAGAAAGAAAGAAAGAAAGAAAAGAAAGAGAGAAAAAGAGAGAGAAAGAAAGAAAGAAAAGAAAGAGAGAGAAAAAGAGAAAGAAAGAGAAAGTAAAGAATTGAAGGGAAGAAAGAAGAAAAGAAGGAAGGGAGGAAGGAAAGAGGAAAGGAGGAAGGAAAGAAGGAAGAGAGGAAGGAAAGAAGGAAGGGAAAAAAGGAAGAAGGAAGGGAGAGAAAGGAAAAAAGGAAGAGAGAAAGAGAAAAGAAAACTAAACAATAATTAATATTATATGGGAAATTGTGTCATGCTTTTTCTACTTATGTATATTAGTATATTTATTGTAACTAAAACTGAGAAACAATTGTATATACATTTATTTTCCTTAATACTTACTTATGACAAATAAACAATATAAATAGGTACCTTAAAGAAAAAGTCATTCTTCTGGAGTTTTAATCTAATGCTTAATGAATAAGATGAACATGTTCTATTACCCCCTTTCCACATTTATCTCTATATTTTACAAACCAATAAAGTATGTGCAGATTGGTATTTGGTCATTATTGCCTCAAATACATTATTGTCACATTACTGTATAGTTTGCTATTTTTATTTAACAAATATGTGTATAATTTGGTTCATTCATTTCCTCTTATATGATGTTAGTAACATTTTTTTCTATATGTAAGTATATTCAAAAACTGAATTCTAATGAAATAAAAATTCAATCATCTTCATATTTCTTTGATTATTAAAATATTTGATTTATGATATTAATAATTTTTTATTTTATAAAGTTTAGATGAGCATTGATTATATATCAAGTTAGGCTTCTGAAACTATAACTGATAACAGAAAGCATAAAGTTTTCAAAAACTACTTGGTTTATATTGCATCTTACTTAACACAAAATTTGTACTACAGCAAATGGTCTTAAGTAACATAAATGTTTTGACATAGTGTGTATCATTATTTTTGCTATATTTTATTAAATATATAATCAAAGTTAACAATTTTGTGATTATTAAGAAATATGCAAATATACAAACACTTTTAATGTATTTTTGATTATACTTAAAATGTCAGAAAAATCAATTAAGAAAATAATTGCTGTATACATTTTATTTGTCCATATGTAAATGATATGTTAATTTAAGTGGCTCTAGGTATAAATGTGATCACAGATATTAATGCATAATATATATATACCTGCATATGTATATAGAGTTTGCCACTTTTTGTAAAAGTGGAATTATACTCTACAAACTTCTTTATAATTAAATAGAGGGCATTAACCAGTGTGGAAAATAATCTAATCAATAGTAGATATCAGTTGGTTTCTGGGTTCAGCTCAGGGCTGTGACACCCATCCACAGCTAGGGACCCCCACTCCAGACCCCTTGTTATCCAGGATAGAAAGTGGCCAGGCATCTTCATCTTAGCCTTTGTTGGGCTCTGGGTTCAGCTCAGATCTGTGACGCTCTTTCCTGGTCAGGAACCTCTGCACCCCAGACCCATGTGTTAGCCAGGTAGGCAAGTGGTTCCCTCTTGCTCTTCTCAGTTCCTTCCAACTTTTTTTTCTTTGCTTTGCTTTAAAAAAACAACTTTTCTGCCCTGCTTGTGCCTTTCCTTGTTAATTTCTCTCTTCTTCCCTCATTCAGGATAGAAAGCAGCCAGGCATCTTCACATTAGCCTGTGTTGGGCCTTCGTGGGGAATGCAAGCACCCCACATGGTTTTCCACTGTTAACTCAATTTCATTTTCTGCGAAGTGATTTCTTTGTTCTTTTTCCTTTTTTTTGGTTTTCTGTTTTATCTTTTTTCACCTTCTAGTACTTTACTTTTTTTTTTCATTTTTTTCTCTCTGTTTATATTGCCTATGTTATCTTCTTTTACCTTAGCTTGCTGTTTTACTATTCAGCCCTTACCCATTGCCTAGAAACAACTAGGTGCATAGTAGCTAAACATCTGAACATTGTGAGTTTTCGAGAATTCTTTGCATCTCACTGTAGTGGTTGCAAAAATAGTGAAATTCCCCTTCATAAATCCAATTGCAAAGCTCCTCTACTGATTCCTGCATTGGAGGACACAGTAGAAGGGGGAAAACAGCACGAAATCACTTCACAGTGGGGAAAATACAATCACAGAAACCTTCTCCAGCAAATTAGCCAGGAGTGAATACATTACCAAATGACTAAAAATTGAAGAACCACAAGGATGAGAGAATCAAGTAGTACATCTCCAGCAAGGGAACAATATAACTTGTCTCAAAGTAGGGAAAAATTAGAGGATGTTACCAAAATGTCAGAAAAAGAATTTAGATTATTATGGTAACAAAATTTTATGAGATGCAAGAGAAAAGAGACATTGGGTTCCAAGAGGTGAGGAAGTTCTTTCATGTTCTGAAAGATGAATTGGACACCATAAAAAAGAATCAAATGGAACTGTTAGATATAAAGGGTGTAATACAGGAAATTAAAATCTCTCTTGAAAGTATCAAAAGCAGGTTAGACCATACAGAAGAACAAATTTCAAATGTAGATGACAAAATCAATGACCTAGAAAAATTTATCAAAAATATTGAGAAAACAGCCAAGAAAACTGAGGATAATATACGAGAAATACTAAAGACCATGAAACACCCCAGTATCTGAATAATTGGTATTCCAGAAGGTAATGAAACTAATAAGGGCATTGACAATCTATTCCACAAAATTCTGGAAGAAAACTTTCCAAGTCTGGAAAGACACTCAAATACCCAGGCCCAAGAAAGACAAGATACTATGATTGGCAAGAGAGAAACATCAAGTCACTTAGAATGCTATACCATCAGGCTAACACTGGACCTCTTATCAGATACAATGAAAGCAAGGAAAAAAATGGGAAAATATATTCAAAGTACTAAATGAAAAACAGTTTCAACCAAGAATGCTGTACTGGGCAGGATTATCCTTCATATGGGAAAAGAAAATAAAAACATCCTTGAATAAACAAAACCTGATAAAATTTACCAACTCCAGACCAGCTTTTCAAGAAATTCTGAAAGGAGTACTCTATCAAGAAAACTAAAGAGAGACAGCATTAAGAGAACAAGAAACAACAAAGAATATGGCCAACTTAATGGTAGGGACAAGTCTGGCAATATCGAAAATAATGTTGAATGTCAATGGATTAAATTCTGCTCAAAAGACACAGACTGGCTGAATGAATTAAAACTCAGAAATCCTTCATCTGCTGCCCACAAGAAACCCATCTCATGGACAAAGACATACATAGACTGAAAATGAAGGGGGCTAGAAAAATGTATCCCATGCAAACGAAAACTAAAATAGAGCAGAAGTCATTATACTGATTTTGGACAAAATAGGTTTTGTGACAAAAATCATAAGAAAAGACACAGAAGGGCATTATATAGTAGTAAAAGGGCTAATTCACCAAGAAGATATAACGCTTGTAAGTATCTATGCACACAACTCAGGCGCTCCCAAATATGTAAAGGAAAGACTGCTAGATCTAAAAGGAGAGAGACTGTAACACAATAATTGTTGGAGATCTCAACACCCCATTGTCTCCTTTAGATCGATTAATGAGACAAAAAACAAGCAAAGAGGTTCAGGATCTAAATTATACCATAAATCAGATGGACTTGATAGACATCTATAGAACTTTTCACCAAAATAAAACACAAAACATACATTTTTCTCAGCCCCGCATGATACTTCCTCTAAGACTGACCACACGATAGGGCACAAAATCAGCCTTTATAGATTAAAAGTCATAGAAACTATATCCATCATCCTCTCTAACCATGATAGAGTTAAACTTTATATTAATCTCAGGAAAAACAATTGAAAATACACAAATACATGGAAACTTAACAACCTACTTCTGAATGACTTTATCAGTACTGAAGAGATTAAAACTGAAATCAAAAGATTCATGGAAATAAATTATAATGAGCACAAAACTTCCATAATTTATGGTACACTGCAAAAGCAGTCATAAGAGGTAATTTCCCAAGAACTCGTGCACAGAAGAAAAAGATGGAAAGTTGGCAAAAGGACAGCCTAACACCATGTTTCAGGGAATTGGATAAAACAACAATAAAAACAAAATTAAGAAAAAAAATGCCAAGAGAAAATAAATAATAAAGATTCATGCAGAAATAACTGAAATAGAAAATAAGTGAACTCCACAGAAAATAAATAAAAGTAAAAGCTGGTTCTTTGAAAAGATAAACAAGATTGACACACCATTAGCTAGACTACTAACTAAGAAGAGAGAAAGGAACCAGATACACCAAATTTGCAATGAATTGGGTAACATTACAATAGTCAAAATAGAAATACAAAACATCTCTAGAGGATACAATGAGTGATTATATGCTGACAAAGAAGAAAACCTGGATGAGAAGGACAAATTCCTGTACACATATAATCTACCAAGATTGACACAGAAGGATTTAGAAAGCCTGAATAGACCTATAACAAGCAAGGAGACTGAATCGATAATAAATAACTACCCATCAAAGAAAAGTCAAGAGCTCAATGGCTTCAATGCTGAATTTTACAAAACTTTAAAAGAAGAGCTCACCCCTTTCTACTCACATTGTATGTCTCCACTTAAGATATACTGACTGTCTGCACTCTATAGTAGAGACTAAAAGACTGGAAAACATATAAAGTATTAAAAATTGTAATGGACACTAGAGACAAAGGGGAAAGAGAGTGTGGGAGGGGAAGAGCGAAGGAAAGGAAATTTGTGAAAAAATAGAAAGGTAAGAAACTTGTGGGACACAGATATGGTTTATTATCTGCTGATGAGGATGTGTATAGTATACTCAGCTGGGCTGTACTAGAGGTGTACATCACTTTTGTTAAAGTCTCTTTACAATCTAAATGATGTATAGCAATTGAATGTATTAATAATAAATAAGTAATAGATATTCAGTAAAATTGCCTTTATCTCATTATGTGCATTATAATGAATAATAATTAATTACAAGTAAATTAAACCTTTAAATACGAAGAAGACAAAACTGTAAAACAATTAAAAACAAATAACTTCATGATTTTTGCAGGTGACCATATTTTCTTAAACAAATTGTAGAAATGTAAAAAAAATATATAGTGAAGGGAATAACATGTGCAATAAGAAAAAAATCCCTGAAACTAAATATTATTAAACAGCAGTTTAAATCATAAAATAAAGGAGTTGAAAAGGCTATGGAAAAATAATATTTAACCTTTTCTGTGGGTATACAAATTGTTCTAATCATACAGAAATATAATTTGAAAATATTTAACCCAATTTAAAAGGCACATACTCTGGAGGCAGGCAGGTGGCATAGTGGTTGGGGTGGACACTGGATTCCCACATAGCTAGTGGTGGTTTGAGTCTTGGACTTGGCAACTTGATTTCTCACGTTCCCTTTCTCTTTCTTTGTCTATTTCTGGTCAAATTTTTAAAATGTTTTTATTTTTTTTTTAAAAAAGCACATAATCTAAGGCCTAGGAATAGGAATTTGATTTTCAGTACCTATTTTAGAGAATCACTTGTATACCTATAGAGTTATATAAAACAAGAGTAGCATTTTGTATGAATAAATTATAGAAAATTTGTGATATAACATGAATCATGAGATGAAGTAGATTTGTTTATACCTCATAGTGTTTTTTATTTGATTCTTAGTTCATTTACTTTTAAAATTGGGGCAGGAGTCATTATTCTTTCCAGGTTGTTGTAAGTCACACAAAGCAATCTTACGTACACACACAAAGGAAACAGCAACGATAGAAAGCACAGTCTCACATAATAAAGACAAACAAACAAACAGCTAGCTGAATTCTTTTTTTTTTATTAAAGCTCATTTATTATTTCTTATGAAAGGAGGGATGGACAGGTACCCCTACCCAACAAGGTCTCTATGCCATAATCCACAGCCTCAGACAGCCTATTCCCTTATACTTACAGGGAGGCACTGGAATACAGCCTTCCCATGTGGCTACTCTTGTGTTAACCCTGTGCAGCTACTTGTCCCCCAAATTCTTTTCTAAACTTGAGTTCCACCTTGTAGTGAGTAGGGAACCTCAACTCCAAGAAGAATATTGTCAGATTATTTCTTCTTTGACTCCTCTTCGTAATAGTTGCTTATCTTCACAGCTTCTTAGCCCCTTATCCACCGAAAATAGAAGTTTAAAAGAAGAAATAAAAGGGAAATTTGATAAAAATAAGTCTTCATTGTTTGTTATACAGAAGTACTGTAAAGTTAACATGTTCTTGTTCCAGCTTGGAAGGCATTAAAAGGAGGATCCTTCTATCCTGGAGCATTTTTGTGGTTCTTCACAATAGCACTCTCATCCCTGGGCTTGTTCCATAGCAGTGCCTCACTCTTTTTAATAAGCTGCATGAGACTGACTTCTGCAACATTCCGGCGTTGAAGTTATTTCTATTGCAAGGTGCATTTCCAGGAAAGGCCCAGCCTGGCATCCTGCAGTGCGCCTTCCTCTCACAACTTTTAGACAGTCTACATAAAACACACTAACATATTCATTCTTTGCCCTGATAAAATCTTATTTAAACAGATCCCACCAAAGCAGAAAGCTCAACTTTGACTTGTCCATCAGCAGTTAGCTAGTCCATCTCAAAACCTGCAAAAAAGTCAAGTGGGAATTTCACATCAGTCCCTGTATTTCCCAACAAGAAATGTAGAGAGCCATCCACATGGACTCTTGAGTCTCTTGTATAAAACTTTACCCTGTGAACTCATGGAAGACAATGGCAATCTCCAAAATCCTTCTAAATGTCATCCAATATCAGTCTTCAAAACATACATTTATTTTTGGTGTGGTGTTACAATACCAATAGTAATGACTATAAATAATAAATGGCTTTAAGTAATTTATTATCTTTCATGTGCATGACATTGAAATGAAATTTTTTAATTTATTAGATAGTTGCTAAAACCAATTATTTACGAAAGCAAGAAAATGTTTGAATATTTTTGCAATGATAAAACTTATGATTGAATTAAAATAATAGCAGATGTTATCCAGGGATAGATATAACCATATGAAATTGTAAGATGGGGTGTTCCCATAACTCAGTGCTTAAGTGCAGATAAAACTGATCCAACATTCACTGGGGTTCAAGACCTGGACCAGGAGGCTTGAAAAATACACATGGTGTGCACAGGTGTCCAGGATCTTGATAGGATGGAAAACTGCAAGAGAAAGGATTGCAGCATGACCAGACTCTGTTGAGTGGTCCTCTTTTTTATCCTCCTTCTCCCTGCTTTGTCTCTTTCATATATGCACACATGAACATGGCTTTTGGCATTACAAAAAAATTATAGAAAGATTAGAAGGAAAATAAAGCAGTGATAATGGTATTTATTAGTGACGAGCAACGACCATAGGAAAATAGAAGAAAGAGTTTGGGATGGTAATCCATATAATGGCCTAAATGTATAGATACACTTTTTTGACTTATCTATTTTTCTTCAAATGTAAATTTTAGAAAAACATCTTACATTATTCAGTTAGGATTTTTAGAAATGTATTTTCAAATTTATGTCTTTTTTATACATGCTTCTATTTGGGGATTTTATTTTCTTGTTTATTTTTAAAGTTTTTCTCTATGAGTCAATAAAGAGCAAAAGACTCTTTGGGAAAAGGAAGGAAAAGCTAGAAGAGGACGATCCATGAAAAAAAGGAAGAGATTCAGCTCTATACCAAAACCAAGGAAGTAATTTTTCCTTTGCCATGAGGAAGGACACTTTCATTTTTCATATCAAACTAACCAGAGGGGGATACAAATATAATCTGTTGTAGGTGTGAAATTAATGGAGTTGTTATTTAATTCAATAATGCTTGTTTTCTGCTATAACACATTTTTTCTACAATTCTTTGTTTGCTTGTTTGTTTGTTTTAGATATTTTTTTGCTATCGGGTACATGTGCTCACCAGAGATACAGAGAGACAGACAGAAAATGAGAAATAACCTCCCAGTGGGGATGGCCATGCCCAATCTCTTCACCACCATTCTCCTCTCAGGATTTTGGCCATGAATACGCATGAACACATCCTGAGTTTCCAGCCACCGGATCTAGAACTTGAACCCTAGTCAACCATGTGAGAGTCCACTGCTTTAAGCACTTGGCCATTTTATGGCCCCTTCTACCACTCTTATTGTAACTTGTCTTCTTCAGGACACCAGGGGAGTACAGTTTAAGTAATAACAGATATTAGCTGTGTAAAAAACAGTAAATATGGTTTGACCATGAGTCAAAACTGCCTTTAGTTTTTATTTCCCCCACATGTTGCATGTGCTTGTTAGAGAATCAGAAATATATATAGAGAGAAAGTGAGAAAACAACCCCCTGCTCAGGGTTGGGGGGAGGGAGTGGTGGTGGAGGGAAATGGCCACTCTATAATCTCTTCTCCTCCATGTTCCTCTTGGAATTTTGAGCATTCACATACACATATCGCATGTGTTTTTAAAGTCATAGGGTTTGGAGTTCAGACCATACAGTCAGACACGGGATTCAGCTCTCTTAACTACCGTGTCACCAGCTGACCCATGTGTATATATTTTTAGGATACATTAATTATTCAGAATTTAAGATCCCTCTTCTGCACATCTTGAAGAGGAAAGGGAAATTATAACATTTTGTAGCCAATATTTCCCTGTATTAGTAAATATTGATTTTACAACCTTCATAACGTTATACTTTCCAGAGTATGCAAATGTATTTACTATTAATTTTGTTCATCTTATACAAAAATATCTATATATTGCCATTATATATTTTTATATTGCAGGTTTGTTTTCCCCTAAGTGTAGTAATTATGTTTTACATTTTATCCCAAGTGTTGATGCCTCTTTTCTCTTATTTATTTAAGCCATTCCAAGAATCAGGGTTAGAGAAAGGGTTATATGCAAACAATTTTACTATAATTTATTTATCACCTGTCATCCATCAATTCTCACTGCTTCATATACTTATTTGTAACCTTGTCACATGTATATTGATTGTGATTTTATAATTTTTTCTGTATTGTATTTTCACAGGCTAATTTCTTCATGCATTTAAGAGAATGAAATGAATATTACCAAGCAGTATACACATTCTCCTCTTATAATTCAAAATTTCAGGAAGATTTTGATTTTGGCATATGGATGACTATATAAGAATTCCATCCATATTATAAAAAAAATGCTTTATGCATTTCTTTTTAAGCAGTATTTTGTTGCTGTTGAGATATATGCATTCATATATATTGATATAACTTAATTGAAACTATTTTGCCAGAGGTCATGTGCATTCTCCAGAGAAAGGAGGAGAGAGAGAAAAAGACAGAGACAGAGAGAGAAGCACCCTCAATGGGCATAGACACACCTTGATCCTTTTCCCTCCATTTCTCCAGCCTATCAGGATTGGAGCACTCATGCATATATACCTGGAATGTTTTTTTAAGCCATTGGGGGTCAGGATTTGAGCCACCATCAGCTGTGTGGGATCCAGCTCTTCATGCACAGCATGAAACTAATGCTTCTTCTGGCCTCTGTATCTCAAAATAGATCTTACTTGAAAGTATTTTTGTCATGTTTAAAAGAAAGAATTTATAAGTAAAATGTAATGACTACATCAATTGCAGATTGTGGCCTTGCCATCACTAATGTAAAGAGTTAGAGACAGAGATAAGTAGAGACAAAAAGAGAGAGAGACAAAGTCTGAGACAGAGACAGAGAAGGGAAGAATGAATCAATAAACTTCTAAAGCAGCCAAGAATTGACAACACTATTTAAGAAATGTGTCCTATTTTAGCATAATTGATTTAATATGGATTAACAGGAATTATACACTGTCCTAAACCTACTGAAGGCATTAGTGACTTATTTTTTAGTTTATATTAAGGAATGTGAAATATCATCTGAACCTACTCCTCAAAGCACCAAGTCACAATGTTCTAAAGATATTTGGCATATTCTTATTGACTTACAGACCATGGAAATAATGACGAAAAGAAAGAGATTCTGCAGAGATTTGAATATATTTATTCTAACTCTCTTGACAGTCATCTGATAACTTGACTATCAAGTTGGGATTTGGGGTCTATTAATGGCAAAGCTGTGGGGAAAAAGTCACTTTCTTTTAAGCTACTAGAAACTTTAATAACATCCGACTACTAGTGCGTTAACTCATATCTACCACACATTTTCAGTCTACTAAACAAGAAGAAGATAGTGTGGATTCCTGTAAGAGTAAAATGATAAATCCAAGTAATTCTTTTGTATATTTCAGTGCCTCTTGATAGTTTTTGGCTGTGCATGGAAGAGAAATTTCTATGTACCATCAAACTAAAGAAGGTTTTAATAATAAAAAAAATGAGTTTTATTGTCAGCTAAAATTGAATATTAAGAAATTTTGTTTTTAAAATACCAAAGACAAATGTTCCATGTTACTATGATAGTTATGCTACAAATGGCAATAGTAATAGGTCTAACATTTATGAAATCATCACCCAACTTCTGCACAGCCTATTTTACACATACTTGTCCCTTCTGCAAACTCTTTGAGGTAGGTTCAGTCTTAGCTACTTTCACGTAGTATAAGGTTCAGTTGTAAAATTATTATGTACCCAAAACAGCACATTCGGTAAGGAGAAGAATTTGAATCCAGAGAATTTAACAGTAGAGCTTATTTTTTTGAAATAGTAATCTTCATATGTCGTTCCTCTAAAGAAAATGAGCCATAAATTAATGCAGAAGAATTATTTTGGACATTTTGGTAAGGGAGGGTCATGTTTTGGGAATATTCTTTGCAATTTCCACTTTTTGTGTTCTAATTGATCCCCTTCTTCTTGTCTTCCACAAGACAAGTTGCCTAGACAGTGGCAACTGTTATTCTGTTACTTTTCTAAACCAACCTGGATGATGGTAATATTTATTTTCAGGTTAACAGTGAATAACTGAGGCAATGGAGTTGAAAAGTTTATATTGTATGATGTAATATTCAATAATAGTAGAACATAAAATAGTCCCCAAAATATTAACAACCTAATGGGAAAATTTGGATCAAAGAACTGGCATTATATTACAAATTCTACTTTTCTTTTTTTTCCCCACTTCGTGTTGTGGGTGACCCAAAAAATAATAGATTGTGGATGACTGAGCAAATAATAGTGTATTTAGTGTTCAAATTGAGATCCAATTAAAGATGGACATGGGAGACAGAAGACGGAGATGGAATCTGAGTTTCCTTATTGATAGAATTAGTGATGAAACAATTTGTTTGGTGCTGTAGGAGCAGTAGTGACTTGTTATCTGCTCTGAATAAGCATCTTTTCTTTATTCACACATTTGTAGAGCCACAGACCTCTAGGCTTGTGCACATGCAGTGGCAGGGCCTGCTCCATTAATCTCGTTGTATGGAATGTCCGAGGCCAAACCAGACTCAAACTGGGAAGTCAACAGACACCAAAGAAGGGAGAGAAGTCAGGGGCTGAGTAATACAGTCTTGATTCCTTCTTCAAAAGGGACAAACAATCTTCTGTTTCTGGGGAAGTGTATATATGTTTGTGCACGTGTTTGTGTGTGTGCACATGTGTGTGTGTAATTTGGCACACAGGGTCACTGGAGTAGGATAAATGCTGCTGCTGGTCCACTTGTATGAAAGAAGAATTAGGAAATTATATTTCCCTGAATCTTTATTGTATATACTTTAGCATAGAAAGAATCTTTTCTATTTTAAAGAATTATTATATTTAACTTTATTTATTTATTTTAGTTTGACCAGAGTGGGACAGAGTAAGTGAGAGAGAGAGGGAAAGCAAGAAAGCAAGCCACCAGATCCAGGCATCTAACCGCAGTTGGTCATATGGGAGTACTGTGCGCTTAACCAGCAAGCCACCAGCTGGACCTGAAAGAATCTTTTTTTATTATTTATTATTATTATCATAAACTTGTTTACACTACATTGAATCACATATAACTTTAAAGTGTATTCTATTTCTTTTTTCAGAAGGAATACCATTCCTATCAGTCAATACATAGACATTAAAATCCCCATCATCATCACGCAATAGCTTTTCATTTTTTTCCAGATTATTATCTTTTTTATTTTTTTGAGAGAGATTTTTGCTACAGTGCCTGTGTGTTCGCTAGAGAGAAAGACAGATAGAAAGTGAGAAATAACCCTGAGGAGGGGATGGTCACACTACAATCCCTTCCCCTCCATTTTAGTTTCCCCTTTTTTCTCTTACAGATTATTTTTAAATTTTCATTGCTTTTTTAAACATTCAATCACTATACTAGAAATATAATTGGTTTTTGTATATTGACCCTGTATTTAACAACCTTACCAAATATTCGTTTTAACATTGTCTGTAGATTTGCCTAATTTTAAAATGTTTCATGTTAATAATTAATGTAAGCAATAAGTTTTATTTTTTTCATTTATTATAATCTCCTTATCTTTTTATTATATTATTGCACTGGCTAAGAATTCTAATAGATGAAAACAGTAATAGTGAGCATTTCCAACTCATTCCTAATCTGGAAAAGCTTTATTTTTTTTAACATTGTACTATTAAACATGATGATAGCTGTGTAAATTTATTTATCTTTCTATGCTCTTTCAGACTGATGAATGAGTATTTTCTTCTCCTGGGTTATTTAAGGTTTTCATCAAACTGTTGCTCAGTTATGTCAAGTTTTTTTTTTTTTTTTTTTATCTATTAAACTACTAATGTGAATAGTCTCTTTTTGTTTCCAGGGCGCATGCTCTCATCAGAGAGAGAGCAACAGCGAGGCAGAGGTAGAAAGCACCCTCCAATGGGGCATGTTCACACTGGAATCCCTTCTCCATTTCCCTATACAGTTGGGATTTCTTGGCGAGCATGTACATACAGGCTGGTTTTTCAAGGCTTGCAGGGCCAGAACACAAACTACACTGTAGGCCTTATAGAATCCAGCTTTTCTAACCTCTAGGCTATGGCACTGGTCATATAACATTTCTTGAATATAGAGAAAATTCAGCTTCTGACTAAAACTCTGTATTTAATATTTTAGGCCCAGTCAAAGGCAATTAATTACAAAGGTTTTAACCTGGCAGTTCTCTTGGAGGAAGTCAGCCCTTCCCATACCAAATAACGTGGTCAGGTTGACTCAGGAATTGTAGCCTTTAAGGTCCTCCATATGGCTCTAGCATTGCACAGTGGCACTCACACAGCCTACAATACCATGGCAGGGTCTACACCCTCCTTTTGATGCTAACACTTATCCTTTGAGGATTCTTCTCTTTCATACTGTGAGTTCATGTGTTCAGGTAAAGTTGATTCCACTTCTTGACTCCAGATATAAACTCGTGACCCATGACTGTTCACTGAGACTAGTGTCAATTATTGGACACATGTTTTCCTTTAGAGATAATCACATTACTACTGGCCAATGAATTTAAGTGAATTACAGACAGTCCTTAGACTTTTTCCCTGAAAATGTTGAGCGCCAAAAGCTTTCATTTGACTAGGATTACAAAATTGGTATTACATAAGTGTCGAATAGCAAAAGAGTCCTACCTGAATAATCTACTTTAGAATTTAGCTGGGAATTCCCAGAGATGGAAAGAGATAAATAAAAAGAAAATTTGATATCTGGTGACATGAAAATCTTCTGGAGGGAACCAGCAGTTAGCGTAATGGCTACGTCGCTGGACTCCCACATAGTCGACCGCGGTTCACGTCCTGGACCCGGTGGCTTAAAACTCAAGCCGGGCGCGTGTGTGTGCGTGCCCGAGATCCCGGGAGGAGAATGGAGGAGAAGGGATTGTGGTGTGACCATCTCCCCTGGGGGGTGATTTCTCACTTTCTGTCTCTATGTCTCTATGTCTGTCTGGCAAGTGCACGTGCCCTATAGCAAAAACCTCTCCGAAAAAAAAAAAAATTCTTCTGGATATATTATTTCTGATATTAACACTAAAGCCGGTAATACTTCTCAAATATGAAACTGCAATATTGTCATATTGTAAGCATTTTGAGTTTAGATTATCTGCACAGCAAAATATTCTGAACTACTAGAAGAGTTTCTCATAACCATAGGATTCATATCACATATGTGATTTCTGATTCCTGTCTTAACTGTTTTCTCATGCTTCCTATGCTTTGTCTTTGCTTTCTATGCTAAAAAATAAACAAAAGCTCTACTTTCACAGCATTTTTATTGAGTATCCTTTGTAATTTTGTCCCCATTTTTTGAATTACGTTTGCTCATCTTTTACCTTGTCTGTTTGTTCAAATATCTGCTAATAGTAACTTCCTTTTCTATTTATGTTCATGGAGCTACATTGTTATTGTTTCCCCATTCACTTGCTTGGATGCATGGAGTTTGTTTCCATGTAATATGGAGGAAGCAAATTGCACCTGATGTCAACCTTCCAAATAAAAAAAAATTAAAGATGTTATAACTTTACATTGCTACCGCCTGTACCAAAGGTCCTTTTAGGCAAATAGTACTTTTCCTTTCACAACAAATTATTTACCTTCATTATTGTTTTGTTTGTGTGTTTTTGTTTTGTTGTGTTTTGTTTTGCTTTTTGCTGTAGGGTGTGTATGCTCATTAGAAAAACAAAGAGAGACAGAGAGAAAGAAATCATTGTTGAAACAGCCCCATTTTTTACTTTTATATTTCTTATTTAAAAAAATCAGGGCCATGACTCAGCGTATAAATAACATTTCTTTATTCTAAGTATGGTTCTGGTCAACAATTTTGGATTAGGAAGAGGCCTATAATCCAATATTGGCCAAAGGGATCTAAGGAAAGGTCTTTGATAGCTTCTGTTAAATTTTCAATACAAATTGGTATTTTCTCTTTTCTGTAATGTGTCTACATGTTATTTCATTTCGAGACAATGATGTTGCAAATCTAAGGACAATGTAACATGCAGAGGAAGGTGGAGGAGTATCAAAGTCAATCTACAAGTGTTCTTTTTTTCTAGACTTCCTGTCATGTAAAATAAACATTCACATGATATAAGTGACATTTGAAATTTCCAGAATTTCCATACAAAAATCACCTTATTCAGATTATGCAGTTGTTATAAGAGAAGATCTCAGAGTTTAGCAATGAATACCATAATGTTGTCACCAATTCTGGATGTGCAGCAATGTGGAGTGGGTAAATAAGAGAACTGGCATAGTCAGACTGTGTTGGCCGATAGCGAATCCCTGTTTTCTTGCTTCTGGATATGCAGTCTTGAAACATCTCTCTGAAGAGTTTCCATTAAGAAGAATTATGAGTGATTTTCATCCACCCTGGTATTTCCCCTGTTCACATTTTGACCTATGATTTTCTATGCTTTGGTGTATTCCTCAATCTGTCCCATGGTTTTATTTTGAAAAGTCTGAAATACTATGGTTACTCTAACAGTTCCCTTAGTGTACTTTCATTGTCATTTTAATGGCATTAGAGAAGGGAAGGAAGTAGTGAGATCAGAGAATCTATTTATTGTCAAAGAGAAATTGCAGTAGACTTGTAAAACAAGATGGAAACTTTATGCAAGGCTATTGTAATAGAGGAAAGAAATTAAACTTAACTTCTCCAAAGCAAAAGGCAGGAGACTTTTATTTATTTATTTGTTGATTTATTGTTTGATAAATTGATGCTACAGTTATAATTGTGAGGCACATATGAGGGGTTAAGCTCTAGGATGAGCTAGTAGAAAAGCCCTTCAGGATATTGGAGGGGGCTGGTCAGTGTGATCAAGCCCTAAGTGTTTGCTAATTGGAATGTATGTGATTTAGGTTCCTACCCTCCCACAAAGACTTAAAGAGGAGACTCTAACTTTATTGAAGATTGCTTTTCTAAGGGAAGGCTTTCAGACCTTGAAAAAGACATCCCTGAGTTGTAGATTAACAAAGGAAGAACTTGTAACCTTTCTAAAGTAAATGCTTCAGGAAATGGCATGTAAAGGATTTATAATCTTAAAGAAATCTGTGTAAAGTTTAGTCAAACTGTGAGGAAATGTAAGGCTCTCTGGTCACTATCTCGCTCACAATAGCAGACTTGATATTTCTAAATCTTTTCAAATCATTCCTGAGCATAGCTAGTTTCAGCCCAACAACAAAATTGTGTTGTTTTTGTTTTGTTTTGTCATTTATAGATAAATTTTAAACAATAATTTTATTTACTTTATTTTAATTTGACCAGAGAGGGATAGCGTGTGTGTGTGTGTGTGTGTGTGAGAGAGAGAGAGAGAGAGAGAGAGAGAGAAACAAAGAGAAAGAGAGAGAGAGTTAAAGTCAGAAAGCAAGCCCCCAGGTCTGGGACTCAAACTTCAATTGGCCATGTGGGAGTCCAGTGCCCTTAACCACTATGCCACCTGTGGCTCCAAATTATGGTGTTTTACAATTCAAACTCATGACTAAAGTGAACTTACCCTGAGGTTGTTTCTCAAACTACATTGCCAGGTAGTTACTATGTTCTTTCTTTATGAAAACAACAAAACAACAAAGCACCTCATTCTGCTTTCTGCTCATCCACAATTTTACTAAATATTTTTGATGAACATATTATTTAATGCTGATGCATTTTATGCTGTAGATTAAACTAACAACAATTCTTTTTTTAGATTTTTGTTTTAGGGTGCATGTGCTAGTCAGAGACAGAGAGACAGAGACAGAGCGATATAGTGACAAATCACCCCCTAGAGGGATAGCCACACTGCAATTCCTTCTCCTCCAGTCACTCTGCTCTCTAGATTATGGGCATACTCCCACATGCGCCCAGTGTGTTTCAAGCTACCAGGTCTGGGACTTGAACCCCAAAGTTGACCATGTGGCATTCAGGTGCCTTAGCCACCACACCATCAATTGATTCAGCAATAGAAAATATTTTTTAACATTGTAAGAATTGGGCTAATATTGTAGCCTAGTGCTTGAGGAGGATGAATACTACATGGATGATGAAATGGTTTGAAACTTGGCTCCGATGATTTAAAAAACACATTAAATCAGTGAGTGTGCCCATCAAAATTCTGGCAGGATAGACAAAAGGAGAGGAGGGTTGCTATAGACCCATGACCCACTGGTGCCTGCTTTCTCTCTCCCCTTCTCTCTTTCTGTTTTTTTGGTCTCTCTCTGGTAAGCACATATGCCTTCTGAAAAGCT
>NW_006159990.1:3278454-3296954 GCF_000334495.1 Tupaia belangeri chinensis | reverse complement strand
TAGAACCATATGCCTTCTTAAGTGGTTTTTTTTTTTTTTTTTTTTTTTAACAGGTTTTTGCTATCAAGCGTGTATGCTCACCAGAGAGAGACAGAGAGATAGAAAGCAAGAAATCACCTGCCAGGGGGGATGGCCATGCTGCAATCCCTTCTTCTCCATTCTCCTCTCAGGATCTTGGACATGCACGCACATGTGCCCAGCATGAGTTTAAGCCACCGGGTCCAGGACTTGAACCGCAGTCGACTACATGGGAGTTCAGTGACACAGTCATTATGCTAACTGCTGTTCCTCCTTCTGAAGTGTTTTTCAAAATTATAACAAGAAAACTCCCATGATATTTTCCCACAACAGTGTCACTACAGTGGTGATGCCAAACTGGATTCTGTCATTTAAGATATGGGCCTTTAAGAAATGATAAGGAGCTAGAAGAAACTTCTCAAACTTTTAAGGATTACAGTTGTGAGCTCTTAGAGTGTCTTAACCCTTCTGTATTTCTCGAGTTAATGCCCCCCTAAAAAATTACCAGAAGAAAAGGTGACTGATCGTTACAATAGCAAGTCTCCTAAGTAGAATTAAACATTATAGCTTCTCTTATTTAAATAGAAGTGGGAGTCTGGTAGCTCTTTTCAACCCCTGGGTACTCAGGGAATCTTCTCTGGTCGCTGTCACCTGAACATTGTAAAGAATTCTGCTTGGTAGACCCTGCAGTCTAACCTCGCTGATGCTGGACGCTACTATGACCCTTGGTTAAGGACCCTTTCCCTGGCTTTAGCACTGAGTTAATAAATCTCACCTACCTTTTGCAGTGTTCCTGAGGCTAAAATTTAAATGTTTCAACCCAGTTTCACAAGGGATTTTGAGTCTCTAAAATCTTCAGTTGCGATCATTAGCCAGATGGTTGTGATCAAATATGGACGGTTTGTGTGACCTTCACTGAGATCAGCATTTCTAATGTAGAAAGAAAAATAGAATGTAGCTGATGGCTTTTGTTCACCAACTATTCATATACATCTGGGCTCTGGTTACATCTCTATAGGGCACATCTGGGGATGTCATCATTAATTTAAGCCAATCAACACTGAAATTAGATTTTTTTAAACGAATTAAAATTCCCCTAGAATTAATTAATGAGATATTTTTAAATTTAATAATTAGGCTTTTATTCATGTAACATTTTTAAAAATCATATTGTTTACTTCTATTTTACATCACTGTCAGATGCCAACCATGTGTTGTATGTGTTTAAAGCTCTTTTTTTTTCAAAATTACATGAGTTTTGTCCTAATAACATAGAAAATGACATATCCAAAGCACATGTATTCTCTTAAAACTTAAAGTAGGCATAATTCTTCTAACATCATAACTTTAACTATTTTTAATGCATTGTGAAAATGCATGTTGTGTATAATGAGTTCTATTTGGAAATTATGACTCTGGATTAAAAGAAAAATTAAAAAAACATAAACATGGAGGGAAGGCCATGGCATATCAGTAAAACATAAAGCTTAGTAAGACTTATCTTTAGAGGAAGATTTGGGTTCTCTTCCAGAGACTTCTCTGAGTAAGTGAATATTTTCATGTCCATGATCCAGAGTTGGACAAAGGTAGATCACAATGTCAGGATCCTGTTAGGGGTTTTGTTCCTCTGTCTCTCTTAGTCGTGAAAGAAATAAATAACATCTTTTTTAAAAGATAAACATGATTTGTGGCCAGCAGGTAGCATGGTAGTTAAGGTGCTGGATACTCTCACATAGCTAACCACGGTTTGAGTCCCGAACCTGGTTGCTTGCTTTCTCACTTTCCCCCTCTCTCTCTGAGTGTATTTTTCTAGTCAAATTAAAATAAATGAATGAATAGATAAAATTAAAGTAAATAATTCTTTTAAAAAAAGGATAAACATGATTCAATCTACCAAAGACAGATGCACAAATCCAGTACTGCACCTGCAATAGAGAACCCAGTACCCAAGTATTACTGATGAGTCTTTGAAATGCAGCAGGTTCAGGGTTGGCCCCCTGGCCTAATACTTAAGGGAATAAGATCCCACAAGGCTGAATACAGTTTATATCCCAGACCCAGGGGATTGAAAAACATGCCTCGAATTCTAGTAAGATGGAAAAATCGAAGAGAAGGAATCACAGTGTCATCACACTCCATTGAGGGGAGTGCTTTCTCCATTTCTCTGTCTGTCTCTCTGGTGAGTGCCTGTGCTCTATGTTAAGTAATTTTTCAAATGTAGTAAAAGTAAGATATTTATAAGTACAAAATATTAAATGTAAGAAAACTAATAAAAATAAAACTCATATTTTGCACTGACTACATGATTATATAATATTTAAGAAATGTTGATAATATTTAGAGTGTGTTGATAATACCTGGGTACATTTAGTGCAATATATCATTAAATTAACTGTATCTTTTTTATTGTGACTGCTAGATAATATAGGGCGCGTGCACTCACCAGACAGAGAGAGACAGAGAGACAGAAGGTGAAAAATCACCCCCGGGGGGGATGGCCATGCCGCAATCCCTTCTCCTCCATTCTCCTCTCGGGATCTTGGGCACGCATGCACACGTGCCCAGCGTGAGTTTTAAGCCACCGGGTCCGGGACGCCAACCACGGTCAACTACATGGAAGTCCAACGACATAGCCATTACGCTAACTGCTGGTCCCGCAAATTTAATTTTGTCCTTAGCTTTGAAGTACATGATTTGTTAGGCTACAACTTCTTGGAATTAAAATATAAGTTTAAAAACAAAAAAAGAGGAACTAAACCAGTCCCAGAATGATTTTCTACAATTGAAAGTGACAGAAATACTATTAAATGGTCAATAGTCAACTCTTTTTGACCTGCAAAACCAGCTAGTTTATATAGCTCAACTTTTCCATCCTCCATCTTTTCCCTTAGATTTAAAAGTTTGTTGGTGTATCTCTGTTAACACCAAATAACCATTAATATCTCCTTTTTAAAAAATTATTTATTTTGTTTGTTTATTATTATTTTAAGTTTTCTGTAAGGGGTATGTGCTCACCAGACACACACACACACACACACACACACATACACAGAGAGAGAGAGAGAGAGAGAGAGAGAGAAGGGAGGGACAGAGAAAGTGAGAAAACAAGTCAACAGTGTCAGGACTCAAACTGTGGTCTGTTTTACTCCCCCATGGAGTGGGAGTCCAGCATCTCAACTAGTATACCACTGCTGGCCCCAATATTTCCTTTTTGTTTGTAGAACCCAATCCTACTTTTTTCTGTATTTGTGCCCAAGATTCTCATTTTCATTTATTTGTGAAAATATGTTGGCTGTGTCAGGACCCCTCTAAATTAAAATAATAAAGTATTTTCTGTATGGCTCTCTTTATAGTTCTCTGAAACCTGACAGTCTCAGAATGTTGGAGATGTTGAACCATACACAATAATATACTTTGGTTTAATGGGTAAAGAGTTAATCTTGACTCATTTATTGAGTGTCCTAGAAGCTGGTAATAGGGAGAGATAATGGAAACTGATAGGGGAAACTGTAAGTGAAGAATTGTGACTGACTGGTCAGAAAGAAGACATGGCCTGAATGGGGTACATCTGCCATCATGTGACTCTATATCATTTTCTTGACATGATTCCCCTGGAAGCTATGGTATAAATGAAGGAAGTATTCCACTTTTGGCCTAAGAACTTCCTTCAAAGAGTTGCAGAAGGAGATGAGGAGGAGTTGCCACCATGGTGGTGGAGAAAGAAAAGAGTATAAAGAATGATAAATAAGACAAGTTCAGATGGGGCACAGTCACTGACAGAAATCAGGGTTCTGGCAAAGTGAGCCTAAGAACACACTCACAAAGTAAAAGTAAAAATTTATAGACAACAGGGAACCAGCAGTTAGCGTAATGGCTATGTTGCTGAACTCCCATGTAGTAGACCGCGGTTTGCATCCCGGACCCGGTGGCTTAAACTCACGCCAGGTGCGTGTGCGTGCGTGCCCAAGATCCCGAGAGGAGAATGGAGGAGAAGGGATTGTGGTGTGACCATCCCCCCTGGGGGGTGATTTCTCGCTTTCTGTCTCTATGTCTCTCTCTGTCTGTCTGGCCACCACATGCGCCCTATAGCGAAAATCTCTCCAAAAAAAAAAAAAAAGTTAGAGACAGCAGGTCCAAGTCAAGGTAGGTGTGAGAATTCCCCATTCCCAGGGATTGCTAGAGAATTCTTTTAAAAAAGAGAATCACAGAAACAGCCTGAATTTCCAAAGCATTCTAGAATCACCCTGAAGTTACATCAACTCAAGACACATGAAGCATTGGGATATTGTTCTAAGTACTGCAAAATTATCATCTCTGCTTTAGACCAGAGGTCAGACAGATAATCATATTAACAAAAGTTGTATCCTTACTCAGCACTCATTAGACACATAATTGCAATCTTTCTGAAATGTAATTCATGATGCCTATACTTTGATGGCAAGCCATTTTGGTTAAATTTAGGGCCCATCCGAGGCTTCTTTGGCTATAATTTGTGTAAACAGCCTCCATGAATTTCAGTGATGGGTATTTTGTTCTGTAAGTTAAGACTTCTCTCAAATCCACTTAGTAATGGAGAACTTGTGTTATAAATTTAGAATTTAAGATAATTTGTCTATTATTCTCCACTGCCAGTCTTGAAAAATTAACCTTAAACCAGCTGGTAATACCTGTTCCCCAATGGTTTTAAGTTTCTTTCCAGAATGCCTTTAGTTTTTGTAATAAAGCAGTCCATTGGAGTCCCTCAGTGGAGAAATGGCTTTAGGTAAGGAATTCTACTAAAGTCAACTAAAAGACTAGAGGATATAGAAACATAGAAAACAGTTATAGATACTGGAGAGAGTGTGGAAAGAGGGTGGGAGAAGGAGGATATTCTGAAAAAAGACAAGGAGAAAAATAGAGAGGCAAGACATTTATGAGACACAGAAATGGGTTATTATCTGTTGATGATAACATGTGTACTATCTGCAACTAGACTGATGAGAAATGTATTCATGTTGGAACATTCACTTTATAAACTAAGTGATGTATGTAATTGAATATGTAAAGAAATTAATATATATAGAAGAAAATCAGTCTTTGGGCCAATATCTTCTCTTGTTTCTCTCAGAGAGACTGCCACGGACTTATGGAAACCCTTCATCTTCTCTGATCTCTGATAATCATTTGGCTTAGCCTCTGTCCTTTCCCAGTGTTCTATTAGATGTTGAGGATATAGTGGTAAATAGTACTTTAATGTAATATGTACTAAAAATAAATTATTCCCTTACTAGTAGTAACTAGTAATTAATCTTTGCCTGAGCCAGTGAAAATTTTATTGTCTTTTTTTTATGTTGCCAAATTTTAGTTTCCAATGAATGTGAATCCAGATGATTATCTGACTTTCTTGTTTAAAAAGGTAAAGTTTATTCATTTATTTATTCTGTGTGTGTGTGTGTGTGTGTGTGTGCACACGTGTGTGAAAGAGAGAGAAAGGAACAACCACTCTCAGCAGGGTCTCATGCCATAATTCTTCTCCCCAGCCTTTCCCAACCAGCCAGATTATGGGCACACAGAGGTGTGTCTGGTGTGTACGAGTTGACCCGGGAACCTACTCCCTCTCTTCCCTATGGCCACTATGGCCTCTAGCACTAGCATCACTGTGGCTGGGCCTGCCTCTGGATATCTAGCTAATGGGTGCTAATCTAGATCTCATCTCTCCATGAAGATACCCATAGAGCTCCATGCTTTCAGGAGGTATATATTTTAAGGAAGTTCTGGTTTTAAATAAGTCCTTTAATATAGTGCTTTCCAAACTTTAGCCTAAATCCGGATCACCTGGACGGTTGCTTAGACCTAAATCCTGGACTCCACCCCTAGGAGATTCTGGGACAGGTTCCGTGCCTTTTCCTTGGTAACTGGCTCCCAGGTGTTGATGCTATTTTTCTCGGAGGTCATATTCCTTACTGTAGTTCACGTAGAAGATTACAGGCATACCATTGTGCACTGAAGCAAAGAAATGAATCAAAATGTATTTTAAAAAAATACATCTGTTTCCAGAGTCAAAACTTTTTGTTTTATTTGTTTATTCTCCAACCTGAAAATCTCCCTTGAAAGTAATGAAAACAAGCCAGCATTTTTCCTGTGTAGCCTGAGGAGTAAAAGACAAGTTTTACATGTGTTCATGCTGAACAGCACATCCAGTTGGCCTCTAGACAGAAGCCATCTGACCTAGGTGATTTACCTTTTCATCTTCTTCCATTTCAGGCATCCTTTCCTCATTATATTCCCGAACACACTAATAGTGTATACTAAAATTAGAAGCTTTCATAGACAAATAGCAAAGACAGTCCATGAGAACCAGCAATCTTGGAATTGTAATTTACATTCCAGTGGGAGCCATATATGAAAAGACTTATTTTAATTTAATCCCCAGTTAGGGGTCCTGTTTTAAGAGCAAAAAAAGAAACACTGAAATGGGTTCTCTATGAGCAAGACAGATTTTTAATATAGTTAGATTATAAGGTAATAACATCTTGCAAGTTTCTCAAAAGTTCTGCTCCCACACAGGTTTAATTGCCACAAGCCATTAGTTGAGCACATTTCCTCAAGAAATGTATATTAAACAAAAATTGAATGGAAAGAAACTGTTTCAAATATCTTAAGCTGTGGAACTTTCATGTAAAATGTTTTTCTTTTATGAAGAGAAAAAAAGATTATATTCTCATGTAAGTTTAGAATTTCTTACTTTTTAAAATAATGTAACTGTGGGAGCAAACTATCTTGGAAATAAAGAGATAGCTTTATATAAATTGGCTTTTTGTATGTTTGTTGTAAGAGACCAACTTAGTCTACATGGCATGATGAAAGTTCAAAACCAGCTGAAGTCTAATAGCAGTGCTATTTTCCTCCATTTGCTCCCACTTCAGTCCCATGCTCTACTCTTTTTACGTTGTTTTTAGCCCGGGAACTCTTAACTGCAGGCTCTCTTGATAGGTAGCTAAATCCAGATCACCTGGACGGATTAAAGGTGTCGATAAAGAAGGCAAGTTTAAAGAAGAATTGGGGCCAGCAGAAGGCATCATGATTAATGTGCTGGATTTACACCACGGTTGGAGAACCAACCCAGTGGGTTAAAACTCAGGCCGCGCAGGTATGTGTTGATGTCCAATATCCCACGAGGAGAATGGAGGAGAAGGGATTGCCATGTGGTCATCCCCCTCAAGGAGTGATCTCTTGCTTTCTGTCTCTATGGTAAGTGCACATGCCCTATAGCAAAATTCTCTCAAAATAAATAAATAAATAATAAAAAAAAATAAAGGAGAAGCCAAAGCATTCCTTCCCACTCCCTCCTTGTTAGTGCATCCGTCCCTGACATAATTCCAACCCTTTGTGGCTATAACTTCACTAGGAGGCCTACTTATTCAACAAAGATTCTGGCTTTAATGAGCACTAACAGCTTTTTCTTCATTTTTGTCCTGAGCCCCTTCAGGTGTTCTGTAGCTATTCTCTGGGGATTTTAGTATGGATTGCTTGATCCTTTAACCTAGAAGTTATCTCGTGTATTGTATGGTTAGCAACATTTCTAGCCTCTACAAGAAGTAAATAGCACCCACCTCCTTAATAACAATAAAAAATGTCCCCAGAATTTGTCAAATGACTCATGGTAGACAAAATACTGCCCTCTCTGCTCTAGTTGAGAGCCACAACCATAAACCATCTCATGGGTCTGTACTATTTTCTTTAAATTCTTTTTATTTTAACATTTGGAATAGAATCTTAACTCATATACCAGAAAATGATTACTTTTTAAAAAAGGAAAATTTTGGTAAAGTTAGAAAAGAACATCATGACTTGTTAAATATGTGTGCTAAGATTTTTATCAGATCATGGAAAATCTTTTCATATTTACAGATCCATAGGAATGGTTCTTAATAGTACAACTACAAAATCTACTTAATAAGACAATGGGATTTCAAATTGCCAATTTTTCTGAGTTATAATAAGTAATACTACCAAAATGACTATGACATTATAAAGTCAAAATTGTATTATATATAATAATGTAAGTTATTTAGGAGTTTCCAATAGTTCATTAACAAAAATATATGCATGTTCACATTTGAAATGCTATAGAGCTATAGAATAATCTTTACTTGTGTGTGTGTGTGTGTGTGTGTGTGTGTGTGTGTGTGTGTATTTATATAGTTTTAGACAGGATCTGCTATGTTGTGATTCTCTTGCTTCAGGCACTTGAACAGCTGGGACTACAGACACACCACCATCACAATCAGCTTTGTCAGAGAGGGTTGCACTATGTTTTCACTTCGGCTGCAAGTTCATGGTCCTCCTTCCTCAGTATCTAGGACTGCAGGTGTGTGTCACTGTGCCCAGCACTTAGGGTGGACCCAGAATCAAACCTGGGCATATCATGTGGCCTAAGTTTCCTGAGCGTCAAGAGTCCAAGAGCATGTGCTAGGTGGCCGTGGCAGATAATTATTCTTATCTTTCAATTTTATTATGCAAAAATAAATATATTAAGTGTTTAAGATACATTTTTAAAAAATTATAAAGTGGTTGCTATTAATACTGTTCACCAAGCATTTTCACATCTCTGCTCACCGAATAAGGCAAGATTGTATTGCTTTGCCCCAATGAAGTTAGATCTAGATCCCTGGCTTATTTACCCAATCAACTATGTACAAAAATTATTTTTTTCTTTTTTTTTTTTTATATTGATACTCTGTAGCCGATTTTCCTATTTAAACAGAATGGTAGTGAGTATTGGTCAATCTCATATATAATGAGGAATATTATATATTATCATTTAGTAATGATAATTTCTTAGTTCATCGGTTCTAGCACATTTCATGTTCTAAGTTCATCCTAAGTTTCAAATCAAAATAAAGTTAGTTTCTTGTTAATTCATCATTCCTGATGAAGATGGGGAGAGAAACACTGCATATTATTACAAACATCTTAGATTTCATTTAATATTATATTAATTCACAGAGAAATATATTTAATCCCTTAAATAAATTAAAAGCTAATATTTGTGTCACATAATTCTTAGCATTTTAAGAAGAGTAAACTACTTTGCAATTAATTCTCTCTAAAATTATAAAATAATCCTCTAATTATTAGCTCATCTACTCTCAACCCTTGAGAATTATGGAAACTAAAAGTCTGCTAATTGTAGCAGATCTGAATTTCAACCCCATAACATTTAAATCCCCATCCAATGATTTTTCTAATATGCCTTTTTTTTTTCTTTTCTTATGCCATTAATTTCAAGATTATAGGGTATAGGTAAAAAAAATAAAAATGTAGACCACCACATACTGTGTTCTCTGACGGGTAGGGCTAATAAAAGAAATAAGCTAATATTTAAAAGTGTCTACAATGAGCCAGGAAACATGAAAGGGGGTATTACATATGAAGATTCATTTGATCTTCACAACTATATTGTATTTGTTGCTATCGTCTTTTTTATGTGATATTTGAAAATATATATGAGCAATCTCAACAATATTACTGTATTTATCAAATCATTATTCAGGTGTATAAGCAGCAGCTTCTCTTAAAGCAGCTTTTTCTCTTCAAAAAGACTATTGCGGTAGCAAAAAAAAAAAGAAAGTCTCTAATAACAGCTTTTAGTTTCCAAACTTAGAAAGAAGACAATAAGCTAAATAGATAGAAGATTAGATTGACTGTTGACAATAGACTTTCGAGATCAAGAATACTAATGCCTAAAATATGTTTGTCAATCCATATAGTTCTGTTTTAGGGTTTCTTCTTGAGGTTGACATGAATTTAGAGAGAATGAAATGATAGCAGGCCTCATAAGGATACTTATAGATTATAATCTCCACAATGGCAACATTTGTAACTATGGAATTTGCTTAGATAAATTTGAATTAATCTTGCTCAAAGCTACATCCCCAGAATTCTGTCTACAGTTTAGCATATAATAGATATTTTCCAAATCTTATGTTGAAGAAACCAATAAATAATGTAGCAATCAGTTCCACATTCGGATAATAAAATGAAGATTTGAAAAAGGAAATCAGAGGAAAAGCTATCTGAGGAAATCACGGAGCATATGAAGTGATTATAATCGTGAATTCCCCCCTAAGAGTAGCCTACAATCTTGTTTCATAATGATTATTTTATAATATTTTCACAAAGATAGATAGCCCAAGTACATAATGTACATTTAATGGGAGAAGTCTGTGCAGCTCTGTTTCAGATACCGTGGTCCTGTAATCCTATGGTTATGATACAATTTGTGCATTTTCATAATAGTAATGTCAGTATCCATGCTAGTAGCATCTAGTGGTCCTTTTGTGAATATGGCCAAGAGTTAACACATAGAAGTTTATAAAACCAGGTTTCTAGAATATGATTTGTGAAACTTTACTTTCCTTATTTGTACATTTGTGTGTATGTATGGGTGTGTGTATAATCGATTAGATGACATGCTAAAGCCTCTTTAAACTTCAAAATTGATATTTAGTTTATTACAATTTATCTTCTCTGAGCTGTAATATCATGTTTGTGAGTCTGAAAATTGGTCAGGATCAGAGAAAGATCACGCTTAGTTTTGCAAATTATTCTGTTTTAGCTTTCAATACTGTTTCTCCCCCCACCCCCACCTATTGACTTCAGTCACAAACAAGTCTTTTAAAATACTCTGCCACATTATAGCAGCATAGCCTGGTGAGTGAGGAGTGAGGAGCAGTACCAGAAACCATTAAATGTACAAAAAAATGATGCCAGAAAGGTTTGCCACAGCAGCAGTGCTGCATTCAATTATAAATAATAACACAACTACAAGTGCATGCCCTGGGCTTTCAGCTGATTAAATATCATAACCACACAGGCTGTAGAACAGAGTCTTCAAAGAAAGATTCCCAGTTTTTACCTAGAAACTGAAACTATCACTTCAGTGTTAATTGGTGTTACATTGTACAACAATGCTGTGAACTGAAAGGCAAGGCAAGGGCTCCCTGCTGTAATGTTAAAGTGGTATGCATATATTGTCAGCTCACTAAATTGCCAGTAGTTTGTACACTACCTCATCTCATTGAAATAATGCAGGAGAACAGTAGGTGGTGAATGGGGTAAATCTGCAAATTGATAAATAGATCCAGTACACGGACATCTGAATTGTCTCTATCACACATTCTATGTTTTTTTGCCTAAAAGATTAATAAAAGATGCTACCGTTTAAATGAGATCTGATAACCCGTTTTAGAGGTAATGTCACGTAGATGTGAGCTTTTGAAATTAAAATGCATGCGCAATATTTTATACTATGCACACAATACCCACAAATAAAAGTAAATGCTTAATGTTGTCAATATTGATATTCAGTTGTAATGTGAAAACCCTGGGGACTGTTCTGAGCAAAGCAAACAAAAACCATTGAAATATGTATAGCTCCTTTCACTCTCTGTAACTGCTTGAGGTAGATCATTGTCTCCAATTTGCATAGGAGGAAAATTACACTGAGAGTTGATGCTTAAGACAACTACTCGGTAAGCCCAGATGTCCATTTCTAACTTCCAATTTTGAACTCTTTGTAGTTGACTGTGAAGTTATTAACAGATATGAGTGCAATGGTAAAATAAGCTTATCATTTAAGTATTTTTTAAAATCCATATATATTATTTTATATGGAGGAATAGTTGCTGCAGTCCCCTACAGCCTCATTCCAGGGATAACATAAGTAACCAAAGCACTTAGTTACCTGAACTTTTGTACCAATCCATCTTTATTGATTAAGAAAAAATAGTTTGCTGGTAGTTATGAGTATTTTTAGATGTGGACATGGGGAAATATTGACTGTGCTTACGAACATCTTAATTGTATATAATATGTATAGTGACCCTTCAGCTGATGGGTTTATTAAGAGCTTGTAGCCATACTCTTTGTATGTACCCTAGGGTATAGTGAAGTCATTTGTACTAAGTTAGTTTTTCTTTAAATGAAAATAATAATATTATTCTTTGTTTTGATAAATTCTACACTTGTGGTGTCTCATATGATAGTCACCAGATCCATGTGGCTATTTAAATCCAATCAAAATTAAGTAAAATTTAAAATTCAATCCCTCGGTGCACGAGCCACATTTTACATGCTGTCTAGGTACAAGTGATCAGTAACTACCAAAGTAAATCATTTTTTTGTTAGGAGAAATCCTGTTGGGTAGTGCTATCTTGGAACAGTAAGAGCTTGTAATACATTAGAGGATTTGTTTAGAAACACTGAATATATCAAAACATTCATTTTAAACTTATAATATTAATGAGCCAGATTATGTAACTTATTACATTGGTTTTAATGTTCTTGGGTTATAGTTATAAAATACGGCTTATGGATTATCACGGAAGATCATTAAAATCACTGTAGGTAATATCCTTGAGAATCAGGTTAAAATAAAAACAAAAACACGATACAAGATATGTATGAGAAATTCCTTTGACAGATTATCAGCACTACGAATGTAGCAAAGAAATGAATCATTGAATTTAAAGATAGATCCATGTGTCTTATCCAAACTGAAATGTAAGAATAAAAAAGACAGCAAAAACCATCATTAATCATTATCATCATAGTTATCCAGAAGATATTAAACAAAATTAGTGTAATATGTGTGTGTGTGTATCATTTATATAGATATAAATGTGATTTGTGAAACTTTTCTTATTTGTACATTTGTGTGCATGTAGTGGTGTGTGTATAATAGATTATGTGTGTGTGTGTATGTGTGTGTGTGTGTGTGTATGTAATTTAAATCCTAGAAAGAGGAAAAATAGAATACATCAGAAGAAATATTTTAAGAAGTAATGGCTGAGGATTTGCAGAAATTATGAAATATAACTCATTAGCTCATTCAGAAAAAACTAAGAGGCAAACAAATAAACAAATGCACAAACCAATAAAGTATGCAGGACACAAGAAGAAAGATCGCTTTTCTGAGAAAACCTCACAGGGATCTACAGAGGGGAATGTTAATTATTCAGAAGAACACTGACCATGAGTGCATTAGTGAAATGACCTAAGGTCAGGGAAATAACCATCTGAAAAATCAGAGACAAAAAAATTTAACACTCACAAAAGGCCGGAAATAGTGCCTGCTCTCACCAGTAGGAGTGGAACACTTTCAAAATTTATGAGGCAATGTGTGGGATACACAGGAAGAACTTGCTTCTGTATTAGGGAATATTTAAATCTGGACTAAACACTGCTCTAACCCTTATGAGCCTTAAGGCAGGACATGAAAGGAGTAAAAGATCTCCCAACTTAACTGCACTGGGAAACAAAACTAGCAAATGTTCATAGGTAAAGAAATATTTCCAGTCAAAGTAAAATTGACAGGATGTGCCATCTAATCAAAAACTAGCAAGCTTTCAAAAGAGTTGGCTGGTATGATCCATGAACAGCAAAATAATCCAATCAAAATTGATTTGGGGCCCACTAGGTGGCATTGTGGTTAAGGCACTGGACTCCCATGTGGCTGATGATGCTTCAAGTCCTGGACCTACATGGCAGCTTGAAAATACCAGGCACATGTGCAAATCCCAACAAGAGAAGAAGAAGAAGGGATTGTAGCCTAGCCATTCTCCCTGGGAGGTGACGTCTCACTTTTCCTCCCTCTGTCTCTCTCTATGGTGAGTTCATATGCCTTATGGCAAAAACCTAAAATGAACAAACACAAACTGATTCAGGACTCACAGATGTTAGAAAAAAGATATTAAAATTATGTTCCATAGGTTTGATGAGTTCTGTGGAAACAGAAAGTATGCACAGACTCAAATATAACTTGTAGAAATGAAACAACAATATCTTGGACCAAATCTAAACTAGATTAAATTAAAAGCAGTTTAAACATGGAGGGAAGAAGATACTAGCAAATAATAGAGATTATTCAAAATAAAAGACAGAGTTAAAATAATGAGAAATAGTGAGCTGTGTGACTTCTTACATGCTAATATATATGAAACTGAAGTTCTTAAAGGGATGCCAGAAATACATGTGAGGAAATAATTACTGATTGGGTCAGCAGATGCCATAGTGGTTATATTGCCAGACTCCAGCAGGGCCAATCAGAGTTGAAGTCCCAGACCCAGTGGACTGAAATTCATGCTGGGCATATCTGGCATGTACAAGATCTCAGGAGGAGAACGGAGGAAAAGGGATTATAGTGTGGCTATCCCCCTGAAGGGTGATTTCTCACTCTCCCTCTCATTATCTCTGTCTCTCTCTCTAGTGAGTAAATGTGCCCAATGGCAAAAACCTCTACAAAAAAAAAAAATAAATTATGACTGACATTTTTCCAAACATAAAGATAATGTACGTCCATAGGTCAGAGGATGAACCAACACTAAGCACAAAAGTCCTGATGACATTGAATCATATCATAATCAAATCATTCAAAGCCAATTTTACAATCAGAATCTTAAAAACAGGCAGACCACAAAAAAAAAAAGACACACATACAAAGGAAAGATAAAGATAAGATTAACAATAAATTGGCCATTAAGAACAAGTAATAAGACAGTGTCTCTTAGGGTACTAAAAGAAAAAAAATTCTGTTCAGAATTCTTCATGAAGTAAAAATAACTTTCATACAGGAGAGCAGAGGGCCGGCCAGTGGTGTGGTAGTTAAGGTGCCTGGATCCCACATGACTGATGGTGCAGTTTCAGTTCTAGACCCAGTGGCTTGAAAAAGACACGGGGCGTGTATATGTACATGCCCCAAATCCCAAAAGGTGGGGAGATATAAAGTGGATTGTGGCATTACCAATCCCCTATGAAGAATAATTTTTCACTTTTCCTCTGTCTCTGTATTGCTCCAGTGAGTGCATACACACTTTGGGGGGGGAAAAATCAAACAAACAACAACAAATAAAAAAGAGAGAGAGAATGAGAGAAGAAAGAAAGAAAGAAAGAGAAAGAAAAAAGGGAAGAAGGAAGGAAGGAAGGAAAGAAAGAAAAATCTTTGGATATACAAAAACTGAAAGAAATCCTTCTCAACAGACAAATGAAAGGAATCATTAAATAAAGTTCTGCATGAAGATAGAAAATGATAGCAGATGGAAATTTGTAACTATAGAAAGAAATAAAGTGTCCCAGAAATGGAAATAACTTGGGGAAAAAATATGAATCCCAAAACTGTGTTTCATACTTTACACAATATAAAAATCATGGATCAGAGCTTTAAGTTAAGAGTGTAGTGAGTGTAGTGATAGGTCCCCTAGGGGAGTAAAAAAAAAAAAAAAAAAAAAAAAACAAGGAAGAAAATAATCATGACTAAGAATTTAATAAATTATTCTTAGTTTTCACATAAAACAAAACATCAAAACATCCAAACTTGAACTTTATCAAATTTTTTATATATTTAAAAAATGTATTTCTTACATTCAATCACTATACATCATGACAACTTGCAAAGTGAATTTACCTAACATGAATACACTTCACATTAGCCTACTTTAAGATATCACACACATTATCATCAGCAGATATTCATCCATTTCTGTGTCCCATACATGTCTTGCTTCTCTATTTTTCTCCTTGATTCCCTTTCTCTCTCTCTCCCTCTTCTCCCACCTTCTTCCCACACTGTTTCCAGTATCTGTAAACATTTTGCATGCTTCTATATACACTAATCTTTTAGTTTCTGCAGCAGAGTGTGGACGGTCAGTATATAATAAGTGAAGACACACGATGTCTCGCTTTCATAGCCTAGTCGGCTTAACTCAGCAATAAATCTTCCATATTCATTGACTTTCTATCAAATACCAGGATCTTGTGTTGTTTTGTTATGGCTGAGTACTATTTCATAAAGTATGTGTGCCACACTTTTTTAGTACATTCATCTGTTCATGAATGTTTGGGTTGGTTCAATTTCTTTGGAAGTTTAATTCAATTTCTTGGCAATTGTGAATAATGCTGCAATAAACATAGATGTGCAAGCACTTTTCTAACTGATCATTCTCCTATTCTTTGGGTAGATACCCAGGAGTCAAATCATATCTGTCATTTGGTAGTTCTATTTGTAGATCTTTGAGGAACTTCCATATTGTCCTCCACAGTGACTGGACTAATTTATATTCCTACCAACAATGCAGGAGAGTTCTCTTTTCACCACAGCCTCGCCAGCACTTACCATTTTTTTGTTTTTTAATCTTAGCCATCCTGACTGCGGTTAGGAAATATATCATTGAGGTTTTGACTTGTATGTCCCTTATTATGAGCATTTTATTTCATATGCTCTTTAGATGTTCGTATGTCTTCCTTAGAGAATTGTTTGTTCAGCTCATGTTCCTTTTAATTGGGTTGATCTTTTTTGTTGTTGTTGTAAGCTGCATAATTTCCCTGTATATTCTGGTTATCAGTCCCTTTTCTGAGGCATAGTTTACAGAAATATTCTTCCATTCTGAGGGCTGTTGATTCACATAATTACTGTGTCTTTTGCTGTGCAGAAACATCTTAATCTGATGTAATCCCACTAGTCTATTTTGGGGATAATTGCCTATTCTTTAGGGGTCTTATTTAAGAAGGCTTTGCCTTCTCCAGTTGTCTCCCAGAGATTCCCTAAGGTTTTTCAGCAGTAGTTTTATAGTTTGAAGTCTTAGGTTTAGATCTTTGATACAGGTTTGAGTTGATTTTTGTTAATGGTAAGAGATAGGGGTCCATATTCATCTTTCTACAGGTGGATGCCCAGTTTTTCCAGCACCATTTGCTAAAGATGTTTTCTGTTTTTTAAAAATGTTGTATGAAAGACACTGCTAAGAGACTCATATAAGAATCTCTCTACTAAAACTTTTTAAATAACTTTTATTTCCACTAAGAATCCTTTCATAACTGATAATACGTAGGAAGACATGCCCTGTGGTCAAAGGAGGCAAGTCCGATGAAATAGAATTTCCATTTTCAGTTTTAACGTAAAATGAACTTGGAAGTTAGCATGCTCCTTCTTACAACAAGAAGTTGGGCAAACTAAAAGTAAATTAGTTTTTTGGCTCTTTAGAGAACTAATGTTGCAGGGCAAACCATCAATCTGAAATGGGGAAGACACATGCATTCTCAGAGTCACAGAATGAAAAGTCACTAGAGACATAGCTGGTAAAAACACTAACTAAATATGGGATTACATGAAAACTGAAAATTTCTGGAGTTTGTACTCTTGGAAACAGAAAATTTGTGCGGAACAATTCTCCCGTGGCCTTAGACTGAAACAGCCAGAGTTCTGTTCCAGTCCCCCACTCCGACCCAGCAACAGAATGTTTTCCAATGCTTCACACCTCTGAGTCTTGTGACTCTAAGGGGTATAACCAGAGTGAACTGCCTTTTGGTTGCCCTCATCTATAGTCCAAGTGGGACACATGCAGTAGAATCTTTCTGTCTGAGCTCAATTTCTGAACATTGGAGGACTAGTTTCAATACATCTTAGTCTTCCTTGTCCTTTACTGCCTACTTTTACTCAAACTTGTTGTACGTAAGTGTATTCTGTCTTACTAGACTCAAGAAAAAATGGGAACAAGTACACAGTGAATCTACTTAGCAAGTGGGTTTACTTTTGTGGGCTTACTTTCAGTAGCCCCTCCTTGTTGTTTAGGTGAAGATTTTAGAAATATACCCTCAAGAGAAGAGGAAGATTCATCATTATTTCTTGAGATTTCTCCAGAAAGAAGACTTATTTCCCAAGGGAAAAGATTTTGCTTCAGACTCATCCCGGTTGGGAGGTCATTTCTTGTACTTCAGTCCTCTACAGCATTCATGTTTAATACAAGGCGGAGGAGAGTAAACATCATCAATAAGGATCAGAACTTCAAGGAAATGGATTGGGGATGCTGCAACTACGGAAGAGATGAAAGTGCAGCTGGGGGAAAGCTATACCACGAGAGGAACACTTGTAAAGGTCACAACCTAGAGACAAAGACTTACTAAAAGACTAAGATGTAATCTTAGAATTATAGAACACTCTCCTTCCCTTGTACCTTACCATGAAACCAACAGGGCTCTAGTATAACTGTGGATTACAGCTGAGAGAGCTTTAGAAACAGACACTCTGTGATAGGTACCTAGAGACTATCAAAGTAAAGAGGAATGACAAAAACATGAACATTAGAGGCCTTTGCAGCATCTGGTACATATAGCTAGAGTAAATATTAAATATATACCAATTTTTAGTTATGTTAACATTAGTGCTTACACTAAATACCGATTCACTTCAAGTTCTTATTACCAGGATACATTTTCTGACATTTGACAAAAAAATTAAATAGCATATCAAAAGGCAGCATAAGCAAACAGAAACCTCTTAACCTAAAAAGACAAAGCAATCATATTTAGATTCTGATATGGCAGTGATGTTGAAACTATTAGACAAAAATCTTAAAATGACTATCATTAATATTATTTGCGATCTAATGGTAAAATATAAACCATGCAAAAACAGATGGTTAGGGTGAGCAGAGAGATGCATACTGTAG
>NW_006159990.1:3254698-3278423 GCF_000334495.1 Tupaia belangeri chinensis | reverse complement strand
GAAAGAAATTAAAATACTCTCATGGGAATAAAGAATGGCTTTGGTGGGTTTATCAACCAGACTATACACAGCTGAGGAAAGGAACCATGAATCTGAAAGTTGGTTCATGAAATTCCAGAAATAAAATGCACAGAGAATAATAATGGGGACAAAATGAATACAACATCCCCAAACTGAAGAAGAATTGCAAATGTATAGTATAAATACAATAACAGAAGAAGAAATATTTGAGGCAATAATAGACAAACTTTCCAATATGAATAACAAACACCAATCAAAGATTTGGGAAGCTAGCATGCAAACACATACACAGACATGTTGTATAGGTATATAATATTCGAACTTCAGATTAAAAAAAGAACGAGAAAAAAATCTTAAACATTTCAAATGGAAGAACAAGAAAAAACAGAACACCTTATCTGTAGTAGAAAAAGATTGAGGTAGACTTTTTTAAGAAACCAAATTAGCAAGAATAGAATAATGTGAAATATTTAAATGGCTGAAAGAAGACTGAAACTCTAGAATTCTACATCTGGCAAAATTATTTTTCAAAATAAAGGACAAATAAAAACTGTTTCAGATAAATTAGAGCTAAAATTATTATCAATGCCTTTGCCCTGCAATACATGGTAAAATAAATGCAGACATAAGGAAAATGATATAGATTATAAACCTGATTCTACCTAAAGAAAGGAAGAGAGTTTGAAAAAACATGTGTAAAGGCAAAATATAATTTATTTTTATGTTTAATTGATCTAAACAATAAGTTTGTCTAAAAGAATATTAATAAAAATGTATTAATTCATAGTATGTAGATTAATTGAAACAACAGCAATGACACAAGAGAGAGAAAGAATCAAACAGAACCCTTTCACAGATACGTGTGCTAAATGTGTTATTATATGGTGTTAATTGATGATGGGTGGAGATTAGTTAAAAATATAGATTGGAATCTTTGAGGCAAACATTGAAAACCTTTCTAAAAGTCTAACTAAAAGGCTTAAGGAAGACATAAACTGAAATAGTATCTATTGAATGAAAACTAGATAAAGTGGGAAAAGCAGAGTGAAAGTAGAAACGAAGAATAAGTGCTATCAGTTAGGAGATTTTTCCACACATGAGAGATATTAATTAAAGTTTTCAAACAATCAATTTAACTGTGAGAAGTTTAAATACACAAATTAAAGAGTTGGTTAAACTGCATTTTAAAATATCTAACCAAATATTGTCTAGGAGAAACCCACTTTAAACGTAAAGCTTCAAGTGTTAAAAGCAAAGTTACAGAAAATAAAAGATAAATTATGCTGACGTTAGTAACAAGAAGTTGGAGTGTCTGTATTAATTTAAGGCAAAGAAGACTTCCAAATAAAGGAACTTATTTAGGATAAGGAGGGAGAGTATACAATGTAAAAAGGGGCGGGAACCAGCAGTTAGCGTAATGGCTATGTCGCTGGACTCCCACGTAGTCGACCGCGGTTTGTGTCCCGGACCCGGTGGCTTAAAACTCACGCCGGGCATATGTGCGTGCGTGCCCAAGATCCCGAGAGGAGAATGGAGGAGAAGGGATTGCGGCGTGACCATCCTCCCTGGGGGGTGATTTCTCGCTTTCTGTCTCTATGTCTCTCTCTGTCTGTCTGGCGAGCGCACGTGCCCTACAGTGAAAAATCTCTCAAAAAAAAATAAATAAATAAGGGCAATTTTCCAACACGATAGAGTAATCTATAAAGAAGATGTACCTGCAGCAGATCATCAACCATACGGAGCAAAAAACTGATAGGACTGAAAGGTGAAATAGTTGAATCGACCTTTGTAGTTGGTGATTTCAACATTCCTCCCTAAATAATAAATAGCTTAGACAGGAGAATATCACTAAGGATATAATAACATGTACAGCACAAGCAATCAGCTTGATCTAATATTCATAGATCACTCTATCCAACGACATAGAATAACATACATTCTTCTCAAACTTACATGGAACATTCAACAAGATGGCCACATTCTAGTTCATAAGATACAATTAAATAAATTAAAAAGAATAGTAAGAATATAAAGTATATTCTCAGACTAAAATTGAATTACACTATAAATTAATAATAGAAATACAACTAGGTTAATCTCCCACATTTGGAAATTAAACAACATAATTTTAAATATCACATGAGTAAAATTAGGTGCCTTAAGAAAATTTAAGAAAATGTTGAATTAAATAATAATAAATTTTTTAAATATATGAGATACAGTTAAAGCAGTACTTGGATGTTTATAGAATCAACACATATATTAGAAAAGTCATTACTACTCTTCAGGTAAAGGAGTAATAATGATGGCTACAAATAAATCTACATCCAAAAGTTTGACAATGCATGTGAAATGAACCAGTTCATTGAAAGACATTGTTGTCTATGTAGAAAATACAGAGAAATGTGCATAAAAACTTCTGGAAATAAGACAAATATAGCAAGCTGCAAGGTCAATATGTAAAAGACAGTTGCCTTTTTATATTCCAAGAATAAATAATTGCAATTTGAAATGAGAATCAATATAATTTATAATTGTACTCCCCCAAAGAAACAAAAGCAACCAAAGAAAATTTTATTGTAAATGTAACAGCATATGTACCATATCTGTATCTGTATGTAGAAAATTATAAAACACGGATGAAAAAGATCGAAGAATGGAACAAAAATGAAAAGGTATTTTATAATCATGGATTGGAAGACTCAGTATTTTTAAGATGTTAATTCTGGGGTCAGAGGGGGTCTGGTGGTTAAGGCACTGGTCTCCTACGTGGTTGACTACAGCTTAAGTCCGAGATGCAGTGGTTTGAAATTTATGCTGAAAGCATGTGCGTGTATGCCCAGTATCTCGAGAGGAGAATGGAGGAGAAAGGATTGCAGCATGGCCATCCCCCTCTGAGGGGTGATTGCTCGCTTTCTGTCTCTCTGGTGAGCACACATGCCTTATGGAAAAAAACAATTCTCTCTCTCAAAAAAAAGTTAATTTTTCCCATTTGGATCTATAAATTCAATATATTGTTGAACAAAATGTCAGGAAGCTATTTTGCAGGTATTAGCAAACTAATTCTAAAATCTGTATGGAATGCTGATTTTCCTCCCACACAAAGGCAACTCGGTGAAGAAAGAATAGACCTCTCTTTCCAGAAAGAGTAAGTGTAGCAATTGGACCTCCATAAAAAATCATAATAAATAAAGAACCTAGACAAGATCTCATACTTTTAACAAACATTAAGTAAAAATGGATCATAAACCTAGGGGTAAAATGCAAAACTATAAAAAAATTTCTAGAAGAATATATAGGAGGAAATATATGTGACTTTGTATTGAGTAAGAGCATTTAAATATAGTAAAGCATCTATTTTCTTACAAGGAAATATGTATAAACAGGTTTCTATTAAACTTAAAATATCTTTTCTGAAAGACACTATATAAAGAGAATATAAGAATTGCCATAGATTGGGAGAGATGTTTGGGAAAAGACTAATATGATAAAAGTCATCTGTGTCAAAGGTATTTTTTAAAACCTTAAAATTCAATGAAAAAGAAACAAAAATAAAACCAGTTTAAAAATAGACAGATGATCTGAGCAGACACTTTATAAAGATATATGGACAGAAAATAAGCATATGAAAAAATGCTCAGCATCATTTGTCATCAGCGCAATGCAAATTAAAGCAAGATACCCGAAGAGTTCTACTAGAGTAGAGAAATTAGTAAGAAAATTACTGACATTGCCTCAAGTTCTCAAGGATATTAAGAAATGCGAACTCTCATTACTGTAGAGAATGCAAAGTAGCGAAGTCACTTTAGAAAAGTTTGGCGGTTTCTTACAAAGCTAAGCATTGTCTTATCAAATAATCCAACAAATACACGTTTAATATTTACCCAACTTATTTAAACACTTGAAACCTGCACAAGAATTTTTACATCAGTTTTATTCACAAATGCTAAAAACTGGAAGAAATCAAAATATCTTTCTATAGGTCAATTGATAACAAATTGTGGTACATCTACAAAATGGATGCTATTCCGGAATAAACAGGAATGTGCTGAAGAGGGCGAATATTTATAACCCTTGATTTGATCATTATATACTCTATGCATGCCTTCAAAAACCACACTGTAGCTCACAAAATACACATCATTTATATGTAAATGAGAAATAATGATTTAAAAGTATAATGATCAATAATATCTTCATAAGGAAAAAATGTAAAAAGAAAGAATCTATATCCCATTGCTCTGAAAAGACAAACTTACAGACTCTAAACTGAAAAGTGTTTATCATGAGTTCAGCAAGTGTTGGACAGGTTGAAGAGATAAAACACAGCAGACATTTGGGGGCAAAACAGACAGTTCTGTATGATTATAATTGTGAGATACATGAAACTTTGGTAAAAAAAAATGCACAGAAATTTATTTCATGAAGATTTTATTTTATTCAATTAAAAAATAGATAATTTAGATAGGAAATTTCAGGACAGAATCCAGACTATGATGACGACTGCAGTTGTACTATATATACATGAAATAACTTTACTGATAAGGTTAGGGGGATAGGTGCAGCAGCTTCAGAAATGTGTCAAATCACACTTCTGAGTGAAATACAGACATATTGTCAATCTTACATATATATCCCAAATGTGGTGTTTCTTTGTTTAAAATAATGAATATGGTGTTATTCTAGTTTTTATTCTCACATACTGCATGCATGCTTTGAAAATCCATGTCCCAAAAAGATGTACAATTAAATGTATATAAAAATTATAAAATAAAATAGAAAAATAAGAAAACTAAAGTCAAAAGAACTGTAACTGCATATTGTACCTTAGCTGATATGTTTCCTATGGGGTTACAGGCAAACAACTCTAAAACTACACTGACTTGAAAAATTATGTGAACATATAACGGATAGTGGGAACCAACTTTCTCACTGTTGGACTAGGAGTTTACAGAAATGCAAGGGGAGGAGGGGAGAATGGTCCATGTGGTAATAGATTATAGCTGGAGACATTACTATAAACTTACATATAGCTGTATATAAATGTAGGTGGCTACAGAAATTTAGAAATATCTATTTTATTATATACGTAGATATGCATGTGTTGGTAAACACACATGTACATCCTGAGCTGCAATTTGAGAGGGTATAGAATGAACACCACAGTCACAAATAAACACATCTTTTTTTAGTTTGTTTTCACAGAGACATTTTTGCTATAGGGTGCATGTTTTCGCCAAAGAGACAGAGATGAAGAGACACAAAGTGAGAAATTACCCCCATGGGAGGATGGTTATGCTGCAATCCCTTCTCCATTCTCCTTTTGGGATCTTGGTCACCTAAGCACACACACCAATCATGAGGGGGTTTTTGTTTGTTTGTTTGTTTGTTTGTGCCTTTATTTTTTTTTTTTTTAAGATTAACTTTTGCTGTAGGGCCTGTGTGCTAGCCAGAGAGAGATAGAGACAGAGATACAAAAAGCAGAAATCACCATGCCACAATCTCTTTTCCTCCATTCTCCTCTTGGAATCTTGGGAACACTGCACATGTGCCCAGTGTGAGTTTAAACCACTGGGTCTGGGCCTCGAATTGCAGTCAACTATGTGAGTCCAGTGTCATAACCATTACTACATCTATCTGCTAGTGCCACGATGACCATATCTTATGTACAGGTCACAGGTACTCTTGTCATTCTGCATAAATTAAACTGCAGAATGACTGATTCTAGTATTGAGACAGGAAATATACCAGATCAGTCTGGAGCATCTTACTGTTACAGAGGTAAGAATTTTTTTAAAAAATAGAAAATATAAAACCTTAAAAGATGGGTGTATGCCACAGACACAGGAACCCTTTTCCAGGATTCCTAATGGCCAAAGCTGTAGCAAAAATGAAATAAAAACCTGACTGACTAAAGAAACCAGAGACAAATTGTTTTATATTAAAGAATTAGAAACAACGTGTCAATACTCTGTCCTCAAGCTGTGGGACACAACTTTTCACTTTAAATATGAACTCTACATTGCAAATTTATTCCATTTATAGAAAGGGAAAAAAAGGTCTCTTTACAAGCCAAAGGAACATTAACACAGTCAGATGATCAAGATTACAATCAAGAGTTGTAACATGTTTATGGTATTGTAATGATGGTGTGATAAGAAATGCACTTTATCTGCATGTTCTTCCTCCTCCAAAAGTGTAACTCAAGTCTAATCACAACAAAACATCCAAATTCCGACTGAGAAACATTTTACAAAATATTTGACTATTATCATAAAACATTATCATTAAAACAGTCAAAGTCATGGAAAACAAGGAAAATCTGAGGTGTTGTCATCACCAAGTAACACTTCACCGAAGAGACACAACAACTTAAAAATGTAAAGTGGTATCCTGGATGGAATACTAGAACACAAAGGGATATTAGGTAAACAATAAAGAAATCTGAAAAAAAAATGGACTTTGTTTATTAATAAGGTATCAATATTAGTTTACTAATTATGAAGAATATAGCTTATTAACATAAGATATTAAAAATAGGGAAATCTGGGGTGGGATATATGGATAGTCTCAGCACTATCCTCATGATATACTTGTAAATCAAATACTATTTTATAATACAAAGTAAAAAAACCAACAGGCAAAATATTTGAATAAAAATGTTATCACAAATGCTATAACAAATATCAAATAATATATGAAAACATGCCCAATATTATCAGTTCTTAGGTAAATACAGATTATATCCACAATGAGGTAGCATTACATTCCTACTAAAATAGTTAAAAATAAATATGACGGTACCAAGTGGTGGCAAGGATGCAGAGCAAAAGGAATCCATTACCGGTGGTGCAAAATGGCACAGCTAATTTAGTAAAGACTACACTAGTTTCTTGTTGAGGTGAGCACACATTTATCGTATGCTCTAACTCAATAATCCTCCTCGTATGTAGTTAGTAGAAATAATAATATATGGCTATACAAAAGAAACCTGTAAATATGTGATTATAGCAAATTTTTTCATGATTGCAGAAAACTGGAAATGCACCAGCTGTTGGTCTGGTGAATAGATGAGCAATATTTGCTTCCCCCTGTAAGACAATATTATCTAGAGATGAAAGAAAAGAAACCAGTAGTATGTGCAACAGCACCCATAAAACATAGGTGCACTATGTCACGTGAAATAAACCAGACTAAGAAAGCTACCTATTTACCTAGTCTAATTATATAATTTTCTATAAAATTGTAACAAGAAGTAAACCAGTGGTTGCCAGGGACTAGAGATGGGGGAGGGGACTGATTACAAAGATTTAATGAGGAAAATTTGGGGGTAAAGGAGATATTATAAAATGTGATTGAAATGATGTTTCTATGACAGTGCATGTCTTACAAAATTCAGAGAATTATTTTTTAAAAGTAAAATTTACCATATGACTGTTATAACTTCAACTTGACTTTAAAAAATCAATATTGCTTTCATTGTCTTTCTTAAAGTTTCTATATGGAATAAATGTGATAATTTATATGAAAGCAATTATCATACTTTAAACTATTAGGCAATATGAGCATTAGTATCTCCATACTTTAGTCTTTGAACGAATATCAATGTAGATATTTGATGTACTACTAGAGCATGTTGAAGAACCTATATGAGCTGCAGTTTTTCACTTCCATGTTATTAAAGATGTCTGCATGATGCAGTTGCTGGGTACAGACAGGGGATAACTGAAACTCAGTAGTGCAAACACATGACACCTTTTATTGCTGATGTCTCTGCCCCTAACACTACAATTACTATTGCTGCTGCTATGTCTGTCATTATTAAAATTTATAAAGCAATATATGTGCTAGGTTTTGTGGTAAACATAATACTTAAAGACTTGTTCATATAAAAAGTGAACTAAATGTATGACTGTATAAAACAGAGCTTTTAGGGTTTTTGGTAGGTGTGGGTTAGGACTTGGTTATAGGTGTGGCCAAAACACAGACTGGAACAAAATAATTAAAAAGATTTTACCAAAATTAAGCATAATTCTTTTAGCTTTTGCATACATCATGAGTGTTTATGTTTAAAATATCTAAATTTCTATTAATCTACTTTTTTAAATTACAGAAAGATATGTTCAGTGAAAAATCATAAAATCTTAAATAAAAATAAACTAATTTTGTGGAAAAAGATTAGCTGTAATTTCATACCCCTCCTCCAACTATTGTTACTGTAATGTAATGGCATGTAGCTTTTCATCTTACAGTATACACACATATATCTCACGTATGTGTGTGTGTATTATATATATATATATATGTGTGTATGTGTGTATATATACATGAGACCGAGTGAAAAAGAGAGGATGAAAGAGAGCATGATATTATACTTGGAGAAAATGTACAATCCTCCAAAACAGGAAATAAGCAAAATACTATCATTAAATGAGGAAAATCAACCTTTATGCCAATTCACATTGAGAACGTCCTAAACACCTGGAAACTTTACCTCCAGTTCACTACATATCAGCTTGTTGCCATAATTTAGCTGCTACTTTACATTATAATGACATGGTAAGGAAGAGACAAAACTGTTGTTTCCCTGCTGATGGTGTAATCAATACACACCTGTTTTCTGCTGGGAAAACTGTAGCAGTAGATGTGGTGGCTTTTTAACCTGCAAGATGATGACAAAGTAGCATGCTGAAAACACATGAATTTGACAAACTTTCACATACTGTTTGCAAATTGAACACAAGCAGTGGGGTGCTGGCATATGTGACTATTTCCATGATGACAGATTATGATGCCTCAGGTAAAAGTTAGAATCATTCATGAAAAAGAAAAGGAAGTCCAATCATGAGACAAAGCTACAGGGTATGTACTTTACATTTTCTAATATTTCAAAAGCAATGGAATTGAGTCAACAGCATACAAAGAAGTGGGGGAATGGAGAATGCATTCCATTTTTTCCCTGAATTATTTTTATTAATATATTTCAGATGAAATGAATAGCTCTGAATAATACGTTTCAGGTATTTGTTTCATTTTCTTTGCAATTATTTATTTATCCAATGTATATGTAAAGATAAGCTATGTCTGAATGTAGGTACACCATCATTTATCCTCTGACTGGGATGTATTATCCACTTCGTTGGCCAATTTCATGCAAAATTGAACAAATTAGCCACATGATCAAATTACTTTCTTCCTTAGAACAACCAAAATTAACATAGCCAAAAACAATATTGAGTTTATGATCAATTACATTTTGTAATTTATTGAGTGTGCTTTGAAAGAAAGTTAGTATTTTACTTTTGTGGTGGAGAAAAATGCAATAGCATTTAGAAACTGTCCAAAAATTACTCTGTTCATTGAAAATTCTTGTAAATTTATCTATTTATTAATGGTAACAAATAAAAATTAAAGTTCTGATCTATTTAGCTAACTAACATTTATTGATTCATTAGCCAGTTATTTTTCTTCATATGTGATCATACAAAAATAGCTTATCTTCTTCTAGGTCTAATTAAGAAATACAGATATAAAGAAAATTATATTTTAATAGAAATCATCTAGAAATGATCATTTTAACCATATTTCTTCCAAGAAAAATAAGAATTTTTTAGTAACTCTTCTCTATTTTGTTTTACATAAGTATATTATGAAAGTATTAGCTTTCCTTTATAGAAGTTTGCTTAGCATATAATTAAATCAGTCAATCAACTCTCCCATGGAGATTATAGGACATACACCTCCTAACATTTCTCCTGTGATGACAGGTCCCTTGCTGATGTCTAGATTCCAAGTTTAACCTCCTGTACACCTTCTCTGATCCATCTTGTTTTGTTCTGTTTTTAAATCTTATTCGAAATTGTTTACTTATTTGACTCGGGTTTATTGATTCATTGCCTGATTATTTCAAATAGAAGAATATTTAAAGCAAGCACATGTATCTATCTGATTCATTGTTAATATGTCACAAACATAGCATGATTCATATTACATGTTTAGCCAATGCTGGTGTTTGCCAGAATAAAAAAAATACATTGATGAAAAAATGAATTATCTTAATTGATCATTTAAAAGTACTTAGGGGATTAACGAATTCCATATTGGTGGTGCAATCAGTAGCAATCTGAACTGTAGTGCTGGAAACCATGTGGCCAACTTCAGGTTTGGATCCTTTTGTCAGAAGCACATATTCAAGATCCTGAAGATCTCGTGGGCTAGAGAAAGGGGATTTTGGTTTGATGAGATTGTGGAACATCCCTGGTCAGATGGCCACACTGCAATTACTTCTCCTCTGCCTTCCTCTTGAGATTTTGGACATTCACATACTCGCATGCTCAGCATGATTTTCATGCCACTGGGTATGGGACTCAACTTGCAGTCAGCCAAATGGGAATCCAGCACCTTAAACACTATGTCCCTTGCTGATTTCTATTCTTGCTCTCTCTCTCTCTCTTTTTCTTTGTAGAGATAGACTTGTGCCATAGGACACCTGGACTTGCCAGAGAGACAGAGAAAGAGAGACAGAACTTGAGAAATCAACGTCATCCCACCCCAAGGGAGATGGCCACAGCAATTCCTTCTCTTCCATTCTCCTCTTGGGATTTTGGGCATGCATGCACACGCACCCGGCATGAATTTCAACCCACTGGGTCCAGGACTCAAACCATGGTTCTCCATGTGGGAGTCTAGCACCTTAATCACCAAATTACCTGTCAGCCCCTCTTACTCTCTTTTAAGTATTGAAGTATTGCTAGTATAGTAATAACAATTGTAGTAGAATCTAACATAACCAAAACAGATTGCAGTAGAGAAGAAAACCTCATATAAACAAAATTATTCTTGTGAATATTTTGTTAATCCATGATGTTACACTTTACCATAATAAATTCAGCTAAGTTATCCTTATAGTTTTAAACAGCTCACTATTCCTTCAGTTAATAGATTATATAGTTGACATGGGTTTAAGGGCCATTTTGACTAAAATGTGAATCTTAATCATAAAAATTATGCTTGGTATTTTGTCATATTTATATGACCAGAGGATATAAATATATAGATATTACCATCTCACATCTCATGCTCCCTTTTGAGACTATGCTAATTGAGTGGAAAAAGCAGGGATTAATGTCTGTACAGTGAAACTTAGTATCTCTCTCTCAGGAGTAGAATTCAGCTCCTCTCCAGCACATCAAGTTCCTCCTCCCAAAAAGTAGAGACAATCAATTGTTCTTGCCTTGAATTAGAGAACAATTATGAGTTGAACAAAGAGGCAATAACAGATAATACAAAACTACTCTCAGTGCCCCTCTTGTCTGTGTTAATGTTGATGAATTCAGCTGACCAGCCTGTGCTTGACTTGTGCTTGGTCCATCTCTACTTTCTTGAATCCAATAGTCTTGGGATCTGACTTTGCCAAAGCCTGGTCAACACCATCTGCTCTGATTGACTGCCAGGATTCCCAGCTGCCCTAAAAAGTCTGGAGAGACATTCTGGTTTTTGTCTCTCCTTTGACTATTTGAGATTTCCAGATAAATGACTACCAGATAAGTAAAATATGAGAGTGCCCAAAGATAAGTAGTAATATTTCAATTTCACTTACATTTAAGGTGACTTCCAGCTGTAAAAATATGCAACATCCAATATATGCTACTTGGTTTTTGGTGAAAAATTGACAATGAATTTTGATAAACTAACGCATATACAGAGTAGACTAGAATAATAATTGTGATTCTTGTAACTATATTTGGTAACCAATATCTAAAGAAATTGACATGTGGAGACAGGTAGTGATGCAACAGTAAAATGTAACACTCTGCAAGACAATTCCATACTAAAAGGTTTCCAGTTCAAATCCAGAGGCCACACTGAGTATACTAGATACATGTTTATTCATGAAATAGGGCTGGCTGAAGATGGGGGTGAATTGCAGCTACAAGACTTTGTTCTGGGTGTTCTCTCTCTCTGTCTCTCTCTGTGTCTTTCTTAATCATGCCATAAATAAATAAATAAAAACTTAGCACAAATAATTGATCTGTATATCCTTGAAAACCGAATGCTAAAAAATAGCGTTCAAGTACTGAATTCATCTTAAACTGAGAAAAAATATTATTGAATGAAGAGAATCTTTTAAAAAGACTATGTCTTCTTACTGAATGTCCATCAAAGCAAATCTCTAATGTTCAAGTTCAGTTTAGCAAATATTTATATAACTGTATGCACTTGTCTATTTTCTGAACTTAGAACATCAGCATTCAAGATCTAAATATAATATTTTTTAATTTAAAAATTAAAAAAAGTCCAGAAATAGGCAAGTGCTTTTCCTAAAGTATGCTTTCTCTAAAAGTTAAACCTTGAGTGTTTGCTAAAACTGTATAACATCTCAATATTGTCAACAAAAATGCCAAATGCTCATTGACATAATATTTATTCTAGATTAAACAATGATAATATTTATAAATTATGTTGTCTTTTACATTGTTATTGATAATTTAATTTCACAGCTTCTCCAAATGCAGTTAAAATATGATGCTTTATTCAGTTTTAATTTATTTATCTTACATTCATTCACTGTATATCATCACAGTATACAAAATGAGATTTCCATCCAGAATACACCGTACATTGGATTAATCAAAGATATTAAGAGATATGTTATCATCAACAAATAATTTTCTTGTTTCTTATATTCTTATTTTTTTTTCTTGTTTCCTTTCTATTTTGCCTTTTTTTGTCCCCCTCCTTGATTATCTGCTTCTCAACCTCTGTCTTTCCAGCTCTCCTTTCATACTGTCTCTGGTATCAACCGTTGTTTTCCATGCCTTTTTAATTCACATTTTATTGATTCCCAAATTATCTTAATTAATCCAAATACTTACAATAGCAAGTTAGGCACATATACATATATATTATATATAAATATATAAAATCTGAATTTAGGTATAAAACTCAGTAAGTAGTATGAACATACTATAAAGTAGCACATAGTTACATAGTTGAGGCTATATAGCTTACTGTGGTCATTAAATAGGTATTTTTTAATGCATTTTTAATTTCAAGAAAAGCATGGAAGAAAATAGTAACGTTTTAGTTGAAAGTCATAAAATTCTATTTCACCAGTGCAGGATCATGTAATTAATCTCTCTTCTGTTGTGGTCCAATCTTTCCATTAAACTCTGGAAGTTAACATTCAATTCCAGACTTGCTCCTACCATTAAGCTGGCAATTTCCTTTGTTGTCTTTTGGGCTCTTATTTCTGTGTGTCTGGCTTTAGTTTCCCTGGCATAGCACTTGCTTCAGAACTTCTTGGATACCTGGTCTGGGGTTGGTAAATTATTTCAGGTTTTGGTTATCTGAGGATGTGTTTGTCTTTTCTTCCCATATGAAGGACAATCTTGCCTGGTATAGTATTCTTGGTTGAAATTGTTTTTCACTTAACACTGTAAATATATTTTCCTATTATTTCCTATATTCTTTTTAAGGAAAACTATTTGTAAGTTGTGGAGTATTATAAATATAATCAACAAAAGATCTTGTCATGAATTAATTGTAATGACTAAAGCCCACAATAATCAGGATAATCATATCTTGTAAATATAAGTTATCAAAGCAAAAAATCAGTCCGATTTTATTATTTTAAAATTTGTTGAGTGTTGTAAGTCATTCATACATGAGCAGAATTTGAAACAAAGTATGTTAAATTCATTAGTCTAACATGATAACTGATAAATATAAAAATTAGAAATGATTTTAAAATGCTTTGATTTTGAGATATTGAAAACATATTCATCTGTTATTATTTAAATGTTTAATATTATCATAATTTTGATGACTTAAAACATAAAATCATGACTGGAAGACTGGAACATCTATTTCTCTAACACAGATGCATGCACCCATATGTAAACACACACACTCCCATCTATTTGAAAATATACACAGATATAGATGCAATACTTTTATTTTCTCCTAATAGCAATACTAATAAGAAAGAGAGAAGCATCTGTATTTGACAAAAGCAGCATCAAAGGTGAAATGGCCAGGATGAAAGAAGAGTAGGGGTTTAAATGTCCACCACCATATCTTAGGCACCGTCTAATTTCCCAGATGCAAAAAACTATATAGCTTATTTACAGGTAGTATTTGTCAAAATGTTATAAAATAAAAACAGGTAGATGATGACTATTTGTCTTCATTTCTCTTCCCTTATTGATAAAACAAGGATGATGAGAGGGGAATAGTGAGAGACCCAAAGACAAGAATATATAAAGGAAGCTCAAAGATATTAAAAATGTTATAGGAAGACTACCAAAATATATTTATTAGAGCATGAACAGTAGACTAGAGTTCATACTGTACAGTAATTACATAAGAGAGAAGCATGGTGGGTAAAATTCATACTGTGCTAATCACTAATAACTAATATAAAGTACCTTTATGCCAAAAACAAATTTATTAACACTTAGAGTACAAAAATATTTAGAACACCTTGTAACTATATAAATCAAATGACCAATAACATTATTAGTAACAATTATAAAGAACATTTGTATACATAAAGATAACACAATATAATTTTTTATATTTTTTGTCTGTTTCTTTTTTCTAATCTCTTTTATAAAATTTTTTAACTACATCACCAGAGAGATCATCTTTCTCAAAAAAGTCTAAATCAAAAAAAAAAAGGACCAGCAGTTAGTGTAATGGCTATGTCACTGGACTCCCACGTAGTCCCCCGTGGTTTGAGTCCCGGACCTGGTGGCTTAAACTCACGCCGGGAGCGTGTGCGTGTGTGTCCAAGATCCTGAGAGGAGAATGGAGGAGAAGGGATTGCAGCGTGGCCATCCCCCCTGGGGAGTGATTTCTCGCTTTCTATCTCTGTCTCTCTCTGTCTGTTTGGCAAGCGCACACGCCCTATAGCAAAAACCTCTCAAAAAAAAAATCTAAATCTAATTTATCTTGTTTCTAAATGTCCTACAAATGATTATTTCATAATAATATGGGGTCATCAAAATAGCTATGATGCATTTTGCATAGAAAGATATGTCATGCTTTTCTAATGACCTAATATTTAATTATCACAAACCTATTATTTATTTTTAAAACCTCAGTCTTCAGCCAGTATGCAACTAAAACTTAAAGTTGTCTTCTCCTGTCCCATAAAGTACACACTAAAGCTATTATATATTTCTATTTATATATGTTCCATTTATTTATTCATTTTGGAAATATGTGTTAATTGGGCCTGAATTTTGTGACTTTTCTTTAAGTATTAATGATACTTATTAAATGCAAACTGAATAGGCATCACTTCTTTTCATTTTTCTTTTAAGTTTTTGCCATGTGGCACATATGCTTGCCTAAGAGAATCAGAGATGAAAAGTATGAAATTACCCCCATGGGGGATGTCCACGCCACAATCCCTTCTCCTCCATCCTCCTCTCAGGATTTTGGACATGCATGCACACGTGCCTGGTGTGATTTTGAAACCACTAGATCCAGGACTTGAACTGCAGTTGACCATGTGGGAGTTCACTGACTTAGCTACTATACCGTCTGCTGACCCCTAGGCATTAGTTCTCTCCATTTATGTAAAAACTAGATTGGTTATTGCTGTGAGTTAATGAATGCTAAGCACTTTTCATTCTTCACTTTATTAATCAGAGGTATTTTTTTTTTCGTTATGCTCAATTTCCATTATGCAATGAGTACCTAATGGGAAGATAAACTGAATCTTCGTTTATGGTTTAAAAATAGAAGATCGTGGTCTACCCAGTACCAAATCTAAAAGTCCATGGATTTCATAAAGGCAGTGGATATAACCTTTGGTAATCCCCCTTCAGGAGGAATACATGTGACTGAGATGCCGATTGTAGCATAGGTAACCCATGATATTTTACAGATTTACGTGTTGCTAGGTTGATTGAAGGAACAAAAAGCTTGCTTAGTGGAGAATCTAAAAGAACTCTTTGAAAGGTATTGTGGGAACTGGACAAGAGTGCAATGGTTCAACTTGACTGACTATGAGGCTGACTCTTATATGGGAGGTTATGGTTCCAGAAAACTTCCTGAGTACACCAGGCACATGATTCAGGGCTGGCTGAGGCTGGAATGGATCCTGCTGTCAAGACTCCATTGGGTGTGCTGCCAATCTCTCTCTCTCTCTCTGGTGAGAAATAAATAAACTCGAAAGGGGAGTTGTTAATTCTGGGAGATGTGTGCTTTTCCCTTTATACATTTCTTTCACCTGAAACAGCAATTTGATAGAGAAGACAGAAATCAGGAAGGAAAGAAGGCAGGCAAAGAAGGGCGTGAACTCAGATATCCATGGAGTTCCCCTAACATCTTTGGACTTCTATGTCTGGATGTGTTTATAAGAGAGAGAGTAAATCACTATTTTGAAATGTACAGTTATTTCAAATTTAGAAAAATTGTATATTCCAAATGATAGAGCATCAGAAAGGCAAGAGGTCTAACAAAAATAATTTGTGCTAACATTTTCAAGGGAATAGTTAGGAATGGAATACTTTAAGTAAATTTTTAATAAGGACAATTTTATTATTTCTACTTACAATAACACAAATGACTCTTAGAGAGTTAATTTTTACAGGTAAAAATTAATTAATAGATAGATGTATGTTATCTATGCTTTCACATTCTTTATCGAAAGCTATTTTTTTCTGAACCAACAGTTAGCATAATGGCTATGTCGCTGGACTCCCATGTAGTCGACCACAGTTCGAGTCCCGGACGCGGTGGCTTAAAACTCACGCTGGGCACGTGTGCGTGCATGCCCAAGATCCCGAGAGGAGAATGGAGGAGAAGGGATTGCGGCGTGACCATCCCCCCTGGGGGGTGATTTCTCGCTTTCTGTCTCTCTGTCTCTCTCTGTCTGTCTTGAGAGCACACACTCCCTATGGTAAAAAAGCCTCTCCAAAAAAAAAAAAAGGCTATTTTTTTCTGGTCTTCCAATCAAATTTAGCCAAGCAGTTTAGAAAGTAGTGATAAAAATATGGTAGATAAAAATAATAAAACTAAACAACTCAATAAGATGACTCTTTAAAAAAAAGTTTAAAATTTTAGATTAGTTGACATAGATTATTACACAAAACAAAATGCATCCATGTCTACAAAAGCGTTGAACTATCACAAATAATAGATATTCATGTATATTATATCTATAAAATGACTTTAGGTAATTTTCTGTCTGCATTTAGAAGAATGTTAGAGCTTGCACTACAAAGAACTATATAACTGTTAATTGTCACTTGAAATAACTTCCTGTTCTTCACAAGAAGGAAGTTTAATTTTGGTTCATGGTAGTATCTTCATTCTGGTATCTAATTTAAAATAATAGTAACATGCTTTTTATTACTACTATCAGTAGTAATATAAAAATATTCAAATAGTTATAAATATAAATGTTTTATGAGTTCCTGCTATTTTCCAGGCATACAAAAGTATTTGACTCTTTTAAAAAACTGATGGTAGAAATTATTAACTTCAATAACTTGCATTTTATGTTATCTGATTTTAATAAAGGCAAGTTACATTCTCAAAGTTACATTATCTATAATATCTGAAAGAAAATTGCACTTTCTGTTCTCAAAACCTGAACTTGATCCATTATATTATATTATTAACATTCATTTACCAATTTATTCTCAAGAACAATGTAATCTGCATTGTAGAATTATCAGTAAGAAAGGAGAGTAGGCTTGATTATTGTCTCCCAGCCTCCTTCATGAGAGGGGAAGAGAGAGGGAGAGGGAGAGGAGGGAAAGGGAGAAGAGGGAGAGGGAGAGGGAGAGGGAGAGAGAGAGAGGCAGAGATTGTTAGCACTTTTGACAGTCTTGCTGTGTTACAGTACTGCCCTGGCCTCCTAATGAGCTAGGATCACAGGCACAGTGTAGCCACACTCAGTGTGTTCAGGTTGGCCAGAGAATTGAACCATGCAACTTCCCAAGTAACTTTCAGCCTCCCAAGTGGTGGGAGTTACCTGTGTGCCTCTGAAGCTTAGCCAACTGATTGTCTTAAATGTTCCTTTTAAATGTATCTATCGGCTAATTCTCTATATTTCTATCATTCATCACTCAATCTATTAATTTATACCCAATAAAACACACTATTTTACTATGTAATAGAGTTTTAACTAATTCAGAGAGGCATATAGATATCACAACAATCAAGATATAGGATAATTTCACTACTCCAAGAAGTTCACGTTACCCCTTTACAATCAGTTCCTCTCACACCTGCAACCACAATTGACCACTGATCTCTGTAAAGACAGAATTGTTCTGAATAGAGCCTGTTCAGTCTGGCTGCTTTTAACTATAATGAAATGTAGCTCAATCTATGCTCTTACAGTAGATTTTTAAAAATTCAGTAGATTAACAGATTATTCCCTAGTAATCCAATGAAGTATAAATGCATATATGATGTGAGTGAACACATACATACACACACATATACAGAAATACTCAATGTACATTTACATGTAAAGTTTTCACTTTCTTTTTATGAACAGATATTTTACTTTGATAAGTTTCAATAATGATAGTGATAGATTTTTCTAAAAAATTTTTAAGAGAGTTTTGTTTTTTTGCTTTTCTTTTTTCCTATAGTACACATGCACTCACTGGAGAGACAGAAATAAACAGAGACAGACAGTGAGAAATCACCCCCCAGGGGAGATGGCCATGCCACAATCCCTTCTATTCCATTCTCCTCTCAGAATGTTGCGCACTCATGCACCTGCGGCCGGTGTGAGTTTAAGACATTGCGTTCGGGACTCGAACCGTGGTTGACTACATGGGAGTTCAGTGACATAGCCATTATGCTAACTGCTGGTCCCTACCCGGCATGAGGTTTAAGCTGTCAGATCTGGGACTTGAACCACAGTCAACTATGTGGGAGTTTAGTGATGTAACCATTACACCATCTGTTGTCTCACTGATCTTTTTTCCATTTAAATCCCTTTATTTTACTGATTTCTATATAATGATATTGAAAAAACACTAAATTATAAGAAGAATAAAAGTTTACAAGCTATTTCTTTTCATTAAAAATTAAACATGATGCATCTATTTTAGAACTATTTGTTTAATTTTATTAATTATTATTTTTATTACTTTCTATATTTGCTATTAGGTATATGTGCTCACCAGAGAGAAACAGAGAGAGAGAAAGACAGTAAGAAGCAGGCCACGCGGTCTAGGACTTGCACACCAGTCATGTGAGTTCAGCGGCACCTTAACCACCATGCCACCTGCTGACTTCATATGCATATGCATCTTACATCATATTCTATATAGAGAAATGGTCTATTTATGTGTAATTGGATCACATTTCACAAATAATTATCTACTATGAGCATTTCAGTCACACGTAAATGATGAATTGGAAGACTACCTCAAAAGTTAATAGCAGTTGGGGCCAGCAGTTAGCATAATGGCTATGTTGCTGGACTCTCACATAGTCGACCGCGGTTTGAGTCCTGGACCCGGGGGCTTAAACTCACACCGGGCACATGTGCATGCGTGCCCAAGATCCCAAGAGGAGAATGGAGGAGAAGGGATTGCGGCATGGCCATCCCCCCTGGAAGGTGAGTTCTCGCTTTCTATCTCTCTGTTTCTCTCTGTCTGGCGAGAGCACACAACCTATAGCAAAAACCTCTCCAAAAAAAAAGAAAAGTTAATAGCAGAGTAAGAGCTATTTAAAATTTATTACATGAACATCATCAATTAAAATGAAATATAAGCTCCACGGCTTAGTGGTTAAAGCAGGCAGATCCCACATGACCAACCCCACAGTTCAAGTCCTGGATTTGAGAGGTTGAGCAATATGATAGTTGTATGTAGGTGCATGTCAAAATCCGAAAAGGAGAGAGACATGGGGGATGCTTTCTCCTCTCCATCTCCTCTCCTCTCTCCCTCTCTCTCTATCTCTCTGGCAAGTGCACACCCTCTTTAACAATAATAATGATAATAATAACAATGTAATATAACTAACCCAAATTTTGTTTACTTGGAAGTATTTTTTAAATCATCAATAACATTTTAGCAATTAAATTGTATATGTATACAATGAAAAAGTAAACAACTGCAAATCAACAAAAAGTTAAACACAATCCTGTGATATTTTCAAAAAGACTGTGCCTTAAATTGCTAAGTATATGTCTCACTGTCATATTTATAGGTACACAAACTAGTAGAAATGTATTCATGTCTCATGCTATAGCACTCAAAGAACTACTGATGCAAAATAAAATAATTACTTATAATTTTATGTTGCTTTTACAGAATTACTTTCTGTAGATAAGAAAAAAAGGTACACTTAGTTTTAATTACTGGCATGACTAAAACACTTATTTGTTCAGTTTTGCAAAATTACTTTAAATATTTGTTTCAAGACATTGTTTCACAAAAGTAAATAAATATTTATAAGTTAGGAAAAATTATTTAGTATAACATTGTTTTTCACTGTGAATTTCTTATAAATAAGCCCCATGGCATTACTTAATAGCATTATTTTACCTTATATGTTGTTTTAATTTAATGTAATTTAGTCAACTAATTATTTAAGCCTGTCTCTGAACTTTTAAGGAGGTTTGCTTTTCTCTCTACTTCTTCCCAAATTCCTATATAACAACCAAGGATTACATGCCACCTAGGCTCGTGCAGAAAACTGGCATTCTCTCTGCTTCCTTCTTTCACATTCATTTACAATTAATCTCCTCTAAGCTGCTTTTACCTGTCAGAATGCCTGCACCATTTAAAAAATTATAATTGGCATATTATTTCATTAATGTATTTTTTAAAAATATCCCTTTTTAAATTTCACTTTTGCTCTCTTAGGGCTTTAGTGATGAACAAGTTTTTTTAAAAATCCCATTGCTTTTGAAATAACTTCTCCACTATGAATTTGTTTTTGTCATCTCATACATTCTACCCAAAGATGATTCTGTTGCATATGATTAAACTTTCATTCTCACTCAGTACCATAGAAAACTTGCTTATTTGAGTCTCTTCTTCCGTCATTCCTTACTTCAGTTATGTATAAGATTAAAATTTGTGTGGTATAGTATATTCTCATTGCATACTCTGACCACCTTATTTGTTGTAGACATCTATTAGATGCTAAATCTTACCCAACTGCTGCTCATCCCAGTTTTGCCTTATCTATGTATTACTAGAATTCATATTTTAACATATGATCCAAAAAAATCACAAATGTATGTGCAGAAACTGAGACCAGAAATATAGTAGAGCTTCACTGTTGTCTCTACTGACAGGTTTCTGAATACTTTGGAAGATTAAGTTGTAGCAGTTCAAGCTGTTGTTAAAACCACATGAAGTCTATGAATAAACATTCCATCAAAATTATTCTTAGAAGGACTGGTTCCATGACCTGGTGGTTAAGACAGCTACAACAGATCCCCCATGGTCCACCCAGGGGTACGTCCCAGGCTCTCCAGCTTGAGAAACATTCCTGGCACATGTACAATCAAATATACACGAAATCCCAAAAAGAAGATGAGATGGAGGAAAATGGATTTGTGGCATGATCATTTCTAGTTAGAGGTGTTTTCTCTCTTACCCCACTTCTCTGTCTGTCTTTCTGGAGACTGCCTGTGCACTCTGGCAACATTAAAAATATATATCCTTAGGGATTTAAGTGCTAAAACCTTAGTATTTTATGAACAGTTTGAGAAAAAGAATTGTATGTACTTCTCCATTTATTACTCCTTGCATTACTAGGAGTATTGTATTGCCCAGGCATAGTGGACAGTAAATTATATTTGTTGAGCTGGAATATCCTAAAATAAATTCAACTTTTAAGAAATAATTTTGAGGCCAGCAGGTGACATAGTGGTTAAGGCACTGGCCTCCCATATGACCAACTGCAGTTGGAGTCCTTAACCTGGTGGCTGGAAAATCACGCAGGGTGCAGGCATGTTCAAAATCCTAGGACGAGAATGGAAGAGAAGGGATTGCAGAGGGGCCATCCTTCTACGGGGTGATTTCTCACTTTCATGCTCTCTCTGCCTCTCTCTGGTGAGTGTATGTACTCTATAGCAAAAATAAAAATAAAAAGGTAGCTATTTTTACTGTAATTATACTTTAATATCTTGTTTATTTACTAAAATATAGGAAACTAGTAAAAAGTTTCTACCTTTCCTTCAGCTTCATAAACTTAAGACAGATTTTCTTCTTGATTATAGGTCCTTAACTTCTCTTTTCTTAGATTATTTATTTTATAAAAGTTGCATTTGTAAACACTTTATCTGTCTCTTTGCGATGTTAATCTTCTCCAGCCTCTTGGCAGTTTTACAACCCAGGAGAGCCACTTTCGAGGACATGGGAGCCATCCTTTTCAAAGGTAATCACTGAGGAAGTTAGTGTCCCTGTCTCCCAGTCTCTGTGGGAGGTAGGAGCCCAAGTTCCTTAAGAACCTATTAGCAAACACAGATGGCCTAATCACAACCACCATTCTTCCTCATAATGTCTTGGGTACTTTATGAGGAACATTCTTTTTTTTTTCTTTTTTTCTTACTGCAGCAGTCTTGAATAAAGTCTTGCCTGTTTAAATCTATTCATTGTACTTTTTCTTTGACATTAGTTTGCCTTTCCTTAGTATTACAAGGGAAATTCTCATACTATCAAGAAAAACTTTCCTAATTTAGAAACTTTCTATCTCTAATATTAGAAAACACAAGTTCCAGGACATCTGGTTAGTCAATTATTAGTGATAGTGAATCTTTCATTGTAAATAACAGCTGATAATTACATGTCACTTTAACTTCTCTGTGGTCTTATGGTTCCATAAAAGTGCCCACTGATGGCTTCTTCTAAGCTCCACATTTGCATTTGCAGTGTTTTCTACTTCAAATAAAGACATGTAAAATATGAAACTAATGGGGGACTCTTTAGAAATGTGGACAGTCATTATTAGTCTCCAAGTCCCAGTTTTCTAATCCATAGATGTCCTTTCTAAATTTGAAGCAATTTACTCTGTAAATTCCTTACATGTTATTCTAAATATAGAGGTATCTTCATTTAAAACTCATGCTTATTCAAAAAAATGTAAACAAATTATTTGGGGCTCAGTCAAGCTGGTTCAGGCAGTAGGTTATTGTTATGTGAAGCTGGAGCCATATGGAAAGGCGAGGGGTTTGGATTTTGGGTCTACCTGAATACATCTGGTTCAGCTATGATTCTGGCTGTCAAGAAGGCTGGGGGACCAGAACTTGGCGTAATGGCTATGTCACTGGATTGCCATGTAGTTGACCGTGGTTTGAGTCCCAGATCCGGTGGCTTAAACTCATGGCAAGGGCGTGTGTGTGCGTGTCCAAAATCCCGAGTGGAGAATGGAGAAGAAGGGACTGCAGCATGGCCATCACCCTGGGGGTGATTTTAATTCTGTCTCTCTGTTTTTCTAGCAAGTGCACATGCCATATAGCAAAAACCTCTTTAAAAAAAAAAAAGAAGGGAACCAGCAGTTAGCGTAATGGCTATGTCGCTGGGCTTCCACGTAGTCGACTGCGGTTCACGTCCCGGACCCGGTGGCTTAAAACTCATGCCGGGCGCGTGTGCGTGTGTGCCCAAGATCCCGAGAGGAGAATGGAGGAGAAGGGATTGCGGCGTGACTATCCCCCCTGGGGGGTGATTTCTCGCTTTCTGTCTCTATGTCTCTCTCTGTCTGT
>NW_006159990.1:3241818-3254667 GCF_000334495.1 Tupaia belangeri chinensis | reverse complement strand
CAAACGCCCAGCTGCTTCAGATGAAAGCCCTCCAAAAAAAAAAAAAAAAAAAGAAGGCTGAGTTTCTCTCTCTCTCTCTCTCTCTGGCTCTCATGAAAGAAAGAAAAAAACAAGAATCGTTTCATTCTGGGACCAGAAGTTGATGTAATGGCTATGTCACTGGGACTCCCATGTAGTCAACCACTGTGATTCATTCTACCAAAGGGATATGTATTTGATACACTTTTATTTATTTTAAGGCTTTATCAATTAAATCATTTTAAATTTCTCTAGACTAAATCATAATATTCCTAAAATTCCTAAAAGAAATAAAGTGACCAGAATGAAAATTGCTTAAATTAAAATAATTTCTTTTCTAAGTATAAATCATAACGGTATTGTTGATATATTTGAATAACATTCAGATTGTTATAAGATAGAGGCAACCATGCTGGTATATAAATCTTAATATGAAAGCATTAAGGATTTTATGGGGGGAACAGTTAAGTTTCAATATGTAAGGGAGTGCTTTGGGAAATTTACATTTGCTTTATAACCTCATTATATTAAAATTTAGCTATATAGTTGAAGCACATATTCACAGCTTAAGGCTTTCTTAAACTACACTAGAAAATTGTTTAATCTTTGAAAATGAATTATATAGCCATACTTTCACAATTTTTTCCTATGAGACTAATCTTTTTTCCTAACTTGAAGAATTTTACCTCAATTATATAATAATGATTAAAGCGTGTATTTATTGCATAAAAGACTTAACAAACAATGACACAAACCAACTCCTGCCTCCCCTTTAGTTTTGCATCCTTACTGCACTCCTTTTCTCAGATTCTTCTAACATCCTCTCATAGTCTTACCGTTAGGACTCAGTAGATGGGCATCCAGTTTTTATTTACATGTTCTTTCTTTTTCTTTTTTGGAAAGGTTTTTGCTATAGGGTGCGTGTGCTCGCCAGAAAGACCGAGAGAAACAGAAAGCAAAAAATCACCCCCAGGGGGGATGGCCACACCACAATGCCTTCTCCTCCATTCTCCTCTCGGGATCCTGGGCACACACGCACACGCACCCAGCGTGAGTTTAAGCCACCGGGTCCAGCCATTATGCTAACTGCTGGTCCCTACATGTTCTTTTTAAAAGTTATTTCCTTTATTTTATTTATCATATAGTTATTTTCAGAGTGAGACTGAGAGGGGAGAGAGAGAGAGAAAGGGAGAGAGAGAGAGAGAGAGAGAGAGGAGCAAGCGAGGGAGAGAGAGAGAGAGAGAGGAGAGAGCGAGAAAGCAAGTCACCAGGCCCAGGACTGGAACTGTAGTTAGCCATGCGGGATTCCAGTGCCCTAACCACCATGCCCCTTGCCTGTCCTTTTCTTCACATTTTCTAACAATTTTTAGCTTCATGTTTTTTATTTTATTAAAAAATATGACTTAAAGCTATAGCTATCAGAAGCTGTGCTTTGAAACTTCATAATATGGAAGTACTAAAATATCTGCCCAATAGAAGATTTGTTTGAGTTTCCATGTAAGTAAAATCCTTAGCCACTAGATCTTGAGCTGATAAAATGAAATCAGCTTTCAATCAAAAAAGGTCTGTTGGATTGTTGTGGAACCTCTAATTCTTTAACTTTGGGATACTGCCCTGGAGAGGAGCTGAGAACTAAATAAAAATGGACTGATGCTTATACTGTCAGTTTCTCTAATAGGAAGAAAAAAAGAGCCAAGGTGACTTTTTATTGATTCTTTCCTCCTAAAGAACCTTTGTTCTTGAAACATTGTCTTCATTCTCTTTTCAAATAGAAATAATTTATTTCTCACAAATTTGCTGTCCATAAACTTGTGTAGATGATTGAAATGTATCTTCATTGGGTTAGTGCATGGCATGGTGGTTAAGGCAGCAATTTCTCACATTGCTGGACTATATGGTTCTAGTCCCAGACCTGGCAACTTGAGAAAAACATTGGATACATGTGCATGCATGCCAAAAGTCCCAAAAGGGTGGAGGAATGAAGGATAAAGATCATAGCATGACCATTCATAGGTGTATTTTCTCACTGTCTGCCTCTCAGTTGAAAGTATGCACAAATTAAAAGGAAAAAATCGGTGCAAATATTTATATTGAACTTGCTAAAACATTAATGTTTGTGATTAAAACAACAAAATATATTGAATATTATATGAAATGTTTGCTTGCTGAATTAGTTCCCACACCTGTGTAATATAAGTTAGTAAAATTTAAACTTTGATATACAATATTTGATTCTATAATGCTGCTTCCAATAATTTATTGGCTATATAAGTTTATACATATATATGTGTGTGTATATATATACATACATATGTATATATACATATATATACATACATATATACACATATATATATGTATAAATATACATATATACACACATATATATGTGTGTGTGTGAGAGAGATTATAAATTTAAGAAATATATTTATGTATTTATTTAATTCCATTTGCTATTATTATTCTTTTTTAAATTTGATCAGAGAGAGAGAGAGAGAAAGGGAAAGTGAGAAAGCAAGCTGCCAGCTTCAGGACTCAAATCACAGTCAGCCGTGTTGGAATCCAGCACCCCCAACCATCATGCTCCCTGCTGGGCCCTGGGACTGTAAATTAATAAGAGGCATCCAGGTTATTAATACGGGAGAAAAAGAATGTGAAATAAATATGGAGTGTAGCACTAATGAGTTGTCAACACATCTATGGCTTCCTCCTTTTCTCCTTAAAAATAAAATCACAAGTAATGAAAGAACACTAAAAATTCAGCAGTCTCCTTGGTCTGCTCCTGATTATAACCCTACATTGAGAGAAAGAATAACAACATTACAATACTGATGACCATTATTTAATTACATTGGATGTACATTTTCTTTTTCCTTCATTTAATATGGAAAATTGCTTTTGACTATAATTTTTTTCCTATTTTTAAATGTAGTGTCTGTATTTTAATCTGTAATCTTTTAAAGTATTGAATTACGTGGTTTGACTTTACACTACGTGAAGATTAAGTATTTCCTTTTGTTCCTTTTAAATTAACCTTCCATTAGTTTTGAGTGATCTCTCCTTCTTGTATTATGGAATAGCACATAAAAAAGGATCTTATCAATTTTTACTATACCCTCCATAATCTTAAATAACTCAATTATATTCACTCTATCTCTTCACATTTCCAGGCTAAATAATCTTAGCTCTTCTACTTTCCTTTAGCATACGCTTAAGTTTCATTCTACTTTAACCATCTTATTTGTCCGTTTGCGAACTCTTTCATTCTTATCCTCCCCCAGGGGATACATCCTAACTTAAGACAGTGCTTCATATTGGAAGATTCTATATATAATTATAACATACATTAGTGCTATTAATTTGCATTTATATACCATTTCATTTATGCAAAGTGCTTTTCAGTTTATCTTTGTAATATTGCTGGGAACTTATTAGCATATGTTTTTGGAAAGAGAAAGTATAAAGAGGTTGAAACTAACCCCAAATCACAATAGATACATCTAAATCATCTACTTAAAACAACAAAAAAAATCTTTTTTTATTTAAATAATTTACTTAAAATGGTAATTTGATTGATGAGAACTTTACTAAAAGACCTTGTTAATTTCTAGCAGTAAAAAGAACAAGTGAACAAAATGAAATTTTATATACTTATTCTCTTAAAACTAATAAGACCATTTGTTAAATATGCCAGTGACTTAGCAAAGTATAACTTTGCCATTTATTTTGAGTTTAAGATAATTTTGTTCAAGGAATAATGAATTTCCAATATTTAAAAACTAAAAGTAATTGCACTCAAAAATAATTGGGGTGACTTGAATCTAGAAAATGCCTATTAGATAGGCAGATTTAGCTTCATATACCAAGAAATATCTCTTCTCCCTGCTCATATAGATTAGAAGAGGCTATTCTCATTATTTTAACTACACAACCCTGTTTTAGATTTGGCTGGCTGGAAATTGACCATATTAATTCCTTGGCTTTCTGTCACATGTCTAAATGTAAAGTCTGTTATTACATGCTACCTTGACTGGTGAAATCAGGAAAGCCAAATGGCTTCTTCATAAGCGCAGTTGCAGTGCCATGGACAATGAGCATTGCTGAACAATGCTGGATCCATGTGGAAGGCAAAGGGTTCGTATCTTAGGTGGACCTGAAACACTGGTTTCACCCATGATCTTGGCTGGCTGGGAGGTTTGTGGAAGGATTGTGGCATGGTGAGATTCTGTCAAGGGTAATCCCCTCTCTTTCTCTCTTAATAAATGATATAAATGTTTAAAAGATTATTATAGCTACAAATTTCAATGTCTTCTGTGTCTAGAAATAAGATTCTCTAACCACACGATCCTTTTTATAAAACAGACCAGGTGAAGTTTCTGCTTATTCTTAAGTAGCAGATTACAGTTCCCTGTCAGTCCACAGAATGATCTGAACAAACTCATCACATCCTCAATTAGGGACCAGGGGAAACTTGACCCTCTTGTGGGTCAGTCCCTCAGAGCTTCTGTTCTGGACTGTAGCCATTGTCTGGCTTCGTGTGGTAGGTAGTGCTCTTCTCCCTAATCAGTGGGTGAATATAACGCAACAGCTCTCCATATTTCCGCTAGGGTCTGTGTCATGTGTTTAGCCATATCTATAATCCTATGGTGAAAATTCCTTCCTCCTCCAAAGGGCAAATAGGACATGATTTAAAGCATCCTTTATTTGTAGTTCTTACATCACTGAATCCTTTGTCCGCCAATGAAGGACAATCTTAAACAGTTTATCATTTGTTTGACGTTTACATCTCATGTTATTTGAAAAAGTTGTGAAATTGTTGGCCTTTACAAATAAGCGTGAAAGTTTTCCAGGAATATTTTTTGCTCTGTTCGCTTCTTGAAGAGTAGTCTTTGGAAAGCAATGTATTATGATAAAAGTAATTTTATATACTAAGCACCAAAATTTCTGTTTTTATAAGAACCTTAGTGAAATTCAGCTGATTTCAGTTTGTCATGCAGAAAAACCACAAGGAGAAAGAAAAAATATATGTCACGAATAGAAACAGAGAAGGCCTATTAATCAATGCTAAGTTTACTGAAAAAGTGCTTTGTGACAAAATAAATATTAGCTCATAATCTCACTTAATTTTTATAATTATTTAAAGGGACAGCTGTATTTCCTTCTTTAAAACATGAAGGAAACTAGTTGGTGATACTACAGTAAAAAATATTAGTATGTGAGGCAATTCCACATGTAGGGGTTCCAGGTTCAAGTCTGGACACCTCCCTGAGCATCCCATGCTCATACACTGACAGAAGGCTGGGGGTGGATTGTAGAGTCCGGGCAATGTTGAAGGTGCTGCCTCTGTCACTCCCTCTCATATCTAGAAAAAAAAAAAAATTGAGTGAATAACATTAAAATAAAAATAAAAAAATAAAAACATGAGAGATCTAATTCTGTGAGATATCATATAACCTTTCAAAATGTATGCAGTTAATGCATAAGAGAATTCTTTCATTGGTTTAAAAAAATAGATTTAGTTTTCATTACATCAGAAAACAAAAATAACACAAGAATAAAAGAAGAAAATATACAGAAGGGAGGAAAGAAGGGCAGGAGGAAGAGAGGGGGATAGAAAAATTCGAGAAAAATGCTTCGTTATATTTTTTATGTGTACGTGTGACCAGTTAAAAAATGAATCCTCCGTTTCCCTTTCAGTAAACTACTGTGGAGGCCAGTTTTCCTTCTTAGCTCTTTTTCGTCATTTGTTATTTTTGAAAAGTATGTGAGAAGTGCTGTGTAAAGAAAAAGCAAATTTAAATCTAGACATGAAATTAGGCATTATGAAGTAATACAACCATCACCTTTTAAAGTCATTAAAAACACTCAGAAATTCATTTAAAAATATTTAATGACAATTTACTACATATCTCAGCGTAACTAAAAAAAGAAAAAGGAAAAAAATGAATGTTTCCAGCACAAAGTAATGACAAATGGTTGAGATAATGGGCATATTTATCCTGATTTAAACATTACACATGGTGTTCTTGTACTGAAAAGTCACATTGTACGTCATAAGTATGAAAATTATTATCTCAACTAAAAATACTTCATATCGTTTCTCACTCTTTTCCAATTAAAATTGCTTTTTGTTTAGTTCCAACATTCATGAGAAAAGTAAAACCTTCATTATAGTCAAATTTTTGGTTTTAATTCAACTTGTTATTTTTTTTGTAATTTTAATTGATTATTTTAGTGGCAATATAGAATCTTTAACTGTAAATTAGGTATCTATAAAAGCTTAGAAATACAATCTGTATAAAATTATTTATATTGAAAATACATGTCTAATTTTATACAATGGACTTATTCTATTACAGCAAAGCAAAGGGAGACAGTAGTAATTTATTTAGAAAATGAGCAGGAAAATTACAAGTTTTAAAGTGTGATACAATTGTAATAGACGTTTGGCTTTTTTTCTAAACAGGAAAATACAGTGCCCTTTTCAAAGACCATAAAAACACTTAAATACTTTTCAGTTAATAACTTTGTGCTAAAATATTCAATGGAGGTAATATTATTACACACATAATTAATTTTGACCCATATTTACTATTATATATTATTATGATTATTAGCGAATGAATGCAATGTGGTCTACATCATATTGATCAAAGATTCTGTCTTTCAACCTGCAAAATACTTTACATTTCACTCAGCTTTAGAGAGCGAATAATCATAATATTGTTTTCAAAATGAGGAATAAAAAAATACTTCTGCTTTTTGTTAATGTTACTTAAATGTCTCAAGTCCAAAGAGCTTCCATGTTTATTGAATATCTGTATGACTATCGAAAATAAGTACTTTTTGAGATACAAACTATGTAGTAGGTATAGTTCATAGAGAAATATAGTATCTTTCTGTGAAAGTATAGCCCCATATTCAAGCTGAGGAATTGGTTTCAAGTGAAGCTGTGCCCTTACTGTCACCTTCAGGTCTGCAGTGAGGCCAAGAGGACTCATACTCCAAGGAATTCATTTTGTATGGGATGTTAATAATTACTAATATATATATCAAATTATAAGTCTTGTAGCAGTAAATTTCGATCTTAGAAGATTTACATGATTATGTTTTGCACTTTTAAAATTTACATTTAATCACTGTACATCTTCATAATGTACAAAATGTTTTTTTCCAAGCATGAATGCAGTGCATGTCAATCAAGTCAAAGATATCACCATATACATTATCTTCAGTAGGTAACTTTTCATTCATGTTTCTGTTAATTTTTTACTTATTTTAAAATTTGGGTAAATTTGTCCTTTGTGCAAAATTTCAGTAATGACTAATAGTCTGATTACTTATTAAAGATTATCATTTTTAAAAGTCAGGAATCTTTGGGCTGGCTGTGTGGCCTGGTGCTTGGAGCAGCTAGATCCCACATGGTCAACTACATGTTTCAAGTCCTCAGTCTGGTGTTGTGAGAAACATGCTCGATGCTAGATTCACAATAGTAGAGAGAGATGGAAAAGAAGGGATTGTGAGGTGACCACTCTCCATGGGGGTGCTTTCTCTTCTTCCGCTCTGCCTCTGCCTCTCCTTTCTCTGGCAAGTACACATGCCCTGTAAACATCTTTAACTTGGGAGCAACATCTCATCCATAAGTCAGTTGTTCTTTTCCTAATTGAGTATTATACTTATTTTCAGACTCATGTTTTTTATGAACATCGGTAAAATTACAGGCACAATAATTTGATTATATTTGTTTATTATATGAAATCATACAAAAAAAATTAAGATAGCCACATGCAGAAAATGAAAATCTTTAGTGTTTCATCAATATGTCATGTATGCCATACTTTGAATAAGAGTGCTTTGGGAAAATGGTAAAAAAACATTGATCATAATAAAAATGTCTCTGATAAATTGATAAACTAACTAGTGGTAGTACAACACACTGGTGAGGCTAAATAATGAAGCTGGGACAATACTTTCTAGCAGAGAATCTTTTTAAATTTTTGGGGGGGTTACCGTTGAGCATGTGTGTTCACTGGAGAGACATAGAGAAAGGGAATAATCCTTCATTATCTTCTCTGAATATTGGGCATGCACACACATGCACCTAGTGTGATTTTTCATGTCACTGGTTCAGGGACTTGAATCATGAATAGCCATGTGGGGATCCATTGCCTTTATCACCACTCCATCTGCTGACCCCATTCTAGCCTAAAGTCTTTGAACATAGTGGTGTAAGGCAATTTGAATGAGAAGGTGCAAGTTACACAGTGAAAATAAAGTCAGTATGTCTTGTTATTCATGTAGGATTGTGTGTTAATTTTCTAATTTTGTTTAACAAATTACTAATGACTTGGAAATTTAGACAACTAAACTTTATTACTTGTAGTTCTGAATGTCAGAAGACCAAAATGCATTTTACAAGCTATTACCAATGCACTGGGAGAACTGTTTAGATTTGTTGTCATTCCCAACTTTTTTTTTCTTTTTTAATTTTGCCATAGGGTGATTACACTAGCCAGAGAGAGATAGAGACAAAGAAAAAGAAAGTGAAAAATACCCCCCACCCCCTCAAGTGTTATTTAACATATAACATCCCCATGGGGATAGTCACACAACGATCCCTTCTCCATTCTTTTGGGATTTCAGACATGCACCCAGACACGTCTGGTATGATATTCAAATCACCGAATCCTGCACTTGAACAGCGTTTAACCATGCGGAGTTCAAAACCTTAACCACTACACCATCGGCTGGCCCTTTCATCTAACTTCTTAAGTTTTCCTGGATTCTTTGACTCAGCCCCTTCCTTCATTTTCAAAGCATTTTGCTACACCTTCTGATTCTGTCATATCTTCCCTCTGACTCTGATACTGCAACCTTTGTGAATCTATTAGGCCCAATTAAAAAATCCAGGGCAAGTTTCCCATCTCAAGATCCTAAAATTACTCATATTCATAAAGCCACTTTTGACATGTCAAATGGCATTCTTGCAAGTTCTGGAGATTAGAATATGGACATTTTTAGGAAAAAATACTCTTTTACCATAACATGGGAAGACATAAATAACATCAAAATGATAACAGAGGGACAGGTCAGATAGTGATTAAGAATAAAGGGGTAGATATCAAAGGTCAAGAGAACACTCAGTCAGAAAAACACTCGCACAACTGTATTTATTGCAGCACTATTCACAATTGCTAAGACATGGAACCAACTCGAATGTCCACAAATGGATGATTAGATTAAAAAAGTGTGGCACATATATGCTGTGGATTATTATTCAGTCATAAAAAAGAAGGCTCTGGAATTTGATAGGAAGTGGATGAATATGTATTTGCTGCTGAGTGAAGCAAGTCAGGCTATGAAAGAGAGACATTGTATGTCTCCACTTAGCATATGCTGACTGTCCGCACTTTATGGTAGAGACTAAAAGACTGGAGGATATAAAAACATTAAGAATTGTTATGGACACCAAATACAAAGTGGAAGGAGAATGTGGTAGGGGAAGAGCACAGAAAAATAAATTTGGGGAAAAAATGGAGAGGTAAGATATTTGTGGGACACAGATATGGTTTACCATCTGTTGATGAGGATCTGTATAGTATTCTCAGCTGCACTGAGATCTATATCATGCTGGGTAAAGTTTGTTTACAATCTAAATAATGTATAGCGACTGAATGTATAAATAATAATAATGATTATAATATCAATAATAATAATGGAAAAAAGAAATAAAACCTGAAAAATTAATGTGAAAAAAAAAGAATAAAGGGATAAGTAGAGAATAAGTGTTCACAATATGCATAAAAGGGGCAATTCATTAATTCAGTTATTATTTTAGACATTGTAGACCAAGAGTTAGGACAGACTTCTGATATAAAACATTAAAGACAGAACTACAAATTTAGGAGACAATATAGAAGTAATAGTTTAATAGAAGGCGGGCAGGTGTTATGGTTAAGGGTGCTGGATTCCCACTGTTAGAGTCTCCGACGTGGCTGCTTCTTTCTCACTTTTTCTCTCTCTCTCTCATTATGGCCAAATTAAAATAAATAAATAAAATTAAGTAAAATAATTCTTATAAAAAGAAGTAATAGATGAATATGCTGACTGGCTAAGACTGATAAAATGTATAGAGTCAGCCCTTCATTTTCAGAAGTTTTACATTCATGGATTCAACAACTGTAGATCAAAAATATCCAGGAAAAAATAAAAATAATAATACAACAATAAAAACAATCCAAAACAAGAGTGTAATGCTATTTACATAGCACATTGTCTCAAGTATTATAATAATCTAGGGATTATTTAAGGAATATGGGAGAATGTGCATAAGTTATAAGCAAATACTACACCATTTTATAAAAGATTACCTCCAAATTTTGGTATCCGTGGAGAAAGAGAGTTCTACAACCAATCTTCCATAGATACTGAGGGATCACGCACGCATGTACAGACACACACTCAGACATATACGTGATTAGATTGAAAAAGTGTGGCACATATACGCTGTGGATTATTATTCAGTCATAAAAAAGAAGGCTCTGGAATTTGATAGGAAGTGGATGAATATGTATTTGCTGCTGAGTGAAGCAAGTCAGGCTATGAAAGAGAGACATTGTATGTCTCCACTTAGCATATGCTGACTGTCCGCACTTTATGGTAGAGACTAAAAGACTGGAGGATATAAAAACATTAAGAATTGTTATGGACACCAAATACAAAGTGGAAGGAGAATGTGGTAGGGGAAGAGCACAGAAAAATAAATTTGGGGAAAAAATGGAGAGGTAAGATATTTGTGGGACACAGATATGGTTTACCATCTGTTGATGAGGATCTGTATAGTATTCTCAGCTGCACTGAGATCTATATCATGCTGGGTAAAGTTTGTTTACAATCTAAATAATGTATAGCGACTGAATGTATAAATAATAATAATGATTATAATATCAATAATAATAATGGAAAAAAGAAATAAAACCTGAAAAATTAATGTGAAAAAAAAAGAATAAAGGGATAAGTAGAGAATAAGTGTTCACAATATGCATAAAAGGGGCAATTCATTAATTCAGTTATTATTTTAGACATTGTAGACCAAGAGTTAGGACAGACTTCTGATATAAAACATTAAAGACAGAACTACAAATTTAGGAGACAATATAGAAGTAATAGTTTAATAGAAGGCGGGCAGGTGTTATGGTTAAGGGTGCTGGATTCCCACTGTTAGAGTCTCCGACGTGGCTGCTTCTTTCTCACTTTTTCTCTCTCTCTCTCATTATGGCCAAATTAAAATAAATAAATAAAATTAAATAAAATAATTCTTATAAAAAGAAGTAATAGATGAATATGCTGACTGGCTAAGACTGATAAAATGTATAGAGTCAGCCCTTCATTTTCAGAAGTTTTACATTCATGGATTCAACAACTGTAGATCAAAAATATCCAGGAAAAAATAAAAATAATAATACAACAATAAAAACAATCCAAAACAAGAGTGTAATGCTATTTACATAGCACATTGTCTCAAGTATTATAATAATCTAGGGATTATTTAAGGAATATGGGAGAATGTGCATAAGTTATAAGCAAATACTACACCATTTTATAAAAGATTACCTCCAAATTTTGGTATCCGTGGAGAAAGAGAGTTCTACAACCAATCTTCCATAGATACTGAGGGATCACGCACGCATGTACAGACACACACTCAGACATATACACACATATAGACACACACACATACATACATATATGTATATGTATGTGTGTGTGTGTGTGTGTGTGTGTGTGTGTGTATATATATATATATATATATAGGGGTTGAGTCCAGGAATAAAACAAACAAAAAAAAGGTTCGTAAGTAAAGATTAAAGGAAAGATTAAAGGAGACTGCAGATTCATTAAAACCAAGAAAGTAAGTACTTTAATGAAAGGATCGTCAGGCAGAGAAGCAGGTAAAATAGTACGTGAGAAATAGTTACCAAATACCACTGAGAAAAGACAGTATAAATAGATTGAATACATGTCTAGCACTCCAGCTATGTCAACTAGTATGCTAAGTATCTTAAAGTACATTACATCCTCTCATTAATACATTAAATCTACAAGGTATTTGTTTGATATGATTTTTTATTTTTCATTTTTGTTTTGTTTAGATGTTTTTGCCTTAGGGCACACGTGTTCCCCAGGGGGGAGAGAGAGACAGAGATAGGGACAGTGAGAAGAAAAGTGAGAAATTACTCCCTTCGGAGTGGAGGGGGCGTGGATGGCCATGCTGTAATCCCTTCTCTATTCTCCTTCCAAAAATTTGGGCAGACACTCACATGAGCCCAGTGTTATTTTTGAAGCAACCAGGTAGAGAACTAAAAACTTGGTCGACACTGTGGAAGTCCAGCAATGTAACCACTGTGCCATCTGCAAGCCCCAAGCAATGACTTTTCACAGATGAAAAATATGAGGTGAGTCTTTTAGATTATTTATCTAAAAGTTTCAGGGAATGGAGGCAGTTGTGTCTAATTCTCAAACTTGTGGTCTGTTCATTTCTTCATGCTACCGTTATAAGGAGTAGAAAACAGATTAAAAATGATTCAAGGGAAATGGTATGTAAACAAAACACTAATGAAAAAGTGAAGACGGAACCAGCAGTTAGCGTAATGGCTATGTCGCTGGACTCCCACGTAGTCAACCGCGGTTCGTGTCCCGGACCCGGTGACTTAAAACTCATGCCGGGCGCGTGTGCATGCATGCCCAAGATCCCGAGAGGAGAAGGGATTGCGGCGTGACCATCCCCCCTGGGGGGTGATTTCTCGCTTTCTGTCTCTATGTCTCTCTCTG
>NW_006159990.1:3216767-3241787 GCF_000334495.1 Tupaia belangeri chinensis | reverse complement strand
GGGAGGCCCGTGCCCCCGACAAAAAAAATCGTTGCAAAAAAAAAAAAAAAAAAAGTGAAGACAGTTAAGTATAAACTACCGTTTTGGAGAAAAATCAACAGAGGAAGAGAAAAAAGACAACTTGCTTAGAAAGTAATTCTGTAAAAATATTAAGCTGAGTAAAAAGCATTTTTAGGCCAAAGAGGGGAAAAAAACTTTTTTTTTTAAGTTATGAATTTGAGTGCTCAGAATAGAAAAGAGAGAAGATATCCTTGGTTTAATTGATGGAAATGAATTCTTAGATCAATAGGAAAGAAGGAAACTGAAACTTTAGATGAAGAATCAGCCTTGAAAGGAATCCAGCAAAATAAAGCCAAATCTTCTAATCCAACCCCATCACCACATCCTACTGTGTCATCTTAGCTCACACACTGGGCTGATGAAATGCTCATGCCCTCTCTGAATTCATATTGAAATCTTAACCCACAAGGTGAAGTTATTAGGAGGAGGGGCTTGAGGAGGTTGTTAGATCATGAGAGTAGAGCTTCATGAATGGAATGAGAAATTTTATTAAAAAAAAAAAAAAAAAAGGAAACAAAAAGATGCAAAAACGCAAAAGGTTATGAAACTCCAGGATACAAGTGGTTGGGTGCCACATATTCATTTCATTTAGATTTAGTAGTTTAACTAAAAGCTCAAATGACAAAACAGTTTAATAAGGATTTTTAGAAAAATAAGAATAAATAGTTCTACTTCTTAATACTTTTTAGCTCTCGCTATACTTATGCTCCACTTGCTATCTTAAAATGTGGCAAACCAATGATTTGCATCAGGATTTTTACTGAGGGGAAATGATTCAAACTTCCATAATGATATCCTTATGTGCCTATGTAAGCCTGAAAAATAATTCCAGCGTCATGATTGATGAATTTGTGGCTGTCTCAGGTTTTAAAATTAATTGGAGAGAAATGAAAATCGTAGTACAACTTGCTTTGTCTGCACAGCATGCCTTCTCTGTAAATCACTAAATGAACACCAGAGGGAATTAAATATTTTGGAACGGTATAAAAATAAATTTAAAAGAAAAGCATAACTTTGAAATGAAATATGTAAGGATCTTCTTATTCTATTATGATATAACTTTTAAAATTAAAATAGATTATTGGTTTGTAGAAATAATAATGCTTTAGAAAAATAAGATTAATCAGTTCAGATTTTTTTCATCTTGTTTGATAATTTTTTAATTTTTTAAATGATCTTTTATAATGTGAGTCAAAAACTTCATTAAATCATAAACCTTGTCCAATATTTCTAGAGGCAAAAAGTCATTCATTCTCCCATAAGCTCTCAACGTGTATTGATCCACTTACAAAGTTGGGTCTCTATCTTGTATAGGGAATCAGGACTCCATTTTCTGAGCACAGACAGCTCAAGTTGATGTCCAGTTGATGACCTGCTTAACTTATTTTTTTTCAAGCTGGCCTTTTATGTTTTCTGTCATATGATTTCTCTTTTGGATAGCTATCTGGTTGCCCTTAGGTTACCGTTATCAATACTATAGACTGTACTTGCAGTGCCATGAATTTACATCTTGGATGGCAAGCTTAGTTCTTTCCTCAAAAGTGGTCTTTCCTGTGATATTTTTCATACCCAAGTGAATAATATATTAGTAATTAAACTTTGAGTACTTCCCTTTTTTGAATTTGTACTCAATAACAAGCAAAGAAAGACAAGGATTTTAAAAATTTAGGCTGTATTCTTCAAAACTCAGTACAATTTTTGACTTATACTTAGCAAGATATTGAAGTACTTCATGATACCTCAATACAATTGTCTGACAATAGATGCATTTGGCACAATTTCTGATATTAAATAAATATATCTACAAGTGATTCACTATGTGTTCAAAACTCGTTATTATGCCTAAAATTAATCCTAGGCTAATCATGACTATAATATCACACAAATCCCAGTTAGGGGACATTTTACAAAGTCCTAACTAGTACTCTTCAAAACTACCCCAAGATTACTAAAAGCTAGGAAACTCTAGCAAATTGTCAAAGCAAAGAATATCCTTGAGGAAAAAAGACAAAAATAAAGTGATATCTTGAATTGCAACCAGGAACCACAAGAACAAAAATATATTAGGTTAAAAATAAGGGAATCTGAACAAAATATATACTACAATTAATAATAACGTTAATATTGGATCATCATGCATGGAAGATGTACTATAATAATCTAAGATATTCATGAGGGAAGAACCTTGGTGCTGGGCATATGCAAATTTTCATGTGTTATCTTTCTATAATCTAAAACTATTCTAACAGAAAAATCTATTAAATTACTATTTTATTTGTATCCTAACAACAAAAGTTTATTTTTTAAATGGGATTATTTATCTTTTGATTTAAAGCAAGAATGTTAGTCAGTCCCATGGTGTAAGGATTAACAATCTAGACTTTAAAGCAAGAATGCAATATGCCTGGGATTATACTAGGTCTTTGAGAAAATCATGACATATTTTCTATGGTTTCTTATGCAAAAATGTGTCATGACTTTCCTGACACCCATTAAGTAAAATCTAGTGACTTGAAGGGTAAAATAAATGTCATTTCTATAGAATAAAATAAAATTCAATGTTCTTTACTTTAAAATTATATTATGTGTCTTCCAGAATGTATGAGGTGAGAAATAGTATAAAAATGCTAAGTCAAATGCTCCTTGGTTGATGCTGCTACTCAGAAGGCTGAGGCCACGAGGGAGGCCTGGGTCTAATTTCTGACCCACCCTAAAAAGCTGGTTATGATGACATGACTGTCATTCCAGTATTTGGGAGTCTAAGACAAGAGGATCAAAAACTCCTGGCTAGGGGCCAGCAGGTTGCATGGTGGTTTATGTGGCTAGATTCTCATGTAGCTGACTGCAGTTTAAGTCCCAGATCCAGTGGCTGGGCAATCACCGGGGCATGAGTGAGCACATGCCCAAAATCCTGAGAGGAGAAGAGAGGAGAAGGGATTGCAGTAAGGCCATCCTCTCCTGGGGGGATGAGGGGTGGATATTTCTCTCTCTGTCTCTGTCTCTCTCCTCCTTGACAAGTGTACTCACCCTATAGCAAAAAACTAAAAAACAAACAAACAAAAACCCTGGCTTAGCCTGGGCAAAAAGGTGACATTCTCTCTAAAAGAGGTGAACATGGTGTGTGGCTGTAACCCTGTGGATCCAATTGGGAAGCTGAGGCAATAAGATTGCTACATAGTAAGATATTATCTATATTTTTGTTTAAAGAGTGTACTTTACCTTCTATTTTTGAGAAATAAGTATATAGAAAATCATAATGCTATTATATATTAAGAAGAGATACAACATATTGCTTTATTTTATTCTAGATGATCTATTATTTATGTGAAATATATATATATACATATATATATGTGTGTGTGTGTGTGTGTGCATATATATATATATATTATTATCAGCTCTTTTTACTTTCTCCCTTTCTTGAAAGAAATACAGGTATATATACAATAATAATACTAAACTTCAGTATACAAATACATCTATTATTAAAATTCTGCTGTGAATCTTTCTAATCTATTACATGTTTTAAAAATCTAAATAGTTATAGTCACACAATAGAAAAATATTTGCTTCCTTAAATTATTAGATTAATAATTAGATGCATTAGATGTTAATAATTTTTATTATGATATGTTTCAATAGATACATGATTTACCAGTTAGTAACAAATCTCTTATTTGCTTAAATATTTACCTAATGTAGGAAATTTGGGTAATTTTTATTTTTTATAACAATACATTGCTATGAAATATTTTGTACTTGTAAGAGATAGGGTGTTCACATGTACATAGAGACATAGACAATGAAAGAGAGAAGATAGAGAAAGAGAGAAAAGAAAAAGAGAGATTGAACTAAAGTTAGTTTTGTGTTTGTGCAGTTAGCATCTGTGCTTCCTAGAACACCACTGATGGAATGCCCCCATAGGGTAAAGAAACACAGTGATATGCACAATTCATGAATATTTGTTAAAAACAAACAATACATTTTGACTTTATTATATTTACTGTAATTAAGTCAAAGCTTATGGGTATAGATTTTTTTCTTTTGTATTTCACTATTTCCAAACCAAAATGGTCATTTGATAATTATTAAAAACTCAGAGGAATCATTAAGTATCTAAGAATTTATTTAAAAACAAGTTACAGTTTAATTCTAGTCACAAAATAAAAATGAGCAGCAGGGTACAGTAAAAGTTAAGACAGACTTTTTGCATGCAGCTGATTTTGGATTTTCACTCTTTCATGAGTTAGCATAGTCATTCAGGGATCATTTTAATGTACCAACCACAGCAGTTTCCCATTTATAGACATATTGTCAAATTCTCCTAAGTTTTACTTCTACACATGTTGTATTAGTTGGTTTGAAGACAAAAATGATCTCAAGTACCTTGTGATGTATTTGTAATAAACATCATTTAAGTTTGATAGACTGCCAAGACTAATGTTTATCTTTGACATCTAATTAATCTTAGAGACTCTTCACTTCTCTGTGTATTACAAACTTTAACTGCTTCGATGCTGCTGAAAATAGCAGCTATCCTGATTACGTACTGAGCCCAAAATACGAGTTTTTCACTGCTAAATCTGGTGAACATGTATTCTGTCTGCCAATCATATCAGCAATGAAATAACCATCAGATATCGAGCCACAGAAAGTTTAGTACCGTATACCATATTCCTAAAAATCACTTTTTAGTTGACCTGATAAAAGCTCACATTTAGCAAGCAAATATTTCTCTATCAAAGAAAAACTTTTGAGAAACATATGTTGATGTTACAGAATATCCCCTTTCTAATAGTCCAAACCTATGGAATTTCAGAGCTCACTTTAAAATAAAAAGAAAGCCATTACTTATACAGAGTCTTAATAATCTGTTTAACATGACCAACCTGGAATTAAAATAAGCAATACAAGATTGTATAGTCAATGGATTTAACAAAGATTTTATACAGATTAAGCCTTTTGTTGTATTGCTCTATTTTTTTCTGTCGCTGTCAGTTTGACCCTTTACCATGAGCACACAGTAATAGACATCTCATAGTAATCAGAAAGAATTATGAAAATAGAAGAGTGAAGGTTATCACATTTGTGAGAATGATGCCTCCAGTTAGGTTTCCATCAACTCTCAGGAATCTAGGTAGGTATCTTACTTCTTATGCATTTGTATCTTTTGACTTATCAAATCTGTTTATTCTTTCACTGACTACATTAAGATTATCTTTGTTAATTTACGAGATTGTTTGTTGCCTGATTTCTAAGTATTTTTCAGTATGTTTTTCTTTATAACTGTATCTCACAGTAAAGAATGTCATAGACAATTCAGTACGTATTTGCAGAGTAACCTTCGGAACAGGTTAGAAATGTTCATAACATAATATGTTAAATGTTGAAGGTAGTGAATATGTTTAATCCTTTTTTTATGACACACTGTATATAAAGACCATATGTGCCCTATAAAGATGTGTAATGATTTTATGTAAATCATTAATTATAGCAGATATTTAAAGAGAAGAATAAAACACAAACTTAAGGATCAAAAAAAAATTATTTACTCAACAAATGATTGCCAAATGCCAGTATGTGTCCGGCACTGTATTAAGCATTGAGCGAATAACGATGATCATAATGTAAGTGTACACCAACATGGAATGCTATTATCCCTAACAATTTGCAGATGGATCAAGGTACTCCAATACCTTGCTGCCAAGGATTCTGACATGATGTGTATCCATATGTAGTAAATTAAACAAATTCTCTCTTCACACACATTGTGCATATCAAATGTAGGGAGGTGGAAGATTCTTAGTACTTTTATCTTCTTTATTCAAATATATGCACAATAAATATCTCTAAATAAATAGAGAACATGGGTTAATATAGAACATGTACTACCCTATGACCTGCTGATTTTCGTGTTGATTATCCTGAGGAGAAAAAGGTAAACATACAAATAAGCACTAAAGAATAATTTTTGATACTGGTGTGTTAGCTGAATGAATTAAAATAAAGTAAATGACAACACCAACTATGCTTTTCAGGGGTATATAGCTATTTTAACACAGATGGTAATGGGTCTCTTGACTGATCTATGTTATGGAATTAACATTAAATTTTTCTATCTAGTGAAGAAGAAATATAGAAGGCAATAGGGATAAATCTAACTAAGTAAGTCGAAGATCTTTTTAAAGAAAACTGAAAATTTTTAAAAGTATATTGAAAGTGACATAAAAAAGTGGAAGGACAGTCCATGTTCCTGGATTAGAATAATTAACATAATAAAAATGGCAATTCTACCCAAATTATTCTACGTGTTTACTGCAATTCCAGTCAAAATACCAGAAATATTCTTAACAGATCTAGAAAAGACAATCATAGAATTTGTCTGGAATCATAAAAGACCTCGTATTGTGCTGGGACCATGCAGTTAACACAAGCTGAGTTTGAAAGAACTGCCTAGAGCAAGGACTTAGCTGAGGAGAACTGTTTGCAAGGTTTACGAGTTCTGGACCTCACCTCTATTGTCTTACTATACTGGTCTGCACTCAGTTTCTCTGCCATGGGCCTTATTGCCATACCCTGGTACCCCATAAAGGCACCCCCAGCCTTACCATAACTTTTACAATAATCCTGAAAGAATGTGGATCCACTAAGGCGGCAACTGCATAGGGCGGCAGCTGTGAACAGGAGTTACTCCCATTAGACTCATCCCACCCTCCTGGAAAATGTCAATAAAGAATGCTACATTCACTTCTCCTACTGGGGATTACATAGATAAGCATTAAAAATGTCTAGGTTAAAGTTACTAATGGGCGAAGAATCTCAGTAGCCTGGAGGGGCTCAGGGACTTACCCCAAAGGCCATAAGCCACCCTTACTCTCAGGACAAGGGAAGACTGCCATTCCCTAAGCCACAGTCATTGTATAGAGCAGCATGTAGAAGGTCCCAAGTACACAGTAACCTTTAGCTACTCACAAGACCACATTCCTTTCCTATGTAGACGCACCCTCTTAGCTGTAGACTACCCCAGAGATAACATAGGTATTCCACTTTAGTATATACTAACCTTGTCTTTACTAAACCAGACAGGATTTATTTCTAGGCTCTTGTAATTACTGCCACCCTACCCTGAAGCTAAAGTTCTCAAAAGCTGACCCAAGGCTCAAAATTCTCAAGCCAATCTGGGACTAAAGTAATCAAGCTGGTCTGGGACTGAAAATTCCTGGAAACCCTCTCATTCAAAGACCCTCCCTGGTAATCAAGATCTAAGAAGAAGATGCACCTAAAAAATGGACTTCCTTGTTCTAAAAATTATGACTGTTTATACCTAAACAAAACAGACGTCATGTTTTATGTTTATTGTTCCTATACTTTAAATGCCTTACCTTTTGGAGTAAAATCCTTCACTTATTTCCCCTCGCCCATCCTACTGCTGTAAAACTCCTTCTATAATAAATACGCATGACTCCTGGCCATCAGGGCTGCAGTCCGGAGCTTACTCTGGCTGTAGCTGACTGAGAACATGCTAAAGGGCATGAGATCTTAGTCTGATTCCTCTTCACCCACGTCGCCTTCCTGTGCACCCACCCCGGCTGGGGTACAGCTCCCAGCAGTATTGCAAAAGCAATCCTGTACAAGAAGAATGGAGTAGGAGGCATATCACTCCCTGATCCCAAGATATACTATAAAGCTGCGATCATCCAAACAGCATGGTATTGGCACAAAAACAGACATGTGGAACAATGGAATAGAATAGAGACCCCAGAAATAACCCCCAAAGCATACAGCCAACTAATTTTTGACAATGGATAACAATCAATCCATTAGGAACAGGAAAACCTCTTTAGTAAGTGGTGCTGTAAAAACCAGATATCCACCTGCAGAAAGATGAAACCGAACCCCCATCTTTCACCATTAACACCAAAATCACCTCGAAATGGATCAAAGATCTGAACCTAAGACCTCGAAAAATAAAACTACTGGTGAAAAATGCTTGGGAAACTCTGGGAGACATTGAAGCAGGCGAAGACTTCTTAAATAAGACTCCCAAAGCACAGGCAATAATCACTAAAATAGACAAAGTAGGACTATATTAGATTAAGAAGTTTATGCACAGCAAAGGACACAGTAAAAAGTGTGAATTGGCCCTCAGAATGGGAGAATATTTTTGTTTAAAATTCCTCAAGCAAGGGACTGATAACCAGAATACACAGGGAACTCAAGTACCTTACACTGAAAAAAAAATGATTAATCCAATTAAAGGATGGGAAAATGAGCTGAACAAGAATCTCTCTAAGGAAGACATATGAACAGCTAAAAAGCATATGAGGAAATGCTCAGCATCCATCATCATAAGGGAGATGCAGATAAAAACCACAATGAGATACCACCTAACCCTGTCAGAATGGCAAAGATTAAAAATATAAAAAGTGATAGGTGTTGATGGGGATGTGATGAAAAGGGAACTCTCCTACACAGTTGGTGGGAATGTAAACTGACTGGTTCAGCCACTGTGGAGAACAATATGGAGGTTCCTCAAAGATCTACAAATAGAACTACCATTTGATCCAGCAATCTCACTTCTGGATATCTACCCAAAGGACAGGAGAATGCTCAGTCAGAAAAGTGCTTGCACATCAATGCTTATTGCAGCATTACTCACGATTGCTAAGACATGGAACCAACCTAAATGTTCAAATACTGATGAATGGATTGGAAAAGTGTGGCACATATATTCTATGGAATACTACTCAGCCATGAAAAACAACAAGACCCTGACATTTGATAGAAAGTGGTTGGATATGGAGGGTCTATTGCTGCATGAAGTAAGCCACAATATGAAAGAAAGATATTGTATGTATCCCCTTAATATATACTGACTATCTGCACTCTTTGGTAGAGATCAAAATATTGGAGGATATAAAAGCAGTGAAAATAGTTAACAAGGATAAGACAGTGTAGAATGGGGCGAGAGAAGGAAGAGTATAGAGAAAGATAGCAAGAGAACAAATAGAGAGGCATGACATAAGTAGGACACAGATATGGTTTATGACCTATTGATGATGATGTGTATAGTATTCTCACATCTGAGAAGTATTTCATGTTGGCTAAAGTCTTTTTATAAGCCAAATGAAAAATAGTGATTGACTGTTTAAAAAAATAATTGGAATAATAATAATAACTGGGAAAAAAAAATGAAAAGCTATTGGATGATGAAATGGGGATTTTAATGTCTCTGTATTGACTAATATGCATGGTTCCTTCTAGAAAATGAAATGTAATATACTGTAAAGTTATATATGACTCAATGTAATATAAACAAGAATATGATGATAATAAATAAATTAAAAATTATAGAAGGCAAGAGATTTATGAAAACTTTACTTGTAAGAACAAAAACATAGGTCAACTGGCCATAGGTTTAAACTGTAATTTAAATTGCTATCTCTTAACCGTAGGAATCCAACATAAATATGACTGTACTTCAATTTTTGTAGCTGTGTCCCTTACTGAGATAGGAACAGTAACTTTTTCCCCTTCTTTAGTATCATATGCAGATTCTAATTTGTATTCTGATTTTTGGCTATAAGGTCATAGACAAATTGCTTATCATCTCTGTGCCTCAATGGATTCGTCTGTATAATAAAGCAAGTATGTAGCTCAGAAGTAATGATAATTACTTCTCAATAATTACCCATATAATTAGTATTCTATGTGAATGTTTATCATTAATAGCTTTGTATAATAGGAAAACCTTTAACTGACAGACACTAACAAAAATATTTCTACCTGTCAGCCTACATAATAACCAATAAATCTCTTTTGCAAAGCTAAATGTCAAACAAAATATTTTTAGAATCAAAACAACACAGTTAATTTTATATACATGTCTTTATAAATATAGTAAACTACTACTTAAAGTCATCTTAATTATATTATGTGTGAAATACTTAATGGAAGACAGAAATGGAATCTAAATGCAGTGCTGATTCCCATTACTGTTTAATTAATGGAAGTTTATTAAATACATGTCAAGATGAAAATAGTGACTATATTTTTAAGTAAAAAATTATGATGGTCTGAGCAAATCCTGAAGACAAACCTGACACACAAATTTAATGATTGGATATTCAACTCTGAGCGCAGTTTTACCCTTTAAAAATATGACCATTGGAGAAAGTAAGGCAACGTTTAATTATTAATTACAGATTCCTCAGCATTTCATTCATTTGGAAGAGGGCAGGAGACTCTAACCTAAATGCACTAAATATTTAACCAAAACTCTTCACAGACAAGTTAATGGTCCATTTCCAAAAGTAATTTTGATTTAGTTGGTTGACCATTTATATCAGGACATCTGGGTCCCATAATTCTGTAGTATAACGTGTGTGTTCTGATTCAAACCACTACCACAAACTATGAGAACAAATAGTAAATGTTTCCTTCTTTAGCTCTCGAACATCATTTCTGTGCCTTAGCTTTTGAAACAAAAGAAGGGAGTATGGCTTCAGTACTAGAAAACAATCAATCGCAAATTGCTAATGGCTAATCTGATTTTTTTTTTCCTGCAGGTAATGCACTGCTTAAGGGTTATTAAAATACTAGTTGTAGCCTCTAACTAATATAATTGGTCATTTTCAAATAGGAGCATGATCAAATATATGTCCCTTTAACTGCCATGGTATAATGAGAAAGGAAATAGTTTGACAATGCAATTGAATATGGTAAGCTTCTATTTATTTGCTGATACTCACTATTTTTATATCTTCTATGTACCTGTAGACTTTACAATCACACCTTTTTATATAACTCACAAAAATAAAATAAGAATATATGGACTGCTGATATTGTACAAGAAGAAAAAAATAACTGTTTACTTAAATGAATGCCCCAGTCTTCTAATCATCATGTGCCTTTCCTTTTACATACAATGAAAAGAACACCTCCTACAAGAAAAAGTCTAACTATGTCTAAAAAAATTATCCCTCTGATGAGGTTTTATAACATAACTTAAAAAATAAGTGAATATATACCCTTTCATGAGCACAAGCCCATTATGCCAAATTGTATATCATTTAAAATGATAAAAACCCTTTTACTGGTACTTGCAGTTAGGGGTGTAATTTGAATACCTAGGAAATCAATATCTGCTTTACTATGTGATTACAGCCAAATAATTGAAGTATCAGACAAGCAGTGAACCACAGGACTTTTCTGTGCAAACAGCAAGGCATTCTAAGTATAAAGCTCCTCTCAATGCTAGTGGACCTCAGGATGTAATTACGTAAAACTTTTAATGTACTATTTTTTCAAAAGACCCTGTTGGGGCAACCATTCAAGGGAAGGAAAAAAATCTAAAAATACCAGAAATGACACTTCATACTGAGGCAAGAAAGAAGGAACTGTTTAAAGGTAAATTGATAAGGAAGATTCTGGAAAGCTCTCATTCACAGCACCTAACAATACCATCTTCCAGTCACTTGGCGTCTTTCATGCACAGCTTGGAGTTCTTTAGAAGCATTCAGCTTCATTCTTCATCAGATCATCAGGGATGGTGCTTTTTCTTTACTCACTTCCAAAAGCTTAAGTCTCTTTCTGGCTGACTCTCATATCCTCTTCTGAAAATGCTTTCTATCTGATCGGAGTAAATTCTTCTAAACCAGAGTCAGTGTGCCACTGCACCTCTGAGGGACATAGTCTTAACTCTCTACCCTTACCCACCAGTGTGTGGATCAAAGACACAAGACCCTATAGGGAGAGTCAGATGGGATTGAAGCAAAGCACTTAGGAGAGAACAGTTAAGAAATGGCAACTGATAATAAGTTTTGGGGTTGGGTTTGAGTGGAATATGGCCTGAAGTGTGTCAAAGAATGTTCTTGATAGGAAAGGAGATGCTGTTATTCAATGTCTATGTTTTAATTGATTTTTTTTTAAAGTAACAATTTGGACCCTGTTTTTATGATACTTAAATTCTTCAGAAAAGAAGCTAGAATCTCACGCATTTCTTAAAGTATTTCAACTTGCTAACATTGACAAATTGGCTCCAGTGAAAAGTCTTCTACTGGAGAGCATTTCCTTCATAAATTTATACATAAAATATTTGTAGAGAGTCATTTAATGTAATTATAAAGCATAGGAATTGCTTTTATTACATTGATTGCTATATATCATTGGGAGCATATTATGTTACTATGATTACCATTTTTTATATACCTATGGAGCAGTATGGCAATATGAGAATATTTGAATATACTATCCAATTCTAATTTCTTGTTGAAATAAACAATCCAGTTGCCTTAAGAAACACTGAGCTATAGATTATTAATTTTGAGTGGATCATAGGTTTATTTCCTGTACCACACTGAGGAACAGACAAATTAAGCAAGAACCTGTTAGTCTTGACTGTGATAAACTTAAAAACTTCATATTATTCTAACACAGTCATTGTCAATGAGGATGTCTAGTCTAAAGCAAGTACATAAGTAGATCCTTTCTACTTTACCACACCCAGATGCACCCAAAATAAAAGTAATGCGCTGCCAAATTCAGAAGAGAAGCTATTAGATATTTAATGGTAAAAGAAGAAAAGTTTTATTATGTTTTAATTGGCACATAACAATTGTACATATTTGCGACATAGTGTAGTTTTTTCAGTACATAAATACAATGAGTAATGATTAAATCAGCATAATTAGCATATCCATCACAGACATTTGTTATTATTTTGTATTAAAAACATTCAAAATCTCCTTTTAGCTATTTTGATAGATAAGAATGAATTGTTAGCTCTACTTACCCCACCATGCTACAGAATACTAAAATGCAATCCTCCCACCTAACCATAATTTTATATCGTTTAACCGCCATCTTTCTATCCCCAATTTTTACTTTTCCCAGTCTCCAGTTAACAGTATGCTACTTTCTACTTTTATGAGGTCTTTTTTAGTTTCCAACTGAGTAAAAACATGTTGTATTCTTTCTTTGCATTTGGTTATTTCACTTAAAATAATGCCCTTTAGGCTTCCTACATTGCCTCAAATGACAGAATTTCATTAAAGATGAAACAGTATTCCACCGTATGTACACTCGTATATCACTTTATCTACTTGTCTCTTGATACACACTTAGGTGGATTCCATATTTTTGCTATTGTGAATAATGCTACAATAGACATGAGAGTGCACATGTCTCTATGATATGCAGATTTCTTTCCCTTTAGATATATGCCTAGTAGTGGAATAGCTTTAGATATAGCTGTTCTATTTTTAATTTTTCAGGAACCACCACACGGTTTTTTTACAATGGTTGTACTTTAAGAGATAGCAGCTATAATACTAAATTCTGAAAATATCTTAGCGTGTTTTACTCTTATTTCTAAAGTAAAAAAAAAAGTACTTTTAGGATTTCTATTGGGGATGACTTTACAATAGTTTTTAAATTCAAAATTTTAGTAAATCTTACACAACTGCAGATTTTCTACTAACTACATAATTTTGTGGACTTTTAAGTCTGAAACTAGTCTCACTGTACTTATTTCTAGATAGCTATGAAAATGTAGAAGCAACCCAGGAAATAGTAGAGAAAATCAATCATAAGTACACTTTTTTTGGGGGGGGGCATATTTTGTGAGTAGAAGAAGTAGATCAGGGAATTTCAAGTAAACAGAAGGAGTACATAGGTCATTTGGTTAGGTGGCTTAATTTTCTAGTATATCTTTTATCATTTTCTTGCTTGTATGCTTGGAGAATAAAGACATACTCTTCATGATTGAGAATATCTCACAGATTTCTCTTCTGTCCTAGACCTTTCCTTTTCTGTCAATCCTGATACTTTCCAAGTTTGTGCTGATCCTCTTGTTTTCATTTAGCTAGAAACTGGTTTTCACACTTTCTGTTTAGGCTCACACTATAATGTGAGATAAATTAATTCTATTTTCCAAGTAATTTAATTGATTCTGTTGTAGTTTGGTCAGAATGTGGGAGTCAAATGAAGCTCAGATAGGAACTGGTGTTTTCAAAGGAATATATGTACAAGAATGGAATTTTTAAAAAGGCGTCACAAATTCTCAGTTAGGATGAGGGATCCACACTTTGAGAGCTTCACAATTATTGAGTGTCTGAAGAGGGATGTCTCGAAGTAAGGCAGTTTGCAACCAAGCCTAAAACAGGATGAAAACCCAAGGATATTTTTCACAGTGATTCCAGAAGTTGAGAAGATAAATTCATCAATCATAAGGGGATATCTAGATATAATATCACAGTGTCAACCTCGAGCATTGATGAAATTGGCCATTTTTGAGGTTGAGAATCACAGAGGTAGTATTTTTCAATGAACTGAATAATCACCGTGCATGACAGTGTAAAAATTTATTTAAACACCCATACATATTTTCAATAAGATCTATCTAAGGATGCTTTTGCCTCATCCCCCCAAGCAGCTGAGACTACAGATGTGCACCAGTGCACCCAGCTTTCAGGTTGCCTCCCAGGTCGCCTTGGCCTTCTGAAGAGCAGCATCAACCAGACCACACTACCATGGCTGGACACAATTATGCAGTTATAGTTTTAATATTACTATTGGTCTATTAAGCCTGAAGAAGTATATTTAATTGCGTATTTTTCTTTAAATGTTTGTACCCAATAGTGTATTTTGAAAGGTCCTTTTGTCACTCACAAGTGTAGAAAAAAAAAACAAAAAAGCTTCTAGACACAAAAATAAACAATTAATACCTTTATTGAAGACATTTATTGTATCTGTGTCATGCAGAGCATGGAAATTATCTCTCTTAAAGTGAACAGCTCAAAATAAAAATGAGAATTTTGCTACAGAAAATGAACAGGCAGTAGAGGGGTTAGCATTTGTTGAACACTTAGTAAAAGCGAGATAATCTATAGATGTCCTCTAATTTTCTCTCTTTTAATCCCACCACATCCTAAAAAGTGGAAGTTTATGTCTACAATTAAGAGATAAATATTTCCCGTCTTCAAATATTGAGATAAATATTCTATGTCTATGTTTTAATTGATTTTTTTTTAAAGTAACAATTTGGACCCTGTTTTTATGATACTTAAATTCTTCAGAAAAGAAGCTAGAATCTCACGCATTTCTTAAAGTATTTCAACTTGCTAACATTGACAAATTGGCTCCAGTGAAAAGTCTTCTACTGGAGAGCATTTCCTTCATAAATTTATACATAAAATATTTGTAGAGAGTCATTTAATGTAATTATAAAGCATAGGAATTGCTTTTATTACATTGATTGCTATATATCATTGGGAGCATATTATGTTACTATGATTACCATTTTTTATATACCTATGGAGCAGTATGGCAATATGAGAATATTTGAATATACTATCCAATTCTAATTTCTTGTTGAAATAAACAATCCAGTTGCCTTAAGAAACACTGAGCTATAGATTATTAATTTTGAGTGGATCATAGGTTTATTTCCTGTACCACACTGAGGAACAGACAAATTAAGCAAGAACCTGTTAGTCTTGACTGTGATAAACTTAAAAACTTCATATTATTCTAACACAGTCATTGTCAATGAGGATGTCTAGTCTAAAGCAAGTACATAAGTAGATCCTTTCTACTTTACCACACCCAGATGCACCCAAAATAAAAGTAATGCGCTGCCAAATTCAGAAGAGAAGCTATTAGATATTTAATGGTAAAAGAAGAAAAGTTTTATTATGTTTTAATTGGCACATAACAATTGTACATATTTGCGACATAGTGTAGTTTTTTCAGTACATAAATACAATGAGTAATGATTAAATCAGCATAATTAGCATATCCATCACAGACATTTGTTATTATTTTGTATTAAAAACATTCAAAATCTCCTTTTAGCTATTTTGATAGATAAGAATGAATTGTTAGCTCTACTTACCCCACCATGCTACAGAATACTAAAATGCAATCCTCCCACCTAACCATAATTTTATATCGTTTAACCGCCATCTTTCTATCCCCAATTTTTACTTTTCCCAGTCTCCAGTTAACAGTATGCTACTTTCTACTTTTATGAGGTCTTTTTTAGTTTCCAACTGAGTAAAAACATGTTGTATTCTTTCTTTGCATTTGGTTATTTCACTTAAAATAATGCCCTTTAGGCTTCCTACATTGCCTCAAATGACAGAATTTCATTAAAGATGAAACAGTATTCCACCGTATGTACACTCGTATATCACTTTATCTACTTGTCTCTTGATACACACTTAGGTGGATTCCATATTTTTGCTATTGTGAATAATGCTACAATAGACATGAGAGTGCACATGTCTCTATGATATGCAGATTTCTTTCCCTTTAGATATATGCCTAGTAGTGGAATAGCTTTAGATATAGCTGTTCTATTTTTAATTTTTCAGGAACCACCACACGGTTTTTTTACAATGGTTGTACTTTAAGAGATAGCAGCTATAATACTAAATTCTGAAAATATCTTAGCGTGTTTTACTCTTATTTCTAAAGTAAAAAAAAAAGTACTTTTAGGATTTCTATTGGGGATGACTTTACAATAGTTTTTAAATTCAAAATTTTAGTAAATCTTACACAACTGCAGATTTTCTACTAACTACATAATTTTGTGGACTTTTAAGTCTGAAACTAGTCTCACTGTACTTATTTCTAGATAGCTATGAAAATGTAGAAGCAACCCAGGAAATAGTAGAGAAAATCAATCATAAGTACACTTTTTTTGGGGGGGGGCATATTTTGTGAGTAGAAGAAGTAGATCAGGGAATTTCAAGTAAACAGAAGGAGTACATAGGTCATTTGGTTAGGTGGCTTAATTTTCTAGTATATCTTTTATCATTTTCTTGCTTGTATGCTTGGAGAATAAAGACATACTCTTCATGATTGAGAATATCTCACAGATTTCTCTTCTGTCCTAGACCTTTCCTTTTCTGTCAATCCTGATACTTTCCAAGTTTGTGCTGATCCTCTTGTTTTCATTTAGCTAGAAACTGGTTTTCACACTTTCTGTTTAGGCTCACACTATAATGTGAGATAAATTAATTCTATTTTCCAAGTAATTTAATTGATTCTGTTGTAGTTTGGTCAGAATGTGGGAGTCAAATGAAGCTCAGATAGGAACTGGTGTTTTCAAAGGAATATATGTACAAGAATGGAATTTTTAAAAAGGCGTCACAAATTCTCAGTTAGGATGAGGGATCCACACTTTGAGAGCTTCACAATTATTGAGTGTCTGAAGAGGGATGTCTCGAAGTAAGGCAGTTTGCAACCAAGCCTAAAACAGGATGAAAACCCAAGGATATTTTTCACAGTGATTCCAGAAGTTGAGAAGATAAATTCATCAATCATAAGGGGATATCTAGATATAATATCACAGTGTCAACCTCGAGCATTGATGAAATTGGCCATTTTTGAGGTTGAGAATCACAGAGGTAGTATTTTTCAATGAACTGAATAATCACCGTGCATGACAGTGTAAAAATTTATTTAAACACCCATACATATTTTCAATAAGATCTATCTAAGGATGCTTTTGCCTCATCCCCCCAAGCAGCTGAGACTACAGATGTGCACCAGTGCACCCAGCTTTCAGGTTGCCTCCCAGGTCGCCTTGGCCTTCTGAAGAGCAGCATCAACCAGACCACACTACCATGGCTGGACACAATTATGCAGTTATAGTTTTAATATTACTATTGGTCTATTAAGCCTGAAGAAGTATATTTAATTGCGTATTTTTCTTTAAATGTTTGTACCCAATAGTGTATTTTGAAAGGTCCTTTTGTCACTCACAAGTGTAGAAAAAAAAAACAAAAAAGCTTCTAGACACAAAAATAAACAATTAATACCTTTATTGAAGACATTTATTGTATCTGTGTCATGCAGAGCATGGAAATTATCTCTCTTAAAGTGAACAGCTCAAAATAAAAATGAGAATTTTGCTACAGAAAATGAACAGGCAGTAGAGGGGTTAGCATTTGTTGAACACTTAGTAAAAGCGAGATAATCTATAGATGTCCTCTAATTTTCTCTCTTTTAATCCCACCACATCCTAAAAAGTGGAAGTTTATGTCTACAATTAAGAGATAAATATTTCCCGTCTTCAAATATTGAGATAAATATTCTATCGGCTGAAATGTATGTACTTCACCCTGAAAAAAAAGTTGTTCATTTCCTTTTTTTTTAGATTTATTTATTTTATTTTATCTTTGTTATTATTTATTTATTTATTTATTTTAAATTTGACCAGAGAGGGAAAATGTGAAAGCAAGCCACCAGGTCTGGGCCTCGAAACGTGCTTAGCCATGTGGGAGTCCAGCCCCTTAAACACTGCTGATCCCAAGATTTTTTCCTGCTAAAATAATAAAAGCTATTCAGAGTTGAAAATTAGTGGTATATTTCCAGCAAAAATATCTCAAAAGAATGTGCCTATTTAAAATAATAGAAAAAAGATAAGAGGATGAATAAATTATTACTAATGAAGAAAGCAGAGACTCTTACTGACTATTGCATATGGTCCTTTCCATTAAGAATCTTTAAGTGTACTTGGAGAAAGGAGAAATAAACCTAAAGTGAAAGATATTACAAGGAGTACAAAACATTTTACAGAGAAGTATTCAAATACAGGATGTGATTAAAATAAATAGATCAAAAAATAAATATCCATGATTTCAGCCATAAGATAAACTAGTGAAATGAAGTAATCTAGAGCTCCTTAGAAGAAAAAGCTTTACCTGAGGCTTAAAGAATTCTGGGAATTTGTGTAATTAGAGAAATAAAATAAAATGCTTTGGGAAGAAAACTTCCTTATGTGGCAAAGGGGAATAATAATTAGCCAACTAATATTGCAGTAACCACTTTTAGGAAGGGAACTCTGACTAAACATGAAGGATCTTGAATTTGAAGCCAATTTACTCAAATAGAGTGAAAAGTTACACTTCCTTTCCAGACTTCCATGTTAAGAGTGGAATCTAGGAACAAGTTACCAAACTACCTTAGTAAAGCATCTTAGAAAGATACCAACAGCATCCCAGCAAATTATTTAAGGCACTCACATATACAGAGATATAGATCTATATTTCAAAATGTTCATGGAAAAATAGAATTACATTACAAGTTTTCTATGCTGCAAAAATTTTTCTACATATGTTTTTAGGAGCTAAATAGTCAAAAATGGGTCTTCTTTTCCACCAAAATAAAACAGTTATTCTAGCACAGAGGAAAGAGCATAAATTGGCTATTTACATTGTCAAAGGAACAAATTGTTGTTAAGGAAATTCTTTAATGGTTGGCTTTCAGCTGTGGGGAAAAGAATAGATGTGACTTCAACAGAAAGTGTTTAGTAGAGTAGAAAAAGAACACACAGCTCTTTGCTTTGGACTGTAATCCTAGTAATAATAAAAGTAAAATGTATTTTTAAATAATTTCAAAATTGGAGCCAGCAGATGGCATAGTAATTGGGGTGCTGGACTCCCATGTGGATGACCACACAGTTTGAGTCCCAGATCTGGTGGCTTGCTTTCTTACTTTCTTTCTCTCTCTCTCTCTCTCTCTCTCTCTCTGTCTCTGGAAAGTACATGTGCCCTAAAACAAATTTAATAATAATAATAATAATGAATAAAGTTAAATAAATAATTGTAAAAAATAATTTCAAAATAACAACAATATAAATTTAGTAGTCGGACTACTTTTCCATTGGGGTATAATTTTGTTCTAAAAAATTAGTTAACTTTTTAGTAGTAGTTAACTTTTTTCATTGAGGTAAAACAAATAAAATAAAAACCGCTAAAAAGTTCTTACTGTCAACACTTTTCTGTGTTATTAAGATCACTACTATTTGTTGTTTAATGTCAATTGCACTCCAGCAGCCCTAATTATTTCCCTTCTACCTCATATTTGAAGGCAACTGCCCAAGTCCAATCTTCACCTTCTTGCCTAGTGCTACTGAGAGTGACCTGTTATCTAATCTCTGTCTCTCTATTCCATTCCATTCTCATAAATGTTGGAAAAGGGTTGGAAAAGTTTTCTTTTGTAGATGGTAATGTAGTAAATATTTTAAGCTCTATGAGAAATACAGTCTCTTATAACTACTTGGTACTATTGTTATTGGTTTGAAATCGTCCATAGACAAGATACATACATGGATGGGGCTGTGTTCCAGTGAAACTTTAGTTACTAAAGCAGTCTGTTGTGTGGATATATTTGCCAGTCTGTGGCTGGCTATCACACACTAAGATGAAGAGGGCATTGTTTCCTCAAGGAATAAAAGTATGATGCATACTTACAATATGACATAAAGACTGTGGTTATTAAAGTATATCTTAGAGGACATCAGAAAGATGTTATTCTTGTTAGGAAATCCTTATGCAGACACTCTCTATATATTTAGCATTAACAAAACTATTTGCCAAACACAAAGATCATGCTCATGAAATCTTATTCATCTTTACTTATGGATTAAATATTATTGCTACCTTTTCTCTTCCTTAAATTCTGTCTACAAATCATCCAAACAGGAATGTGCTAATCACTAAAATGCAGCATAAATATTAATATCTCACTATAATTTCCCTTGAGTACCCTCACAATGTGATCTGATATATTTTACCTAGAGATATTCAAAGCATAAAATAAAAACTAAATTTTATTTTAAAACTTTCAGCAGAGGGGCCAGCAGGTGGCATGGTGGTTAAGGGCACTAGATTTCTGTATGGTCAGCTGCAGTTCAAGTCCCAGACTTGACAGTTTGCTTTCTCACTTTCCCCCACTCTCTCTCACTCTGTTCCTTGCTGGTCAAATAAAATAAATAAATAAAGTTAATAAAATAATTATTTAAAAAATAACTTTTAGCAGAATAATTGGCATACTGTAGCCAATTCTAAAAAAAAAAAATTCCCATTTGAGAATTATGTCTTCTTATACATATTCACAAATAATGAGATAGTGGGTCTGGTTGTTAACTTATTTTCCAAAATTTAATAGAAATAGAGACAAATATTTGCTTGAAACTGAAGCACATTTTTTTCATCTGTAACAGCCCATTTCAGTTATAGTACCTGTCAATTTTATTCATTTTTCCCCTACATTTCTATTGGTAGCCCTGAATTAAAGGTTCTTGAAGGGCAAGTTTTTATATATCTACTGTTTTATATGGTTCTTAAAACCTATTGATGAAAAAAGGTTTATTGATGAAATCAGTTGAAAAATCAATTTTAAAAGGTTGTCAAATGTGCTAAACTCTCTATCAGTCCTTTCCTAATATATAAATGTTTATACATGTGGACCATTATATATATATGAGAAAAAAATGGCAATGAAACTTATTTCCCAGTTCAATACTAGCTCAAAAGGCATGTATGTATTTATCAAAATGACCTGAAGAAAAACCACATGTTCTTGAAAATATAGCTAATTAGACTACACTGAGCTAAGGGTTTAGTTTTTTTGTTGTTGTTGTTATTGTTGTTGTTGTTTTTTAATGTTCTTGAATCCATACCATATATTGCCAATGACAAGGTGTGCTGGGGACATTATGAGATATACAGACTGTAGAATAGCAGCACCAACACTCTTAAATCAGATCACACAGGCAAGTTTGGGTTGATAGGCTTTACTCAGTCCCACTTACCATTGCTTCTGCCCACAGCTAGTGATAGTGGGGAAAATGGGAATGGGGACTTCAATAATTCAGACCTTGGTAATAACTCAGATAATATCAAGATGGACTTCATTAAATCCTGTTGTTTTTGAATACTAGAATTTTTATTTCTGGCTGTATATTTAATCTGTAAAACTTCTTAGGTGATTTATTGCATCTTGGATATCTCTACTCTAGAAAATCTATTACTGTACCCTTAACCTATAAACACCAAAATGTCAAACATAACAAGCTCAATCAGTTTTTGTTTGTTTATTTACCAACATTTTTCTTTCCCAATTTTTGTTACCTTTATTTCTCTTTCTTGTTTATTTGCAGAGATTCCCATAGGAATTTCTTACTTTCATTGATCTTATATGAAAATTGTATGGTCCTTGAAGTCCTTTTTGTGCTTGTTTCAAATGTGACATCTGTTCATATTTATTTAAAATGCTATTCAGTTTGTGTTATGGTATAAATATACATTTCTGAAAAATTTATATGTTGAAATCTAATAACTAAGATGATGATTTTAGAAAGCAGAACCTTGGGATCAGCAGATGGAATAGTGGTTACATCACTGGACTCCTAGGTACTCAACCGCAGGTCAAGTCCTGGATCTGGCTGCTTAAAACTCATGCCAAGCACGTGTGCATGTGTGCTCAAGATCCTGAGAGGAGAATTGAGGAGAAGGGATTACAACATGGATATCTGCCCAGGTGGTGATTTCTCCCTTTCAGTCTCTCTGTCTCTTCAGTGAGTCCATGCACCCAATAGGAAAAAAAATCTCTCTCTAAAAAAAGAAAGAGAGAAAGAAAGAAAGAAAGAAAGAAAGAAAGAAAGAAAGAAGAAAGAAATAAAGAAAAAGAAGAAAAAGAAAGAGAGAGAGAGAGAAGGAAGGAAGGAAGGAAGGAAGGAAGGAAGGAAAGGAAAGGAAGAAAGAAAGAAAGAGAGAGAGAGAGAGAGAAACCTTTAGGAAGTTATTGAGTTTTGAGGACTCTGCCCTCCTAGGTAAGATTAATAAAATAAAAGAAGCTTTAGAGAGCTGTCTTGACCTTCCATTCATCCATTCTACCAAGAGAGGACACAGTAACAAGGCCCACCTATAGGGTAGAAAGAGTGAACTCTTAAGAGACATAAATCAGCTGGTGCCTGATCTTGGACTTCTCAGCCTCCAGAACTTTGATTAATCATTTTAGTTATTTTTAAATTCACCAGTTTAAACTATTTTTATAGCAGTACAAATGGAATAAACTTGATAATATGTATTTTTCATATTTCCCTTGTTATTGAGATAGTATAGTCACTTCTCATTTAATGACCCATGCATTTAAGGACTTCCTTGGACTTAAGACCAGTTTTCTCATGCACAGAATCCCTTTTCTCTATCCATGTGAGTCTTGGGAATTCCTTCTCAGTCTTTGACTTGTCCTGCAGTGTGTTTGTATTCAGTACATGACGCGTTTGCAGTCACACAAGACTACGCATTAGATTTATAGATTTATACTTTATTGTATGCCCATAGTAGCATTCAGAATAAATAAAAACTGTTACTCCAGATTTATATTATTGTGTTTGGTATGTCTTGTTACTTCATGGCACTTACCTAATGTATGTTTTTTAAATGAAATGAATTACATGATTCTAGTGTGATGTCATGTGATATCGAGTAAAAACTACATACACTATGGTGCCACAACACACCAAGACATGTGCCTTTAAGCTCCTCTCCAACAGACCAATTCATTTAACATTCTAGTAATAAGAATAGAATTGAGAACGTGCTTAATATCTCTTTTCATAAGGAAAATGCAAATCAAAACTACAATGAGATACCACTTACACCCAGTCAGAATGGCTAAAATTTAAAAAAGTAAAGAATGATAAATGCTGGTGAGGCTGTGGTGATATGAGAACCCCCCTACACTGTTGGTGGGAATGTAAATTTGTACAACCACTGTGGGGAAGGATACGGTGGTTCCTCGTAAACCTACAAATAGAACTGCCATATCATACTCTAATCCTAAATTGGAAAAATGTTCATGCACCCATGTCTACTGCAGCATTATTTACACTTACTAAGACATGGAATCAACTCAAATGTCCAAGAACAGACAAGTGGATTTAAAAATTGTGGCACATGTATGCTGTGGAATACTACTCAGCCATAAAAGATAGTGAGACGATGACATTCTATAGAAAGTGGACAAATATTGGGAACCAGCAGTTAGTGTAATGACTGTGTCGCTGGATTCCCACGTAGTCGACCACCCGACCCGGTGACTTAGAACTCACGCCGGACGTGTGTATGTGTGTGCCCAAGATCCCGAGAGGAGAATGGAGGAGAAGGGATTGCGGTGTGACCATCCCCCCTGGGGGGTGATTTCTCGCTTTCTGTCTCTATGTCTCTCTCTGTCTGGCTGGCGAGCACATGCACCCTATAGTGAAAACCTCTAAAAAAAAAAAAAAAAGAAAAAACAAAGTGGACAAATATGGTAGATTTAATGCAAAGTGAAGTAAGCCAGACTATTACATACAGGCATTGTATGTCCCCATTCAATATATACCAAATGTTTGTGCTCTATAGCAGTAATTGAAAAATCAGAAGGTAAAATAGCAAGGAGGCCAACTGTAGATATTAGAGACTATGTGTGTGGTGGGTAACAAGGTGTGGGTAACAGGGTGGGAGAGAAAGGATCAGGGAAATAAAAACCACATTTAATAGATATCAAAATGAAAAATTCTCTGCTAATGATAATGTATATGGTAATGTCTTTGACTTGACTAATATGCACTGTATTTGAGCTGGAAAAAATCCATGTTGTACACTGTAGAAATGTACAGTGATTAAATGTAAATTTAAAAATTAAAAAGAATAGAATTTGGTATTTACAAGAGGAGTTCCAGTGTATTTTAGAGAAATATATAACAGTGCTTGCAAATATATATTTTTAAAAATAAATTGCCCTCCTAGGTCTAGCAGATAGTGTGGAGGTTAAGGTGCTGGATCCCATACGATCTTCTCTGTGGTTCAAGTCCTGGACCTGGGCTTGAAAATCACATCATGCACACATGCCCCAAATCCCTAGAGGAGACTGGAGAAGGGATTCTGGCATGGTCATTCCCTTTGGGGGTAATTTCCCTCTTTTTCTCTCTGGCAAGTGCATACACCCATAAGGAAAAAAACCCACAATGAATTAATTATACTTAGATTATAAATTGTTCATTATTTTGTTCTTATGGCTATTTAAATTTTAAATAATTTGTTTTTATAATGTAATTTTTTTGTTTACAAGGAACATGCACTTGCCAGAGAGAGACAGAGGGAACGAGAGAAAGTAAGC
>NW_006159990.1:3203550-3216755 GCF_000334495.1 Tupaia belangeri chinensis | reverse complement strand
GAGAAAGTAAGAAATCACCCTCTTTTTGGCATGGACAAATAACAATCCCTTCTCCATACTCCTCTTGAAATTTTAAACATGCATTCACACATGCCCAGTGTGATTTCTAAGCCGCTGGGTCCGGGACTCAATCTATACAGTCAACCATGTGGGATCCAGCAGCCTTAACATCCATGCCACCCACTGGCTCAATCTGTTCCTGTTTTAATTAAAAATATCTTAAATTATTGTAATGCAATTCAGCATTAAGTGCAATAATTAGATCAAACGTTCAGACTGCAGTCTCCCACAAGACTGACCTAAATCATATACCAACTGCAAACTTCTTGGCATATCAGTGTGTATCACTAAACTGGAAGGATGTCCAAGCATTAAATGTCTGGAGTTTTTACTGAGATTTATTACATAGGCATGACTATTTGAGTCAAAAACTATGTGGTTTAATTCTATCTTTAGCCTTCATTTCTTCTTAGGAAGTTGAGTTGCTATCATATGACCTCAAAACTCCAACTGTCTAAAAACATGGGTGGTATTTTTCGGTATAGACAGCCTCCATCCTATAACTATCTATAAGTCTTTTACGTGTCACTTCATTAGCATAAACCCATTTGTGGTGCTAGAATCCCATCACAGATAACAAGGACACTCCTAAACCTGGGAAAATTCAAGAATTTGAATGTTCCATGCCAGGAAATGGGGCAAAGACCAGAGAAATTATTTTTAGCCCAAAATTACACTAAAGTTTTGTTTTATTTTTTTAAAAGAAAAACATTGAAGTAAATTGTTATACTCAGATCATGTTAATAGATCTTAACTACAATCTCAGTTTCAATCAGACTAAATGAAAGTTCAGTGGGTGTTCTAGAATAGCCTGCTATCGCTATCATATTAATGGGTAGACAGCATGCTAATTCATAAAAATGTCAATAACTTTTAACTTTGGAAATGTGTGTGGTCTAATTGAACATGGTCAAAAGAGTAAATCAATCTGATTCAGTACAGCCCATTTTTTTAACCTCTTGACCATGAGGGAACCACAAATATCAGTCTCATTATTCATAGGATCATTTTGGGCAATAAGAGATATCCAGTTTTTATAATCTCTATTTAGCCCTAAAATTTAATTATCCACATGATATTTAGAAAAAACTTAATGCTTACATTTTTCTCCTCAATTTTATCAATATTAGGTGAACAGAGGCAAATTATTCAAGTTCTAGCTTGATTTTTTTTTTTTTATCTAACACTGGAGTCAAGGGAGAGCATAGGTTATATAATCTAAAAAAGATACCATATTAACCATTGTTAAACTTTTAAACACAAAAATGTATAAATATCTATTGCATATCATTTTCTTTTTCTGTTCTGGAATGACTAGAAATGACTGGACTATGCAGACTTATGAAACTTTCTCTCTACTTTTACAAACCTTAGACCCTATGGCAAAGAGTAATTAGAAGTTTTTAATTAGTGACTATAATTAAAACTGTATGTAGAGAGAAAATTTTAGATTAAAGTAGTTCATAAAGCATTTCTCTCTAAAAATGGACAAAATCATATTTCTCTCATTGGCTTGAGTCATTTATTTTGTATGAGGATATTTCAAATCATAATAAACATCAAGAGAAAATCAAAAGTGTTGCATTAGTTTTAAATATTTAATACATTACTCACCTGCATGTAAATACTAGAATGATCAAAAATCACACACTGAAAGTCATTTTGAAGTTTAAGTTGTTATTATTCCTAATGTGTGTATAAAAATACTGAATAGCAATAGGTGGCATATATAAAAACAATTTATTTTAATTTTTGATGGTAATGTCTATGTTTCAGAATGTCAGTCTTGGGGCTTGATGATATAGATACATATGAGAAAATAAGTTTGTTTGTTTTTTTTCCATATGGCTTATCTGTTCATTTTATATACTGATTGTAGTAATATTGTTTGAATTGTTACATTTCTTCTCAGGTAACAAAACTAACTTCAAAAAATAGAAATGATATATTGAGGACAATTTAGTGAAGATCATTTCACTATTTTTATATGCCTTTCTGAGGTTATGAGTTTCTCTGTCCTACATGGAGATTTTTTGGGGGGGATGATGGTGGAGAACCAGCTCTGTGATGTCCATACTGCTCTGAGGGAACTGACAATCACCATATTCTTCTAGCTAACTCACCAAGATGAGCAGTTGAACCAACTTGACCAACAAAAGCATATCGTCTCTACAAACTAGAAAAGGAAAGACCTGATCCCACTGTGCCGCTCCTCCATGATTGTGAGACAGTCATTGTCTACTCCCTATTCCTCAGAGGTAGAAAATGTAATGTGGGACTCTGAATAGCCATCTCTCCTTTACTACTTTGGAAGAATCCACCTTCAGAGGAATATGAAATCCACATGCAGAGAGAAAAGACAGGCAGTAAGATATGAAAATCAAGAACTCCAACAGTATTTTGGCATTTCCATACAGCTTCTCTGAAGATAGATCAACAAATAAATTTCACAGTTAAATGAGCTAATATATCTTCCTTATTCATCAGTGATGTTGCCTTGGATGTCTGACCTAGTAAGCACCAGAGTTATGAATAAAATACCATGGTGGAAGTACTGTAAATATCTAGAGTAAAGCACAAATACATGTTATGTAAACTAGATAAACTAGATATATAACAACAAGGTATAAACCCTGATCACATTGAAATGTTTATTTTCTGAAAAAAAAGAAGTGAATTTAATAGGATATTTTAGACTACTTTCTATGTGTCAGGCTGTACTTTTTCTTTTTTTAAATTTTATTGTAAGCTCTTTTATACATTCAATCACATTGCAAAGTGAATGTTCCAACATGTGTGTATTTCTTCACAGTTCAGTTGATAATACTATAAAGTTATCTTCAACAGATAATACCCCATTTCTTTGGCCCATTAATGCTATGCCTCTCTATTTTTCTCCTCAGACTCTATTCCTTTACCCACCCTCTTTCCACCATTTATCTGGTATTCACAACCATTTACTCTGTTTCTATATCCTTTTAGTCATTCAGTTTCGGTCATAGACTGCGAGCACTCTTACTCTTTTTTTTTTTTTGGAGAGATTTTCACTGTAGGGCGCGTGCGCTCGCCAGACAGACAGAGAGAGACATAGAGACAGAAAGCGAGAAATCACGCCCCAGGGGGGATGGTCACGCCGCAATCCCTTCTCCTCCATTCTCCTCTCGGGATCTTGGGCACGCACGCACACGCGCCCCGCGTGAGTTTTAAGCCACCGGGTCCGGGACACGAACCGCGGTCGACTACGTGGGAGTCCAGCGACATAGCCATTACGCTAACTGCTGGTTCCCGTTATTCTTAACATCATTAATTGTCATGTCAATAATATGAAGGTGGCACTCTTATGTAGCATTTTTATGGACAAAGCAATTGTAAAACAGAGAGGTTAATCTGAGTACCCAATTAACACAGTTATTAAGGAACAGATTAATATGTGATATTGGTCTTTCATTCCAAAGAATGATCCCCAATATCTAAGTAATATCACAGCAAGGGCTTCTACAAAGATCTCTTGGTCATTGCCCAAACTGATGCTAAATGCTGGAAATATACCTCATTGTATTCTGACCATCAAAGAAAATACTTATTTAAATAATATGTTCATGTGAGGGGACAGGATAATCGTTGGAATTCAGGCTACATAAATATATCTTACATTTGCTACAGAACAATGTATAAATATACAGGATTAAATAGCGTGAAAAAGTTTTTATTACGTAGGAATTAGATATTTCTTAGAAGATTATTATAATTAAAATATAATGTCATGGAGAGTAAATCTTAAATCACATTTTGTATATGTATGTCATTAATACTGATTTTCCACAAATCTATTTTCATTTTAGTGTATTTTTGTAAAAATTAAAATCACCCTGTTGGGTATTGGTTAGGAGAGCAGACACAAAGAGTTATATAGGTCACATAGAACTGTTTTGTTCTTACTATGTAGCATTCACCAGACTTAAAATAAAATGGAAAACACAAAGATAAGAAATAGCAAGCTGGAGGAGCCCTTGGGGCATATATTTTGACTAAACAAAGGGTCTAACAAAAAATAAATAAATAAAAGGGGCCCCTGAGAAGAAGATTACCTGATGACCTTCCTTGGCATTGGCCCATTTATGGGATGTATCTTCAATCTCTCTCTGCCTCAGTGGGTTCTGCTTACCTCCCTTGGCATTGGCCAGTTCTGTCTATGGAACATATCCCTGTCTTTTTTTCTCTCAATAAATTTTGAGCTTAGCTTGTTTCCTTTTCGTCAAGTCTTTGCTGTGTTGGGGAAGCAAAGTCTCAACTTAACAACCCCCTTCAGTTAAATTTAAAAAAAAAAGATCTGTTAGGCTGGAGCCTGTTGCCTACTGGTTAAAGGAGCTGAATGACATATCCAAGCCATGGTCTGAACCTCTGACCCTTGCAGCTTGAAAAATATATGTCCATGAATGCCTGAGTCCCAACAGATTGGAAAAATGTAGAAGTGATGGCGTTACCACACTCCACTGGAGGAGGCTCTCTTCTCTCTCCTTCTCTCAGTCTGTCTCTGGCAATTAAGAAAAAGAAAAATATTACGTAGCATAGAGCTGTTATTAGAAGTTTATTAATTTGATTTTTGAAATAACGAAACCATAAAAATACAAACTGATGTAAAACAATAAAATTATATAATACAATAATCTCTAAAAATATTCTAAATATAGAATTTCTAGTTTTCAGTCCATCATATAAGGAGGTAAGATGTCATCCTTCCCATCCTCAACCAGTTGGGGCCAGCGAGTAGCATGGTGGTTAAGGTGGTTAAGGTTCACACATCACCAATTGTGTAGTTCAAGTCTTGGACCTAGCATCTTCAAAATCATGCCAGGTACATGTGAGTACATGCCCAGAATCCCAAGAAGATCCAGTCTTATGATGGCTTGTACATTTCCATGCGTTTTTACCATTAAGAGCTCTAGGAGGCCCTCAGAGTAAAGAATAAAGTCTTCTCATGCTTCCAGAAGAGGAGGAGAAATATAACTATTTTGAAACATACCTTGAGGATTCTGAATTTCTTAAGAAAAGTTTACTAGGCCAACAGGTGGTTAGGTGGGTGAGGTGGTGTACTCCCACATGGCCAATCATAGTGAGTCCTGGACCGGACAGTTTGCTTTCTCATTTTTCCTATCTCTCTCTGTCTCTCTCTGGCTAATGCAAGGGCCCTACAGAAAAATTTAAATAATAATAATAATAATGGGACCAGCAGTTGTGTAATGGCTACGTCGTTGAACTCCCATGTAGCCAACCACAGTTCGAGTCCCAGACCCAGTGGCTTAAACTTAGGCCAGGCACGTGTGCGTGCATGCCCAAGATCTCGAGAGGACAATGGAGGAGAAGGGATTACAGCATGGCCATCCCCCCGGTGGGTGATTTAATAATAATAAAAAAATTAAATAATATTTTTTAAAAAGAAAGTTTGATAAGGGTCACCCCTATAGTACAGTGATTAAATTCTGTGCTTAGGGAATAGCGTTACACATGACCAACCACAGTTTGAATCCTGGTCTTTGCAGCTCAAGGAACAAGAGGGCACATGTGAGTGGGCTCAAAATTCTGATGGGATGGAAAAATGGAGGAAAAGGATTGAGGAGACTATGTACCATTGGGGAGTTCTCTTTCTCTCACTGCTGAGTATATATGCCTTCTGGCAATTAAAACAATTTTTTTGAAGAAAAAAATGAAAGATTGCCTTCCGTAGTAAACATCTTGTCAGAACCTAATTGACTAGGGTTTTATCAGAGCCTAATACAACTGAGGGAAAGGACATGCCTCATTTTAAATATTGAGTATAAACAGAAAATTTGGGAAATAGTAAGTGCAACAGGATAAAAATAATTGCCATTGAAAAGATAGTTTGCCACTCACAACCCAGGAGAAGAGGGCACACCATATAGCATGGGGAGCATCAAGGTAAGTCAAGATGTAGAAAGGAGAAGAGAGGGGGACCAGCTGATGGCATAATGGCTACGTTGCTGGACTCCCATGTAGTCAACCGCGGTTCGAGTCCTGGACTCAGTAGCTTAAACTCACGCTGGGCGTGTGTGCCCAAGATCCTGAGAGGAGAATGGAGGAGAAGGAATTGTGGCATGGCCATTTCTCTTGAGGGAAGATTTCTCACTTTCTATCTCTCTATCTTTCTGGTGAGTGTATGTGCCCTATAGCAAAAACCTCTCAAAAAAAAAAAATCCATCATATGAACACCAAAATGAGAAAAAATGTGTGAAGAAAATTATGAAGCTAATTGAGAACCATAAAAAGAGCTACTTAGAAAATAGAGAAAAAGTACATTATCATGGATGTTTAGCAGTAAATATTTTAAAAAAACAATACTCTTAAAATAGTGTGCAAATCTAAAACTATCACAATAGAGTTTTGGTGATTTTGAGGAGGGTTTAGACTTTAAAATTTTTCTAAGTATTGCATAAATTAGGAGAGTTTTAAGACTACAAAAAACTTTCAAACATCAATGAATGTATTCTGGGAACAGAATAGAGTACTGAACAGAAAATAAGTTTCAAAAATTACTTATTGTATTATTATTACAATAAACAAAACAGTCATATTTAGTGGAAGATAGAATTATTGGATAAGTAGTCTTGGGACAATTTATTAAAAATTTTGAAAATAGTAAAGTGGTATCAACTTCTTATGCACCATTACAGCAAACTAAAGATATTTGAAGTATAGGTCATTCTATAATTTGATATAAGAAAAACTATTTTTTAAAGTTTTTTTCAGGTCAATTGACATATAAAAATTGCACACGTTTAAATATGTACATCGTGATGAGCTCGGACACATATATACCCATAATACCCTCACCACAATCAAAATACTAAATATTCTTCATCACTTAAAAAAAGAATTTGTGTTCTTTTGCAGGTTTGCATGGATGTATATGTGCATGAGTGTGTGTGTGTGTTAAGAACATTTACAAGAAGGTCCAGCATGGTGGTACACTACTTAGACTCTCCTTTACAAGCTGTGACCACATGGGAAGCCTGGGTTTGATTTCTGGTCTTACCTACAAGCCACCGTGGTGACAAGCCTGGGTAATACAGTGAGACTTCATCTACTTGGAGTTCCAGCTGGGAGGCTGAGACAGGAGGATATTGACATATTGAGACTGTTTTAGAAGAAACACACACACACACACACACAATTATTGTGAGTTTTATTCTCTTAATACATTTTAAAGTGCAAAGTATCACATTGATAAGCATACATGCTATGTTGTATAGCAGAGTTCACTGAAAGTTACCAATACTTTATATTTTCCCAATCTGATAGATACATGACATATTAATAATGGGTGGCAGACTATTTTGTGTGCATGTATGCCAGTCATTTATGTTTTTGATGTGTTATTAATGTGTCAATAATATTAATTTCTAGAAAAATGTTTTGTATTATTAATTTTTATCAACTATTTTAAGCTCTTGTATTACAGATACTCTATTTTTTATGCATAGCTCTGAACATGTCTCTATCACTTTTCCTTTATTCATAATGTCTTCGGTTACTTAAATGATTGCCTTGTTTGATATCAAGCTTTATGGCTCATAATTGTGTGTCTAATTTAAGAATGCAAACAAGCTACCTTAGCATAATACCTAAGCAACTAACATATAAGAATTAATTGATAATTCAATGATATTAAAATTAAGAAGTTTCTGGGGTCAATAGGTAGGATAGTGGTTAAGGAACTGGACTCCCACATGGCCAACCACGGGTCAAGTCCCAGCCCTGGCAGCTTGAAAATCACACTGGGCATATGTGTGTATGTGCCCCAAATCCCAAATTCCAAGAGAAGAATGGAGAAGAAGGGACTGTGGCATTGCCATTCTTCTGAGGGGTGATTTCTCACATACCTTCTCACTGTCTCTCTCTGACAAGTGAATGTGCTTGATAGCAAAAACCTTGGGAAAAATAAAAAAAAAAAACTTAAGAAGGTTCAGAACACAATAAAGAATCAAGGCAATGGAATAAGCAAAAACAAAAGAAATAATATTTGTAATATTTGTGATAATTATGTTCATCATGTACATAATCCTATAAATATTTAAAAAATATTAATTCAGCAATAAATGTGACCCAAAGATTAGTAGGTAATTATAAAAAATTAAATATATGTACATACATGATATATATGAATATGTATTTGTATGTGTGTATATGTGTGTGTGTGAAACAGATAATCTAATATATTACAAGGAAGAACTTGTGTTAAAATCTCTGGGAGGATGTGGTAAGATGTATAAAATTATGTAAAATATGCATAACAACTGAGTAAAATATTCTACTTCTAAAAATTTACCTACAAAGTAGAACTTAGTAACTGTATGGCATGCTTATATAATAACATTAATCAGAACATTGTTTATAGAAATGAAAAAGTATAGCACAATCAAAATGTACTAAAAATATTTATATCTGGGCCTAGTAATGGTGGTACAATGGTGGAAGCCATGTGGAAGATCAGGGTTAGGTGCCTGGGTTGGTCCGTACATGTCAAGTACATATATGCATGTCAAGCACATACATGCATGCCCATGATATCAGTTGACTGGGAAAGGTTGGGGAGGTTTGCAGCATGAGACCTTGTTGAGGTTGGTTGCCTTTCTCTTTGTTGCTGTCATAAAAGAAAGAATAAAAGAAACTACACACACACACACACACGCACACACACTGGAAAACTATCATAGTTCAGATTGATTTGACAGGTGAAAATAAAGCAAATTTTACACATAAAAGAATTATATAATACAAATGAATACTATTTTAAGTGTGTAGATTTAAAATCAGCTTCTATGCAAAAATACATACCTATGTAGATTAAAACTTGTTAGAAAAATTTCATCGATATACATTAGATGCTATTAGAAATTTTCTATGGCTGGGGCCTGAAGAGAGATTGAAAAATTATTATCTTTATATATTCCAGAGGTTTTATTTTTTAATTTAAAAGTTCATTTTTATAATAAAACAACTTTTAAATCATTTCCATTTTAAAGATTAAAGTATTATGAGAGAGGCTGTGACTAATTCTGGGAAAAACAAGGACAAGATAAAGTTCTGAAACAAAAATTATCAAAGGATATTTTAAAAGTAATCAAAATATTTAAGTGGAAGAATAATCTCTTTTCTTCACTTCGGAGGACTGTTGTCTTCCTTGTGCCATTTTCTCCTCATTAGATCTTGATATGAATTGCATTGTCATTTTTTGGTGATTGCCACCATTATCTATCATTACATTTCCTGTTCCTCCAACTCTTTCTTGGCATTTCTACAGTCTTTGCCACTCAACTCCAATTTGCATTTCAAGTTGTTACTAAAATGACACTTCTTTTGTCCTTTCTTTTAAAGGCATTACTAAATTTTGTCTTGCTTTATTTTTCATCTTTCTTATTTTAATTTAAAACTCATGTTATTTAACAAAGAAATCTAGAAAAGCATCTAAATGTCCCTTCCTTTTGTTAGGAATCAAAAGTTTATTTTAGTGGGTGGAAACTCTTACAGGTCTGTATAAACCAATGACTGGTCGATTCTAACAATTTCTTTTATTTTGAACTTAAAATTCAGGGCTACATTATTAAAGGTCATTAGTCTGAAATACTTCTATTTGTGCTATTTCTTCTTAGTGCACACAATGATCTCTGCCCTTTTGGCCTGGTCATTCAAAAAATGTCTTAATGTAGTTTAGACAAAGGTGCACAAAATTAAAATATTAAGAAAAAAAAAGACAAATTTGAATTCTAATTCTAATGCAAAGCAACAAAATTACATTAATCTAATAATAAAGAGTAGCCTGGAGTTCTACAAGCCATCCAATGAAACCTATCATTAATGCTCTTAGAGAGGAAGTTAGTGATCCTGGATTTCCTCATGTCTGCATACACTTTATACCCTACTATGTCACAGGCTCTTTTTTGCTCTTTGCTTTGCTTATGTTAAGCTAATTTATTTTCCTCATAATGAGAGCAAGAGAGAGACCCTGGACAGAGTCTTCATGCTATCACCTTTCCTGCAGTGTTGCCGTCAGTCAGGACCAACACAGGCCTGAGCCTGGAGTGCTCAGTCAAACCTGAAGTCTTCCCATATGGTGTTCAGTATTATTGGCAGTGCCACTATGGCCTGTGGCACTGTGGCTTGGCCCATGAACATTCACTTATGGTAATTTAGTGCTCTCCAAATGACTGAATTGCCAAGAGATTACATTCAAAATAGAAAGTACTGGATCTGGGGTTATATATTGCAACACCCACACAAAGGCACTTTCACCTTTGTGTTCTGTCCACATTTTTATTATCTCTTACATTCAAAAGCACTAAATATGTTTGTTTTATCATAAAATATGGCTATATTGCTAGAAAGATAATGATCTTAGAATGGAACCCCAAATCTTAGTACCATAAATCTCTTTATTATGGATTTGAAGTATCCTCCCTGCAAGGATGGATAAAATGTGTTGATTCCTTCATGATGTGTACCTCTTCCTGTCTTCACGTTGTGTCAACAAACAAGTTATACACTAAACAGAGGAATAATAAAACAAGAAGCACAATTTGAGCATTCAAAATATGATGCAATAATTAACCATCAAACACAAAAGAGGAGATGTATTCTACCGGGATAATCCAGAAATAACATAAAAATACTATAGACTAGAACAGATCATATATTTTATATGAAACTCACCCGAACTGTTCATTGCATGTTTGATTTGTTTTTATCCTACTAAAATTATTTAAAAATAGCCACATACAGAATAAATTTACAGCCACATTCAGTGGTTTTAAATTATTTCTGAAAATTTAATGGCAAGAAATAGTATAATAATTTTATATGGCATTTAAAATTTTTCTCATGTATTGTATTACAAACCATAAATATGAAACAATTTTAAAAAGTAAGAGTTAATTCACAAAATATATGGAAGATAATAATGCAAACTTTGTATATTAAAAAGGCAAGGAAATAGTCTGAATAATTATTTTTCTAATTTCTTTCATCAAAATAAAAGAAAAAGTTTTCAGTGATAATTAGGATAGAATTATACTGAGAATAAAAATTTAAAAAGCAATTGTAGCTTTCCCTTAGTTTACTAAAAGAGGTAATGTATGTCAAATAAATAGAAGTTATTTGAATATATGCTTACATGACATGCTTTTGGAAATGCTAATTTAAAAAAGGTAAACCTACATATTTACTGCAAGAAGTCTTATGCTTTAAAAAATTGTTTAATACTGAGCTATCCAAGGCAATGCTTATATTCTAAAATTTACTTGATCGAAATTCTCCAGCTGGTGCCAGCTGGTGGTGTAGTGGTTACGGTAGCTGGATTCCACATATCTGACTTCATGATTCAAGTCCTGGATGCGGTGGCTTGAAAAATACACTAAGCACATGTGCATAGGTGACTAAAATCCTGAAAGGAGAAAGAATAAGGGACTGCCATGTGGCTATCTCCCTGGATGGAGGAAAGAGAGAGAGCCATATGGCAAGTCTTGCTTTCTTTCCCTCCCTCTCTTTCTTCCTCTCTTTGTATGGCAAGAGCACATGATCTGTGGCAACTTTTTTTTAAGAGAAAGCAAACAAACAAAAAAGAAATCCCCCAACCACCCATTGAAAAAAATTATTTTATAGCCCATGAAGTAAAAGACCACCAATCTAACAATTTCTAACTTACATAGTATCTGTTCTTAAAAAGATATCTTATATTCTATGTGATTTAAAGATTAAGTTAGATAAAATTGTGTCCTTTTTTCTCAAGATACATACTAACAAAAACTAAAGCTAATTAATAAACTCAGTTTGCATAGTTGTCATAACTCTGCAGTATAAAGCAATAAGATCTTTATGGTATAAAACTACAGTAACAAAACCCCACTTTTTTGATTGTTGTGTTCTGTTGATAATTAATCATTATTTTAATAATAAAATAATTTTATTGTATAGGCTAGAAAACAGTAAGTTCTAGTATATGTTTAAAATTTGATTACAAGGATGTCCCTCATTAGACATCTGTCCAGGTTCAATTTGCTAGACTCTATATAAAACACCAAGGCTAACCCTGTTTCTCCATTGGACTATGTATTGATAAAGTTAGCCTTAACACTACAAATTTTAAACATGCTGAAAACAAATTAAAATCAATTCTGTAAAATTTGTCAAGCTTGAGTCTTTATTAGAATTACTAATTATCTGTATCATTTGATTGAAAAGACATATGATTCTGAGCACAGCAAGGGGCATGTAAAACCATTAATGGTCTCTCCCTCTAGATACAGCAGTTGATGTGTAGACATAAACTCAGCAGGGACCATTTTTATAACCATGCCCGGAGGGGAAGTGGAATATGCTTGAATGGAGTACTGTTAAATGAGCCTAATATGAGCCTCCTTTCTCTACTCCTCCATGTACTTATTCTCTGTAGGCCTTAATTTTTGAAATGTTAGCATCACTTTCAGTCCATCCATGCAACATGTTTCTTTTTTTTTTTTGAACTAATCTAATAAAAGTAATCATTCAGTCATGAATATTGTCAATGATGCACTTCAATTACCAACTGGATTTCTGATATTGTGTAAAGTCATTTACAGAACAAACCATGATTTTAGCAGGACTACAGATTTAGGACTACCCTAGAGAGCAACATGGTATTTGCTCACTTTTCTCTTAACATAGAGAGTCAATCGTCTCATAGGGAGAAAGTTAAATTGGCCCTTCACTCTGGTTAACCTGACATCATGAAAGCATCCTGGACTACCAGTGGAAGTCTTCTAACACTAAGTAATTAATGTTCTTTCATACTAAAATATAAATCCTCTTCTTACTTTACAACATTATTGCATAAATTTTAAAATTTTAAAAGAAATTTTGAGTTTCCTTCTGCTCCTCAGAAGAGAATTTCGACTAGACAAAAATATCTTCCAGGTCTGTTTTAAATCTATCCAAAATTTGGGGGACCAGCAGGTGGCGTGGTAGTTTGAGTGCTAGAAACTCCCACATGGCTGACCACAGTTCGAGTCCCAGACCTGGTAACTTGCTTTCTCACTTTCTGTGTGTGTGTGTGTGTGTGTGTGTGTGTGTGTGCATGTGGCTGGTCAAATTAAAAT
>NW_006159990.1:3169422-3203320 GCF_000334495.1 Tupaia belangeri chinensis | reverse complement strand
TGTGTGTGTGTGTGTGTGTGTGTGTGTGTGTGTGCATGTGTCTGGTCAAATTAAAATATAAATGAATGAATAAATAAAAATAAATAAAAAAGAAAATCTAGGTAAAAATTTTAGTTATATGTTGATAAATCTTGTAGGAAATATATTAATAAGGTATGACATGATTATCACAAATTGAAGCATTGGATCTTTTACACAAAGTGGACAGAAAATGCTTCTTGAGTTTTGAGATAAATAAATTAAATCAGTGTCTGGACCAGATTATGTTTATCTGGAGAAAATTATTTCAAGCCTAAGTTGTTCAGCAAAGCTGTGATTACAGCTTAAAGAGATGACTAGGGTATGGTGAAAGGGAAGACAGATTGCTAATATGGGCCAGGTAAGAAGTATCTTTTAAGCTGGATTTAGGAGGTCTGATTTTAAGACATTACTTTGAATAAATGAAAAGCAATAGTATAGTATAAATGGAGGTGTGATTCAATCTGACAACTTATATACAATTGTTCTCAATACCATATGGAGATTTGTAAGTTAAATGTGGAAGAAGAAATACCAGTTATAAGGCATATGATATCTGTATTTGGATAATAGTAGAGAAATAGTAAAGAATGGTTGATTTGAAATGTATAGTAAATAAAGGCATAATGGTGTTTGCAGACAGATTAGATGTGGCATTAGAAAGAATGATAGGGGATAATGATGTCATCAGGTTTTTTGTTTTGTTTTGTTTTGTTTTCCTAAGCAAGTAAGAAGAATGATATTGTCATTTACCCAACTATGAGCAAACAAGTAACCAATTATGAAGATGGTGAACAAAAGTTTGTTCTTACATGGACTAAATTTGAAATGCCTCTTGATAGCTAAGATAATAAAGGGAGGCAGTTGACTATCTAAATCAGATGTTTAGATAGGCCATGAGGTTAGAGAAATAAATTACGGAGTCATTAGCACAGAGATGGGACTGAAAGACATGGGACATGATGAGATCCTCTAAGGAAATAGCGGATGTAAGGAAGAGAGGATGCTGAAGACTTAGATTAGTGTTACTAAGTAACTAATCAAAGTAATCAGGAAAATGACAACAGAGTAGGCAAAGAACTGAGGCAGCTGGAGAGGAGGGAGTTGAAGAATGGTTTAGGAGGAACATGATCATCACATTTAAATAGTGGTGACTGATGAGAATTAACAAGTGATCTAGGTTTGAGCTAAATGGATCTTTTACTATGAAGATCCTGAAATTGTAAAGTTCTTTGCAATCATAGGAACAGAAATCTCTACTGCAGTGAAGTCAACTGGAGAAGAGAAATTTGGAGACAGAGTATAGAGAAGTATTTTTCCTACAAAGAAAACAAAAATAATTGCATATAGTTGTAGATCAAGGGAAGATTTTCTTAAAAGATATAACAGATGGTAAACATAGGATTCCTACATGTCACAATTATCTACTAGAAATTGAAAGCATGCAATTTACTCTCACTCATTAAAATAAGCTGTAGCAAATTTGTTTATTTTAAGAAACTGCATATGGTTTGGCCATGGCCTATACAGATCATTGAAACTGACTATAGAGAGCTGAAATATCATTTTTTAGAGATACAATTATTCTTTTCTAATAAAAATGATAATTTTTCAAAATAGGCTTCATAAATATGTACTGATTATAAGATGTATGTCATGTGTACTCACAGTGAAAATTATATTTCCACTATATACTTTGGCTACTCATTTGAAATTGTAAAGATAATAAATGTTTAAGACAGATGTGTTCAAAAGTTAAGAGGACAGGGTCCAGCAGTTAGAGTAATGGTTTTATGTCACTGAACTCCCATGTAGTCAACTGTGGTTAGAGTCTCAGACCTGGTGGCTTAAACACACACCAGGCACATGAGTGTGCGTGCCCAAGATCCCGAGAAGGGAATGGAGGAGAAGGGATTGCGGCATGACCATCACCCCAGGGGGGTGATTTCTTGCTTTCTATCTCTCTGTCTCTCTCTGTCTTTCTGGGGAGCGCACGCACCCTATAGCAAAAACCTCTCAAAAAAAAAAAAAAAGTTAAGAGGACAGACAGTATGATGTGGAAGAAATGCATCTAAACAGTGAAAGAAAAACAGAGGAAGAACACTGAACATCAGTAAGTAATATGTTGATTGCATGCCCTAGGAAAAGGGCATGAGTATACCTTTTTATGATAAGATTTTGCATTTTCAAAGACATTCATTCTGTCAATCCTGAACTAGATCTTTGTTAGCAGACTACTATCAGAAACACAAGGTTAGTCATTATCCAGAGGACTGAATTTCATCAAGGGAGAACTGTCACTGGCAGGGCAAATTTACTTCAAAGGCTCCAACACATTTCCAAATTCTGAACTAAAACTTCGTACATAGTACTAAAGTGAACTAAAATGGATACAATGGATTTTTTTCAATAAGTGTTGCTTCCCCTAAATTTAACAGCATTCGTTTTGCCATTGCACATGGATAAAATTCTCATTATTTATACCCATTACCTGAGAAACTTTAAAAATATTAGTGATTCAGAACTGTGTTTCAAAAAGGCTAACGAAGTTAATACTTTCAGTACATTTATGAAGGATTTCTTGCCTTAAGATTAGTTATTACAGAGATGAAACTGTGTTCTATGTAATCGATAAAATATTATTAAAAGTATAATCAGGAAAAATGGACTGTCACCACACAATCTGCCACAACATTTTTCAACAAACAGGATTTAGTTAAACTAATTAAAATAACATGCTATTAAAATGATGGCGTAAGCTGTTATACATAATCATGTGTTTAATGTGCCACACTAAAAAGTAATGCCTGCTTTACTCAAATTTGAGAAGATTTCCTAAGTTGTTTGTTTATTTGCTTGTTTTAAAGCTTTCACATATTGAAAGTTTTAATCAAATAAAGTACTCAGTTATCTAGGTTCAAGTATGGAGTCGAACTCTTATGACTAGTTGGGCCCTTCTTTCTCTTCAACAAGGCATGGAATTAATATAACAAAAACAAGAAAAATTATATTTTTTTTAAATGCATATCAGGGGAAAATCAACACATATTCACTTGAAAAAAGGGGCAAAGGAAGTGTTTCTATGGCATAAGAGTATGAAAGTACGTCAGAGTAAACAGACATATAAAAGGAAATCCTAAGATTTAAATTCATGCAAAAATATGTAAACATTAAACATCTCAGTGCCTGTGAGACTAGAAAAGTTTATCAGCATTTGAAATGTATATATCTAAGACATTACTTTTACAAATTATTCTATACTGTGCTGAATTTATTACAAGTTACATTTGTCTAAATATGTGTATGGTTTGATGTATATTTTATTTTATTTTTTTAATTTATTTTTTATTTTATTTTATTTTTTACAATTAAAGTATGAATTTAATTTAGTACAAAAACTTTTCTAGAATTCATGCATAGTTTTCCCATTACATGTATTTCCATGAGTTTTTTTTTCTTGAAACATTTTTTCTTAATTAATTAATTTGCTTTCATTCCCTGAGCATCATCATAGCATACAAAATATGATTTCCCATGCAGAATATACCACAAAGTGGCTTAGTCATGCATGTTATTGTCAATAATTTTCTATTTCTAGTTTCATGTGTATATATACATATATTATATATGTATATATGTGTGTGTGTGTGTGTGTGTGTATAAAACCCCTATTTCTGACCCTCTGCCATTTCCCTCCTGCCTCCCACACTGCTTTTTTTAAATTTACATATACATTCAATCACATTATTTATCTTACAAAGTGAACATTTCAATATGTGAACATTTCTCCCCAGTCCAGTTGATCAAAATATCTTCAACTGATAAAACCACTCCTCCCCATTCAGTCAATGCTCTTCCTCCGTATCCCTCCTCAAAATGTCCTTCCGTAGGGCCCCCTCCTCCACACACACTACTGGCATCAACCCCCATCTCTTGTGTTTGTACGACCTTAGGTCAATCAGTTTCAGTCATAGAGTGCAGACACTTGGTATACATTAAGTGGGGACATACAATGTCTCTCCTAACTTCTGTTGTTTTTTGATCTTCCCGATTAAATTCTGGGATATAATATTCAACTCTAGACTTGTCCCTACGATTAAGTTGGCCATTTTCTTAGTTTGTTTAAACTCTTATTTCTGTGTGTCTGTATTTAAGACAATGAAGTGCAGAAGACACAGGAGAAAGGAGCTGACGAGTTCTAGGAGGTGAGGAAATTCTTGCAAGATCTAAAAGAGGAAGTACTCACTATAAAAAAGAATCAAACGGTCCTGTTAGAGATGAAAGATATAATACAGGAAGTCAAAATCTCCCTTGATAGTATTAAAACCAGACTAGATCATAAAGAAAACCGAATCTCAGGTGTAGAAGATAAAAATGGTGGCCTAGAAAAATCCACCACAAAGACTGAGAAAACTGCCCCTCAAAATGAGAATAATATACGAGAAATACTAGATACCATCAAACGTCCAAACATCCATATAATTGGTATCTCAGAAGGCAAAGAGACTCATAAAAGCATTTCTATTCCATGAAATCCTGCAAGAAAACTTTCTAAACCTTAAGAGGCACTCAGAGATCCAGTCCCAAGAAATACAAAGGACCCCAAATAGAATTAAGCCAGGAAGATATTCTCCAAGGCACATTATAGACAGATTGACCAAAACCACAGACAAAGACAAGATACTAAAATTGGCAAGAGAAAGATGTCAATTTACCTACAAAAGATATCCCTTCAGGCTAACAGCAGACCTCTCATCAGAAACTATGCAAATGAGGAAAGAAATGTATAAATCACATCAGGTCTTTAGACCCAATTTCCAGCAAAAAAAAAGTTACAAGTATGCCAAATTTGAGGGAGAAGGTAAATAAAATCATGAGGAAAATATATTCAGTGTTAAGGGAAAAGCAGTTTCTTTTTTTTTTTTACTTTTTTAAAAATTTCATTTTCTTTTATACATTCAATCACATATTTAGCTCACAAAGTGAATATTTCAACAGGTGACATTTCTCCCTAGTCCAGTGAGAAGTAATTAAATACAAAAAGGATATTATTGATTTATATTTAGCTTACATTGGTTTTAGAAAGATTAGAAAAACATAATTAGTAGCATATATAGAAATATGTAGATATCAGAAGAAACCAATTTTTGAGTGATAGTATATTAAATATTTGATAAAGATGATAATGATAGCTATTACAATATTGTAAAGAAGGTCAATGTCCAATTATTTAATTTCTAATTGAATATTTATATCTCCTTAATCTTTTCAAAAGCATCCACTGATGTTGAATTTATGTACATAACGAGGCAACACGTGTTGTAATGATATCAGTATTTTCAGGGACCGAAATGTTATATATCATTAACATATAATATGACAAAAAGATTTTAGAGATGTATCTTATAAATCCATAGAATATTATTTTACTTTATGAACTGTGTTTTTATAATTTCAGCATCAAAATTAATAATAACTAAAACAGATTTCAAAATATTTAATTATTAAAAATTTGAGAGTATATACTGACATTAAAAAGACAGAAAAGGGGCCCGCAGGTTGTGTGGTGACTAAGGATGCTGGACTCCCACATGGCTGACCATGGTTCAAGTCCCAGACATGGTGGCTTGCTTTCTCACTTTTCCTCTCTCTCTCTCTGCCTCTCTCTGATCAAACCGGAAAGTAATAATAATAAATAAGTTAAATAAAATAATTCTTTTTAAAAAAAAAAAAAGACAGCAAAAAGTATTAAAACTTCATGCTCCACCAACATTTTCTCAACTCTAATGAATTTCTATCTGGAACTCATTAATAAAGAGGTAGAATTAAACGTAAAATGCTAACCTATAAGAAAAAAATATATAGTTTATCTGTTAATGATAGTCAAAATCTCTATTTAAGGAAAGGGGACCAGGAGATAGTGTAATGGTTACATCTCTGGACTCCCATGTAGTCGACTGTAGTTCAAGTATGGACCTGGTGACTTAAAACACATCAGGTTTATTTGTGTGCATGCTCAAGATCCCAAGAGGTGAATGGATTGCAGCATAGCCTTCCCTCCCCGCCAAGAGGGGGAACTTTTCTCTTTCTAACTCTCTGTTTCTTTGGCAAAAGAGGGATAATTTCTCTTTTTCTGTCCCTCTGTCTTGACAGCAAGTGCACATGTCCTATAGCAAAAAGTCTCTCTTTCTAAAAAACTGACCCACTAAAAAATATGAAAAGTAATATAATAAGAAAAAAAATCACTTTTATTAAGTTAATGATTCAGTACATAATAATTAATGTATAAAAAAGGTAAGAACTATTGGGTATTAGAAATTTGTAAGGTATCAACAGTATCATCTCACAATTTTCTGCTTATTACAAAAGAAGGAAAAAATATTTTATAATAGTAATGTCTTGTTATTATCCTAAAGAAAGAGTTGAAAATCAGCTTAATTTACTTTGAGACATCTGATGTTGGGTACTAAATGATGGTATGTAAAATGAATACATAGTACTAGCTCTGTTCTATTTTTTCCAAAATATTTCACCTAAATCACATCAGGCCTTTAGGCCCAATTCCCAGCAAAAAAAAAAAAAGTTACAAGTATGCAAAATTTGAGGGAAAAGGTAGATAAAATCATGAGGAAAAATTATGCAAATTCAATACTTGGGAAATTATGAAAGATACAGGCTTATTGTCTTAAAAATAATTGTCGGATGCTCTTAATCAACAATACATAAACCCAGTGTACATACTTATCATTTTTTTAAAGTTTATTTCTTCCACGATTAAGAGAGAGAGAGTACACATATGCCCCCAAAGGGATTCACCTTTGCAATCCACCTCTAGCCTTCAGTCAGCTCCAGACCATAGGCAAGTGGGTGCCCAGCATACTTAAGGAAGGCTCTACTGTGGAATTGAAACTTTTCCAGGTGAGATTACCTTGCAGAACATTGTGTTTTACTGCTATGCTACTATTCAGCCTATTAAATTATTTTTATTTTATTTTTAGTTTTATTATAATGTGTATGCACTCGCCAGAGTGGGGAGAGAGAGAGAGGAGAGATACAAGATGAGAAATTATCCCAGGGTGGAGGCCACACTTCAATCCTTTCTTCTCTAGCTCCTTGGGATTTTGGGCATGCTTGCACATGAGTCCAGAATTATTTTTAAGCCACCAGGTCCAGAGCTATGTGAGATCCAGTGCCTTAACCTCCAAGTCACCTGCTGACCTTGAACCCCATCAAATAATATTTTATCCAGATGGTTAATATGATATACTAGTATTTACCATAATATTCTTTCATTTTTCTACATTTGCTATATTTTTTATGTTGGTAATTTTCTACATTAATATATACATATTTGATTGAATATATGCATCAGAATTTTAAAAATTATTAAATGTTGACTTCAACCTAAAACAGAAGTCTAAATCTCAAAGAAGGTCTAATATTATCAAAAGAATATTAGGTAAGTGTATACTAGATGTATCTCCATTTCGCTCTGAGCTCTTTTAAATTTGTAATACTGTTCCCTAGTTTATAATACTGCCAAGGTCATTTTAATTTCGAGGTTTTAGAGATAGACTTTACTTCATAGAGTTGAATAAGGCTTTTTCCTGGGGCTTAAGGAAAAGTAACTTCTATTTTGCATTTACTTCATTCTTGTCTAATGGAGCTCATTGAAAATCATCCTGTGGGTGGTTTATACAAACTTTGTTAGATAATAAATAAGTAAAAGATTTGAAAAATTAAACAAAGGGAAATCATGAATTATGAATAATGCTTTTTTGAGCAACAGTAATCAACTCACTGCTGTTTTGAAGCCAAAGTCACACTCCATTTTTGTATTTGGTATCTTATAGTATTAAATATGTTTTTGTAAAAAATAAAGTATCGTTCACTAAAAATTAAGAGAGGTTATAAAAGCACTTGCAGTTACTTAAAAATATCTACTGTATTTGCTTATAAAAAAATGAAAGATTACAGGCATCTTGTAGTTTCTAATTCATTACTACATAGGGGATAAAGAGTGTAATTTGTATACAGTGAAAAGAGAGAGAAAAATGACAAGTTCCAGGATCCCAAATAGCTCTAAATAGCTGTTCACATGATGTCTCAGATTGAGGTGAAGAAAGTGCTGAAAAAGACATTCTGAAAAAAAAAAATCATCTCACCAGTATGGTCTGGATAAAGGCTTGTCTTTGGTGACTGTGATTGGATGTTCTCCAGGAATTCATGTGTTGGAAATTGATTGTACTGTAAAAATATTAAGTAAAAGCTTAATTACGTTATGGTGTCCCTGGATAAGGCTTTTCTTTGATAATATTATGAGGGTGAGACCTCCATGATCCAGTTCTGGTGGGGTTTATAAACAGGGAATAAGACCAGGAAACAGAGAGAAAGTAACATGGGTACAGACCACACTCTACTCTGCTGATAGTTCTGCCTGCTGCCATTTTGTGAAGCTTTTGGTCTTACCAGCCACCAGAGCCAAAAGTCGAAAGAACCCTCTATCCTCTTAAATTTGCTCAGGCTCAGGTGTTTCTGTTAACAACACAATAGCAGACTAACACATCATCATGCCTTCCTCTATGACTTTGATGTTTGTATTCTAAGCAGAATTGCTAGATAGGAAATGGGTGAGGGTTCTGGACTTAAAATAGTTGGGTCAAATTTTTTTAAATGTTAAATAAGGGTTTTTAGTTAGAATTCCATAAATATGAACCATTAGAGCTGTTAACATTTTCAAAAAAAACAAAAACCGTAAAACAGAATATTTCTTCCCAAGTGATTACCAACTCCAATCTTTGTTTAGAAGATTTTTACATGAAAGTTAAATGTAATTTTAAAAACTATATACTATAAGAGTAAAGTGTAGAGTAGTGCAACAGAACTTAACAATTTTAACAATGAATTGATGTTCATTATTTATTTTTGGGTGTTTTTTTTGGAGTTGTTTTTTTTTTTATAGGGTGTATGCACTCACTGCAGAGACAGAGACAAAGAGATAGAAACTAAGAAATCACTCCTCAGAGGGACCACGCTGCAATCCCTTTTCCTCCATTCTCCTCTCAGGATTTTGGGTATACGCACACACACGCCTGGCATGACTTCTAAGCTACTGGATCTGGGGCTCGAACGTGCACTCAACTATGTGGGAGTCCAACAGCATAACCATTATGCCATCTGCGGGTCCCCTGATGTTCATTATTAAGCAACCAAAATATTTCTAACATTATATAAAAAAAAATCAGTAAATATGTTTTAAAAACTTCACAAGCTTTTTTTGCATTTCATTTTCTCCCTGTACATCTTAAGGCAATTAAAATTAGAAAAACAAATTCTGCATACCATCCTAACTATTCTTATTATAAATGACTGAACTTAAGGTATTGCTGAACATGGTTTTTGAAATCTTAGCTGAAAGTTGCCAGTTATACAAAAATCATAATACTTTAATGTTTAATTGGTAATTTAGAAGGAAACAGACATTTGGCATATATATCCAAAACTACAGGCCCAAGTATCAAAGATATCTAGTAATTAAGAGAACAAAAAACAAAACAAAATTCTTAATACAAGTATCTTACCAGACTCTGGTTTTAGTCATTTTAATTGAAAAAGGTGGCGGGTGCTGATTGAAAAAATAAATTCTATTTATATAAGCCTAATAGAAAATGGTGAGTATTTTGTTTAATCTTCCCTGTTGTTACAGACAGCACTTCACAATGCCATGGTGAGGCAACACCTTTACTGTTATTCCTTTGTTATTCCTTTTTCAGTAAGGACTTTAGTATATCATAGTTAAATGATTAATTTTCACCTATGGTTACCTGAAAAATATGGTTGGTTTGTGTGATAGACCATGTTTTATTCCTCTTTGATGCCTAGATCAAAGCATACGACCTGATATACCCAATTCTCAATGTATTTGTGTTCAATTAAATTGGACAACTGGAGATAAGTAATTTATAAAAAAAAAAAAAGAAAGAAAGAAAGAAAGAAAAGAAAAGAAAAAAAAGTTGTCAGCTTCGTGCTTAGAAAGACCTGGCTGCTCTTTTTCGGTTTGTTGTTTGGGCTGTTGGTTTTTTGTTTGTTTGTTTGTTTTTGAGAAGGTAAGAGACTGAGAGATAGACAACCTTGACAGGACTCCAGGTCTTGCTACTCAGAGATTCTCTTCCATTGGCCTTCTGGTTTATAAGGATGTTTATAAGGCACCCAGTGTATTTTTACTTACATCCAGGATTCAAACCCATGATAAGCCAAATGGCTTCCAGCACCGCAGCTCAGTGTCCTACAGCCTGAGCAAACACAGCTGGGTTGAGACCTGACTGAGAACCAGCTCCCTTGCTCCATCATTTCGTCTCTAAATTTTGCTAAGAAAATAGAATTGTTGTTTCTCAATTTTGTCATATTTAAATTGTCAATGTCATAACATACTCACACAGTTGTCACAAGGATTCATCACGAAAATAGGAACAAGACTAAACTTTAGAGAGAGCCTTCCTTGAGTGTCTACTGCTAATATGTGTGGTCCTGAATACTCTGTGCCAAGCCGTCTCCTTGAACTTTAGATACATGATTTTATTTAATTCTCAGCAACTTCATAAATTATGTATTATTTCTTAGTTTTGAAGATTAAGAAAATGAGACAAATGGAAGTTAAATCATTTGATGGAGATCAAACAGAAAATGGGCTGGGAACATGGCAGTTTGGTTCCAGACCCCTTGTACTGTGTAAAGGGTCTGCATATAACACACAATCAATAAGGTTAGGGTGGAAGAAAGCGGGGGGGGGGACACTTCTATTACTATTCAATATTCATTAGGTTTCTTTCTTCTGGAAAAAAAATGCAAGATTTTCTTTGGTCTCTAATTGCTAATGAGTGTGTCATTTTTATGAACGTATGAATGTACTTAAGCCTTCAAAGACTCTCACTTCAGCAAGCTGTTGAACACTAAATGGATGTGACTAGCTACAGGGAAACATGCCTTGCATAATAGGAGTGACTTCTCTATTAAGGAAAACCACGTGTGACTCAGGGTATGATGTGACATTTCTGCTGTATGATTTACAACATGTCTATTCATTTAACTCCTCCTAGCAATTTCAAGACAACATACTCATTTTTTTTTAAAACTTAAAGTGCCCTCGCCTTTTAGTGGTGATTTGACATTTAAAAATATGAAATAATAAGGGCTATTTCCAACTAATTCGCAAAAGTTTGGCTTCTGTTGAGACAAGTACCTGATTTGGAGAAAAGCAGAGACTCTGTCCAGCTGAAGTGAACAGAAAGCAAAAAAAAATTAAATTAAAAAAAAAGTCAAGGTTTCCAATAGGTCTCCCCCCATTTATATGGTCCCAAACCATACTCACTTAGAAACTCAGACCAGAAACATCTTTACTCATTACACTTAGAACTATTTTAATCATCTATGGCAAGCCAAGGGCCACAGCTTAAGGCACTCACGTGACCTGGACCTCTGTTCAAATGTCTTTGGCTATAAGAAAAGTTTGTAAACCAATTTCCAGACTTTGTTAAAAGTGGTTTTAAGAAGAAGGTGGGGGGGAGTACCTTTGATGTTCACTATTTGAAATTAAACATTTGGTTTACATATATGTCATTTCAAGGATTATTAAACTATTACCGGTCACTTACATTGGAGTCCCACATTGCTACAGCTAACTAATACTTTTGTCATTTTTTAACTTTCTCCAGTATAAGCTCACAAAAGTAATATTATAATTAAAAGAACCTTTAAAAATTTCATTTCACCATGTATTCATAATCTTGCATGATTTTATTGTGACAAAAGCAATAAGCAATGCTAAACCAAGGTAAACAGGTTTAGGTCCAAAAACTGCCCTCAAATTCTGTTATGTTCCCCAAATATTGACAATTGAAAAAAAAAAGTGTCCTTGCATGTTTCCTACCTTTTTCTTCCTGTCTTTTAGCTGCTGTAACTTATTATAAAGAACACCAGTTTGAGTGGTTCGGTTCCAGGAGAGTGCCTATTTATTTTCCACACATAGGAGATTTTGTGTGTGTGTGTGTGGTCATGACTGAATCATTCATTAAATGTAGAGTTTAAAGCACAAATCCCATTACAGAGAAATGCAGTTTTTATCCTTCAAATAAAAATGAGGCAAGTTAGCTTTATACGCTACAGCATCCTCTATAGCAGATAAGTTTTTGGAAACAGTTTGCTCTTTGCATTGCAAACCAACTAATGAAGGGCACTTAGAAATCTGAAAAGGGGGACCAGCAGATGGTGTAATGGTTACATAGCTGGATTCCCCCATAGTTAACTATGGTTCAAATTCTGGACCCAGTGGCTTAAACCTCACTCCGTGTGTGTGTGTGTGTGTGTGTGTGTGTGTGTGTATGTGCCCGAGATCCCAAGAGGAGAAAGAAGGAGAAGGGATTGAGAAGTGGCCATCATGCCTAGTGGGTGTGGGGGGGTGGCTGAAGCAGTAATTTCTTGCTTTCTATCTCTCCCTGTCTCTCTGATGAGTGTACGTGCTCTATAGCAAAAATATCTCTAGAAAAAGAGAAATAGATAAAAATAAAGAAATTTGAAAAGTCATTTCCATTTCCACAGGGCTACTTGTATAAAGTACTATTAATAGGCACCTATAAGGGATGTTTTGGGTTTATTTTTTATTTCCATCAATGCTCTACATCATCCCATTTAAATACCAGATAGAAACACAAATAGCATACTTGCTCGGGAAACATGTCTTTAAAAGCTGCTTCCTATTTTTTCAATCCATTCATCTGTTCTTGGACATTTAGGTTGATTCCATGTTTTAGCAATTGTGAATAATGCTGCAATAAACATGGATGTTCAAGTTTTTCTTCTGACCGAGTATTGGCACATATACAATATGGAATACTATTCAGCCATAAGAAACACTGAGACCCTGACATCTGATACCAAATAGATGGATATAGAAAATTCAATGCTAAACGAAGCAACTATACTATGAAAGACAGGCATTGTATGTCCCTGCTTAACATGTACCAAATGCCTGCACTCAATGGTAGAAACTAAATGACTAGAAAGTATAAAATCATAAAGGGCAACTATCTTATAAGTCACATTGGTTCACCCCCCAAAATATTATTTTCTATTCTAATTTTCCTTTTAAGAAAATTTTTAAGGTATTTGCCATAAGGTATGTGTACTCACTGGAGACAGAGACAGCGAGGGGAAAGTGAGAAATCACTCCCAGAGGGGATAGTCATGCCATAATTCCTTCTCCTGCATTCTCCTCTTGGAAATTTGGGCACCTGTGCATATGCTACATGCTGATTTTCTAGTCACCAGATCTCGGACTAAATCTGTGATTGGCCATGTGGGAATCCAGCACTTTAATCACTGCACCACCTGCTGCACCTCCTAGGCTCTCTATTCTTTTTTTTTTTTTTTTTTGGAGAGGTTTTCTCTATAGGGCGTGTGCACTCTCCAGACAGACAGAGAGAGACATAGAGACAGAAAGCGAGAAATCACCCCCCAGGGGGGATGGTCACGCCGCAATCCCTTCTCCTCCATTCTCCTCTCAGGATCTTGGGAACGCACGCACATGCGCCCGGTGTGAGTTTTAAGCCACCGGGTCCGGGACGCAAACCGCGGTCCACTACGTGGGAGTCCAGCAACATAGCCATTACACTAACTGCTGGTTTCCATAGACTTTCTATTCTAATTTCTTTTTTTTTAAGAGAGATTTTTTGCTATAGGATGCATGTGGTCACCAGAGAGACAAAAAAGCAAATCACTCCCCAAGGGGGATGCTCATGCCACAATCCCTTCTCCTCCATTTTTCTCCTGGGATCTTGGACACATACTCACACATGCCCAGAGTGAGTTTCAAGCTGCTGGGCCCAGGATGGGAATTGTGGTCGACCACGTGAGAGTTCAGCGACGTAAGCACTATGCCATCTACTGGTCTCACTACTCTAATTTTCTAACCTGTGAAAAATAGTATGAAACTAATACAGCCACAGAAACAGTGGTCATATAAAAAATGGTAATGTTATCTAATTTTTTATTTTTTATTTTTAGGTTTTTACCATTGAGTGTATGTGCTTGCCAGAGAGAGAAAGGGAAAGCAAGAAATTATCCCTAGTGGGGATGGTCACACCACAATCCCTTCTCCTTCATTTTCCTTTTCAGATTTTGGGTGTGCATGCACATGTACCCAACGTGATTAAGTTGCCAGGTTTGGGACTTGAAGTAGGATCGACCCTGTGGAAGTGTGGTACTTAAACCACCATGCCACCTGCTGGGCCTGTTTTTAATATTTAATTTCAACTTTGTTTTAAACTACGTATGACATGTGTAAAGGTAAATGAGCATATCAACATAAATATCAGAGCTGGAAGAATTTTGTTTGTTTCTTGGTTTTACCAAAATGAACAACTCATAAACAACAAAAGTAGCATGTTATCTACATTCTAGAAAACTTTGGACCCTCTTCTATATATATTATAATACACAAAAAAGTAAAAACATTTCTGACTTTCATAGATTTATTCACCTAGTTTAGAACTTGATGTAGTAGAATTATGCAATATGTACCTTTTTGAGTCCAATGTCTTTCACTTAAATATTATGATTGTGAGCTCTGTCCTTGACTTTACAATATTATCTTCATTTAATTGCTACATTGTCTTATAATGTATAAATATACATTACCATTTATTTATTCATCTGCTATTAATGAACATTAGGTTGTTTCCAAATTGCAACTATTTTGAATAATGCTGTTATGATAATTTTTATGGCTGTAACATGAGGTACAATTGGGTGAACATATGCACAGATATAGAAGGTAGAAATGAAACAGCTAGGGCACATAATATATGAATATGCAGTGTCAGTTAACACCCACTTTCCAAACGTATTCTAATCAGCAGCAGAAGACAGTTCCAAATCTGCAATATCTTTGACAAGTCAATCTGTCAATGATTCATTTGATTTTGTGTTTGTTTTTCTTTTATTTTCATTTTCCAGGTGGATATAAATTGACATTTTTGTTTAATTTCATTAATTACATTTTTATTTAATTTCATTAATTACATTTGATCTTAGAAACATTTCCTTTGATTACTGGCCACCTTTATAAATTCTTTGGAAAAATGTCTATTTAAAAAGCCTCTTTTTTAAAACCGTGTCTTCTTTCTTTTCTTGATTTATGGGTTATATTTTCTAATAATTATTATTCTTATTTTAACTTTTGAGAGTGGGCATATGCATTCACTGGAGGGAGAGCAAGAGAGAAACTGAGAAAGCACCCCCATGGAGATGATCATGCCATAATCAATCCCTTCTCCTCCATGTCTTCCTCCTTTTGGGATTTGGGCACACACACACACAGGCACTGTCAGCCACATAGGATTGGCCACCTTAGCCTCCATGACACCAGCTGGCCCTTGTCAAAATACTGATGATTTCATTCAAAACATAAAGGTTTAAGTTTTGATAAAGTCCAATTTCTCTGTTATTTTTATTCTGTCGTTTTCATTTAGAATCATATCTAAAAACATCATTGGCTAAAACGACATTCTTAGTACATATGCCTATGATTTCTTCCATGATTTTTATAGTTTCAGCTCTTACCTTTAGGGGTGTGATCCTTTTTGTTCTTATTTTTGTATATATGCAAGGAAAGTATACAACTTCCTTTTTTATCTTGTGACTATCCAGTTGCCTTGTCACCAGTTTTTTTTTTTTAATAATAATTATTTATTTAATTTTATTTATTCATTCATTTATATTAATTTGACCAGAGAGAGATACACACAGAGAGAGAGAGAAAGTAAGAAAGCAAGCCACCAGGTCCGGTACTCGAACTGCAGTCTGCCATGTGGGAGTGTCCAGCACCTTAACCACCACGCCACCTGCTGGTCCCCTGTCGCCAGTTTTTGAAATTACATTTGTGTCTTCTTTGCAATTTACAATTTAGTAGAAAATAACTTTACTGTAATTAAGAGTTTCTTTCTGGATTTTCAGTATATATATATATAAAACATCAGTATTAGTACCACTATCCCACTATCATGCTGTTTTGATTACATGATCTGCAGTAAGGTTTTTTTGGTTTTTTTTTTTTTTTTTTTTTTTTGGGGTTTTTTCTTTAGGGGACATGACAGACAGACAGATACAGAGAGACAGAAAGCGAGAAATCACCCCCCAGAGGGGATGGCCACGCCACAATCCCTTCTCCTCCATTCTTCTCTCGGGATCTTGGCTCTCGGGATCTTGGGCACGCACGCACATGCGCGCAAGTGTGAGTTTTAAGCCACTGGGTACGGAATGCGAACTGCGGTCGACTACATGGGAGTCCAGCAACATAGCCATTACCCTAACTGCTGGTCCCTGCAGTAAGTTTTGAAATCAAGAAGTATAAGTCCTCCAAATTTCCCACCGAAGATTCTTTCAGCTAATCTGAGGTCCCTTACATTTCTATATGAATTTTAGAGCATGCATGTCAATTTCTGCAAACTAACAGCTGAGCATTTGGTTGGGACTACATTAATTCTGTATAACTACTCAAGGAGTAAAACCACAGTAGTTTAAGCCATCTATTACATGTGGAAAGGTAAATAAACATATCAAAGTATAACAATAATAGTTTTCTTTTTTTTTTCATTTTTTAGTGAATACCTTATTAGTTTCTGTAATCGAACCCATGTCGGTAAGACCTTACATATTTAGAAATAGTAGTTTTCTAACTGAGATACCTTTCTATATATGCTAGTTCTTTAATTTCTTTCTTTAATTTCTATACTTCTAGTACTTCAATTTCTTTAAACAATGTACTAGTTTTGCAATTTTTTTGTTAATGCTAATACAATTAGTAATGGCATTATTTATATGGAGATTTCACATTGCTAAGATATTGAAATGTACTTGATTTTTAAAATAGTTATATTTCCTGCACATTTGATGAATTCATTTATTAGATCTAATAATTTTTTGTCTATTCTTTGATTTTTTCTAAATATGTACTTAAAAGGAATATGATAAGAGAAATAGTTTTACTTCTTTTTTAGTCTAGATGATATTATTTATTTATTTTTCTTGCCTGATTAACTCAGTTGTAACTTCTGGGTCAATATTGAGTAATGTGGCACAAGCAGATATTTTGTCTTGTTCATAATCTTTAGGCATTTAAAAAAAATTTTCCCCCTTATATTTGATGTTAGCTGTTGGGTTTTTCTTTTAATATATGTTCTTTATCTGCCTGAGGAGATTTCCTTTTACTTCCAGTGATTTTCATTATGAAAAGACGTTAATTTTGTCAAATGCTTTTACTGCAACTACTGACGTTATCATGAATTTGTTGTTTATTCTATCAGTGGAGGGTATCATATTGATTGATTTTGATATGCTGAACCAAGTTTGCCATCCTGAAAAAATTCCCCTGGGCCATGGTGTATAAATCATTTTACACCTTAGCAAATGTCATTTGCTTATGTTTCGTTGAGAAATTATGTGCCTATAATTTGTTCTTCTGAAGATTATAAATCTTTTTTTTTATTTTTACCATAAGGTGCATGCACTCACCAGAAAGAGAGAAAAAGAGACAGAGAGGGAAAGTGAGAAATCCCCCCCAAGTGAAGATGGCCATGCCACAATTTTTTCTACTTTATTCTCCTCTCAGAATTTTGAACAAACGCACAAACGTAACTGGTGTGATTTTCAAGCTGCCAGGACTGGGACTCCACTAATGGTCAGTCATGTGGGAGTCCAGTGCCTTCATCACCACTCTACCTGCTGGCCCCTATAAATCTGATTCTTAAGTGTCAGAATAATGAAGATCTACTAGAATAAGTTTTGAAGTACCCCTCCCTCTATTATTTTTTGGTATAGTTAGTGAATCGATATTAAAAATTTAAATGTTCATTAGAATTCACCATTGAAACCCTTGTGAGCTGGGCTTATATTTGGGGGATTTTTTTTTTAAAGAGGTTTTTGCCATAGGGTGTGTGAGCTCACCAGAAAGACAAAGAGAGAGAGAAAGCAAGAAATCACCCCCCAGGGGAGATGACCATGCCACCATCCCTTCTCCTCCATTCTCCTCTCAGGATCTTGGGAATGCACGCACACGTGCCCGGCGTGAGTTTAAGCCACTGGGTCCGGGACTCGAACTGTGTTTGATTACATAGGAATCCAGTGACATAGACATTACGCTAACTGCTGGTCCTGGGATTATTATTATTTTTTTTAATAAAAAAATGTCACTTTGGAAAACAGTTTGAAGTCCCTCAGAATATTAAAAATAAAATTACCTACCATATTAGCCAGCAACCCACTTCTACTACATATTGAAAAAAATTAAAACAAAATTCTTTTTTTTTTTCCTTGAGAGATGTTTTGGCTATAGAGCATGTGTGCTTGCCAGAAAGACTGAGAGAGACAAAGAAACAGAAAGCGAGAAATCATCCCCAGGGGGGATGACCACACCACCATCCCTTCTCTTCCATTCAGCTCTCAGGACCTTGTGCACGCACGCATACATGCCCTTTGTGAGTTTAAGCCACCGGGTCTGGGATTTTAACCGTGGTCAACTACATGGGAGTCCAGTGCCATAGCCATTACACCAAATGCTAGTCCCCAAACAAAATTCTCAAAGCAATATCCACTCCCCCATATTCACTGCAGAATTAGTCCCAATAGCCAAGATATGAGAACAATTCAAATGTCTATTGACAAGCAAAGAAAATGTGTATGTATAGACAATGAAATATTATTCAGTCTTTGAAAGAAAGAAAATCCTATTTCTGACAATGTGACTGAAACTTGAGTATATTATATTAATCGAAATAGCCAGTCACAGAAGGACAAACACTGCAAGACTCTACTTAGATAAGGCATCTAAAATAGTCAAACTCTTAGAAGCAGAGACTACAGTAGTGGTTGACATGGGTGGGAAATGGGGAAAATTGGGAATTATTGCTCAGTTGTTAGAAATTTTCAAATATATGTGAATAATGAGTTCTAGAGCTATGTTGTAAAATATAATATTTGTATTTAACAACACTTAGTGCTAATAATTTTTGCAAACACTAGGAAAAGGCTGTTTGTACCGAAAAATCTGAGTCAGGTCAGCTAAACACAATCTCTGTAAGTAATGTGCTCTGTAGAACCACAGGACAGGTCAAATGTTGCTCTTCCTTGGGAATGAGATTGTGGTAGAGTTCCAGGCACTTCTTATTTTCCGTTGGCTGCCAGGCTGCTGGTTATCAGCCTGGACTGATATTTCAGGGTAATATGCATAATAGTGGCAGGAGCAAGGATGGGTCTGGTGTAAGTTAAAACATCACAAAACCTGTTGCTCTTACTGAAACGCTTATTCTTGCTTTTTGTTCTTCTTCCTTCTTCCTCCTCCTCCTCCTCCTCCTCTTTCTTCTTCTTCTTTCTTCTTTTCCTGCTGCTGCTGCTGCTGCTGCTGCTTCCTTAATATTTATTCCCTGGGTTGTTCCAAGAATTTGGTTAATATTCTTAAGTTCTGAAAAAGTGGAATCTGATATTTTGGGCAATTTACTCGTTGTTTTTAGGGAAAAAGTACATTTAAGTAGCTCTTACTCTTATGTCACACTCTATCATTTTTTAAAAGAGTAGTTCCATTTTCCTTGTGGGACTTTAATATGTCATTATCGTCATGTTAAATGATTCAACAAAAATATTTATTTTTTCTTTATTCTTGGTATTTTCCTTTTTTAAAAAAAAAATACAGCTACTAGCAGTTTTCTCTTTCTGTTTAGCTTTCAGCAGTTCAGAAAGTATGTTCCTAAATAGTTTTTGTTCTTGCTAATTTGTGTTCTCCTATTTATCTTGCTTGGTTTTCTCTGATATTCTTGATTCCATGGTTGCTGTTACTCATTAAATTTGAAATGTCTTGATCATTATTTCTTCAATATTTATTCTGCCTTTTTCTCTCCTTCTTTCTGGAATACCAGTGATGCTTATTTTAAACAGCTTGATATTTCCCCAAATCCCTTACATGTTCTATTATATGTTTTCCTGTTTTTCTCCTTCAATTTTAGTTCAGATGTATCTGGTTGATTTATCTTCAAATTCTCCTGATCCTTCTGGGGAAAGGATGATTGCGTTTAAAATGTAGAGAGAAAGTGACATTCTCAACAGGAGGAGACAATAGTTCAGATGCTGAGTAAGGGGAAGGGAGGGAGACTATGTTTATTTGTATTTTATAATCACCCTTAGAGCATTCCTCAGAAAGAAACCTGCTCTCAGTGTCATTCTCCCAGTCTATTTTTAGTACTTTTAACTGATTGCCTGATCTACCAGACCCTGACAGCTCCAGACAAGATTTTATTGGCATTTTCCTTATTTTATAGATAAATTATTAAAACAGAGAAAATGCGCTGAACTTCTCCACCTTCAACAAAAAACACCAGTAAATATCTGTAGACACCTTGCTCACTCACATCGCCATAGTCAGCACTCAGTCGTTTTCAGGGGCAGATGATGCTTCTCTGCTGGTGGCTTACTTTTTGTTTTAATAAGAATTAGATCAATCATTAATGCTTAAGCTGGAAAACGACAGCTTATTAGCTTTCTAGGAGGCTACATTGGAAGCATTCTTGATCTCCATTCCTTTCTATGGATAAAAGTTCTTATGTGCGAGACTTCAAAATTTTAATACAGTATTTCTTTCTAAGAAAACCATGGATGTAGTAGAAATTTTGCTTTCTGTTTAGTAAACATGAACTAACTTAAACCCTCCCAAAATGCAGTGACTTACAACTTAGTGGTAGATTTGAAAAATCTTCATATATTTTATAAAACACTATGGTAGATCATGCAGACAGTGAATATCATTTCAAAATGAGTCTTTCTTGATTATTGGAAATACTTCCCCGATGGATAATTGATACATTATTTATGTACTCCTCAGAGGCAGTTATCTCTAAAACATGTGTCAACAGATTAGAAAGCTGGTATGAAATTTATCTCTGCCTTTAACTGAAGTGATAAATTATACTGCATTGGCCCTGAAAGGCATTCTGTTCTGTCTGCACTCACTGGTCATAGTTGTTATGGATGATTGCTTGAGACTTGTTCATCATAGGCCAAGGTAGCGTCTGTGTGATCACTAATACTTCGTTCTATGTCTGGACAAATGACTAGTCAAGTGGAAATGTCAGTACTGAAACTTACGGAGAAAGACACCAGGCTTTCTAAGTTAAAATCGTATTTGTTTGTTGACTATGTCTGGTACCATAGAAATGTCTGGTACATTTGTTTATACTTAAGGTCATCCTCACTAGGCTTCTTAGAATCTTAATGAAAATACCCTTAATTAAATGTTGTATGTGACAATGGAACACATTTCATTCTATCCTCTATAGGTCAGATTAATTGAAGAGGCTGATAAAGTTGCATGCTTATGGGAAAATTCACTAGAATTCAAGACATTGCCAAAATAAAGGCTAGATACTGGGAGAAGGCAATTCCCCTGTGGTCTCTCATGTTTCTGTGTGTATTGTGTGGGAAGCACGGATGGTTCTTTCGTTCCAGACTATGTTTTTAATTACATTGATATCAAAGACAGCTTTGCAAAATAGAAGGAGTATCTCCTTCATGATCAAAGTGCAAGGGACAGATGGCTGCATAGTAGCAACATGTAATACTCTGTGAGGTAAACACACATGGGAAGGTTCAAATCCAGAGTTCTTCCTAAACATCCTGGACACCAGTCTACTCATAACCCAGGGATGGCAGTGTCAGGATCCTGGTAAGCCCACATGGGAAGGTTCAGATCCAGAGTGCTTCCTGAACATACTGGACACCTGTCAAGTCAATCCAGGGATCACAGTGTCAGGACACTGGGCGGAGTGGGGTGGGGTGGGGAGGTGGGCGGTGGTCCTCTCTCTCTCTTTCTCTCCCTCTCTCTTCCTATCTCTCATTCATAGAAGAAGTGTTTTTTAAAAAAAATTTAGAAAGAATAAAGTGCAGACGTAACTTTGTGGCTAGTACAATAATGATTTCTTTTCTCAGAGCAATGGGTAAATCTAATTATTGGTCACTATAAAAAAAAGTTAAGGTTCCTTACACTTAGATTTACTATCCTGTGGGACCAGCAGTTAGCGTAATGGCTATGTCACTGGACAGAAATCAGGGTTCTGGCAAAGTGAGCCCAAGAACACACTCACAAAGTAAAAGTAAAAATTTATAGACAACAGGGAACCAGCAGTTAGCGTAATGGCTATGTTGCTGAACTCCCATGTAGTCGACCACGGTTTGAGTCCTGGACCCGGTGGCTTAAACTCATGCTGGGCGCGTGTGTGTGCGTGCCCAAGATCCCAAGAGAAGAATAGAGGAGAAGGGATTGTGGCTTGGTCATCCCCCCTGAGGGGTGATTTCTTGGTTTCTATCTTTTCGTCTCTCCCTGTCTGTCTGGTGAGGGCACGCGCCCTATAGCACAAACAAAACAAAACAAAACAGAAAACAAAACCTCTCCAAAAAAAAGAAAAAAAAATATTTACTATCCTGTAACACATATCACTGCATATTGCAGATTTTATCACATATGAAGGTGGGAATTGCTACAGGACAAGTTAATCCATTTCTTAACAAATATGTGGCCTGAAGGAAAAAAAAAATAGATCCTTAAAGTAAAAAACAAAAACAAAATGAAAACAAGATGTATCAACTAAATGCAACATATGAATCTCGATCAATTTTCATGAATAATCTTTTTTTTAATTCTTTTTTTGGAGAGGTTTTTGTTATAGGGCGCATGCACTCGCCAGACAGACAGAGAGAGACAGAGAGACAGAAAGCAAGAAATCACCCCCAGGGGAGATGGCCACGCCGCAATTTCTTCTCCTCCATTCTCCTCTCAGGATCTTGGGCATGCACGCACACGTACCCGGTATGAGTTTAAGCCACTGGGTCCAGGACTTGAACTGTGGTCAACTATGTGAGAGTCCAGCAACAGAGCCATTATGCTAACTGCTGGTCCCCATGAATAATCATTTTGATATATTTTTGACACAGATAGTGACATTAGCATTTCAACTGTGCATTATATACTATGAAGTTGTTAATTGCATTAATTGGGGTAACTAAATTAAAATTGTATATAAAAATAAATGTCTATCTGTTCGAAATACAAACTAAAATAGGGACCAGCAGATGGTGTAATGGTTACATTACTGGACTCCCATGTAGTTTACCACAGTTTGAATCCCAGACCCGGTGGCTTAAGACACTCTAGGTACATGTGCGTGCATGCCCAACATCCCAAGAGGAGAATGGAGGAGAAGAGATTGCGGCATGGCCATTAGCCCTGGGGAATGGGATGAATTCTCGCTTTCTATCTCTCTGGCAAGCACATACACACTTTAGGAAATACTCTCTTACAAAAAAAATAAAAAAAGAAGAAGGAAAGAAACACAAAGTATAAAATATTTTGGAAATTGCTTTATTCTACTACAGACACACACAAAGCAACATGAGAGAGAAGATATATTTGAAAAGAACAAATATTTTTCATTCTTAAAACTGTAGAATAACCCATAGATAGTGTAGCAGTTATGTCACTGGACTCCCACATGACCGACTGTGGTTCAAGTCCCAGACCTGGTGACTTGAAAATCATTCGAGGCATGTGTGCATGTGCGCCCCAGATCTGGAAGAACAGAGAAGGGACTGTGGCATAGCTATCCCCTTTGTAAGGTGATTTCTCACTTTCCATCTCACTGTCTCTGTCTGGAGAGTGCACATGCCCTGAGGCAAAAACCTCTTGAAAAAAAAAAACACTTGGTAATGATTACACGGGGATGACATATTATCTCTCTGAATAAAATAAAAAGGAATATGAATTCTATACGGTGTAAAATTTTTGGATTCAAATTCTAGGCCCACCACTTCCTAGCAGTGTAAACTTTAAAAAATTTCTTACTTTTCTTTCTCCAATTTCATGAGGTGAAAATAGAAATAGTTCAGGGGACTTCAATACATTTATAAAGATATGTATTATGAATTTTTAAAAAATTGCTAGATAATAAACTCACACTTTTATCCCATTTTTCCTATGAACTATTTGAAGCTTCCTGGTATGAGTTCCTACCTCAAAGATTTGCTATGAGTTTTAAATGTATTGTTTTTTTTTTTTGTACTTAGAATAATGCCTTACAATATATGTTACTTAAATACTGAAATACAAATATTGCCAAATAGCAATATTGTTTAGAAAAAGACTTCTGCCCCAGAATTACCTTTCGAGGAATTAATAATATTTACTACAGAATAAATATATCTAATATTAATCACATAAATAGTTTACTTCTGAAATGAAAAATTTGACTTAATTTATATATATTGGTCTCTTGCTTTTAACCCTAGAATGGAAATGAGGGCATTTTAGAAAATTTCATTCTAATTCAAGATCTTCCAGCATTTCCACGACTTCCACTGCATGCAATAAATCTAGGAAGTGGTTTAAAAATTCCTTTTTACTTACATCCAAGTTGAAAAATCATTTCGCTTTTCCTCCAGGTCTGAATAAATATAGATCATTTTTTCTGCTTACAAGAAAAAAATCCCCAGGAAGAAATGAAGATATTTTCTTCACCAAAATATGCATTCAGAATCATAGCCCCCGTACATGCCTAGCAGATAGACAGCATTCCATTAATCAACCATCAATCAACCAATCAATAATATTTTTTAAATGAATTACTTAATAGAATTCAAATATTTTCTGACTCTAGCTTGGCACTGGTAAAATTGCCTGCTCCATAAAATTCCCCTGTGAATTCATAATAGAGAATAGAATTCACAGCAAGAAAATCGCATTATCTACTTCCCCCTCCCCCAGTAAGTTGAAAGTGGTTCTTATATCTACTTCTGCCAGAGAACTGTATTCCTCAGTCACTGCTGAATGCCCTTGCCTCAGACAGACTTCACAGACAGAGGGTAATTTACGTTTCTCAATAAAATATACATGTTCAATGGTTTAGAGGAAAGAAAAGTCTCATCTACTTGTTCTTTCCAAATACATCCCCACAAACTCACCACAGTTATACTGGTTTTCTCTAAATATGAGAATGGAAAGTCCTGGAAGAGAGATCCCATTTGCTAAGCTAAATGATGTGGTAGTTTTACAATTCAAGTGACTGAGGTGCTTCACTTCACATTTTCTCAATTAGGATAATAAACACTGGAACCAGTGAATGGTGGTTAAGAGCTACTGGAGAAAATTAAATAAAAAGAAAATGGATGAGAATACTTTTCAGAAAGAACAAGTCTATTTAAGTTATATAACAAATACAGCAAACAAAAACTTCAGGGAAAATTTTCGGATGACATAAAATGTATATGGCTTTCATATTAATCACCTCAACAATAACTAAATTATAGAAAGGTATACCAAATTTTGAAGTCATCCTGTAATCCTATTTTAAATGAATGACCCGAATTTTTGTTGGCATAGTTGTCTGTATAAAATTGGAGAATAATTAAAAGTGACCATTGTGACTTTTGGTGATCTGATATATAAGTTAATATATATTAATTTGATAATATGTATTAATATGATTTATAATTGCTGTAAATACTAATTAATACTGCATTCATATCTGCTTTAAGTTGCTTAGTAAGATTTACCTGTGATATCCATTGTGACATTTGACAATTTGATATACAATTACTATAAATATCAATAAGTACTGCATTTATATCTGCTTTACGTTACATAGTAAAATTCACTTGTAGTATCATATCATTTTATACACGATTGTTTTGTTTGAGAACAAAAGGTCTCTGCAGTGTCCGTGAAGATAAAATGCCATACAGATGACGCAAGGGCTAAGGAGCATCCATCTGCAACTCAGTCAAAACTCTGTGTGTATCTTTGACTCCCGGTAAGCTTCACTAATAGTCTGTTCTGCCTGGGCCTAAGCGAAGAAGAGAAAACAACCCCACCTCACTTCCCAAGCCCTTTACCGCCATCCCTGAGATCCTCGTTTCCTCCCTTCACCTCTGCCCTGGAACAAGTGGACAACCCACTGCAAGATCCATTTCAGGTCCTGCTGCTAGAGCCTCACCTTGACCCTGAGGCTGTGGAGTAGATTCTGAGGCACCAGCCATTATCTGCCATCCTCCTGCTTATCAGAGGTCCGGGAGAATCAGATCCCCGCCCCATTGTTCTTAAGTCCACCTGGGCTTTGTATCCAGGGCAACGGAAGAAATTGACAAATGCCACATCCACAATAAAAAGCTCCAGATTATTGTTTAACATCACCTGGGGAAACTGCAGCAAGAAGGGGAGCCTGAGGGAGCCGCCAAGAGCACAGGGACTTAAGGGTCCTGCCTACCTGGGATCACAGTCTGAGGAGCAGAATCTTGAGGTCACAGAGCCAGCCCTGTCCCCCCCACACTGATTAATTTTTTAAAATATCAATTTGACTCTTTATTTTTGGATTCAATTATTTGATTATGAAATGTGATTAATAGATATTAATTATACTACTATGTTTTTTTATACTACCTTATTCTTTTTTTATTTTATTCTTCTACTATTTCATCTCTTCCTCTTTGATTTTTCAATTGTTGTTTTTTTAAAATAAATAATATTTTCCTGTTGTGTGTTTTAACTCAGGAGGGATATTTCTTCTTTATGCTCACAAAAGTACCAAACATTGTTCTGAAAACTGGAAAAATAGGGATCCTGAATTAGATATTTATTTCAGTAGTAAACAGATGTGGTATTCCCTCTCTCTCTCTTTTTTTTTTTAAGAATTATATATGCATTTATTTAATTCCATTTTTTTTATCATTGTTTTTAATTTGAACAGAGAGAGAGAGAAAAGGAAAGTGAGAAAGGAAGCTATCAGGTCCAGGACTTGAACAAGGGTTGGCCATGTGGGAGTCCAGTGCCTCCAACCACCACACCACCTGCCAGCCCCTTCCCTCTCTTTTTTGATTATATATATGTAGCACAGCTTTTTTTTTTTTTTAGCTTAATAAGGCAATTTTCCCCTTATTTTAATTTTATAAATATGTACTTACTCTTCATCATCAGTGTGATTCTTGACAACAGAAAGAAATCCCTTTCTCCTATGTAGGTTGATAGGGCCAGTTGACAGGACATGATTCCAGGAACCCTTTCTGGACTATTTTTAAGCTTCCAAGCAAATCTTCTAACATTACTTGATTCTCTGAACACTCACAAATAGTGTGAAAACTACAGTCTACTAGCAACCAGAACTGCACTGCTTTATCTTCAATTAATTTTCTAGTTGTATTTCCAACAAAAGAATGTTTTCCCTCCATTTCTTCTTTTAACTCCCACGTATCCCTTTTTTTTACAGAAATATGCTCACTCTAAAGGACATCAAAAGATGCCTAGCCAAACAAACAAAAAACTGATGGTTCAGAGAGCAAAACAACAAAATCCTAAAATGTAGATTACGAGTCGTCCAGCTTTTTCATTGTTACATTTTCTGAGTCCCTAAAATGGACAACAGAGGGTGAAAGAGAATGCATGATTCTTGTTTTACCTTTTTTAGCTGGTCAAAATTTATTTTAAAAACACAGGCATATGAGGCCAAGAGTTGAAGCCTATATACGTTTTGTTAAAAACCTGACTCCATTTGCCTTTATATCTATAGTCCACAATTTGCTTACTAAATCATCTAAAACCCTAGTTTGGGCAATATAGCAATTTATTTATTTATATTTATGGTCATTTTAGGTAGAGAAAATAGAGAGGAATCTAATCATATTATTCGAATCATAATACTTCTTTTAATTCAATAAAAATATTGTCTTAGTATTTTGATAACCTGTTAGAGTGATTATTAGTTGAAAGTATTGGAGAGAAATTTAGTAAAATCTATTACATCCTTATTTTATATATTTGCTGCCACAATAACTTCATTTTAATACTAGATAGACATACAGTCAAAGAAGTATGCAGTAGTTCATATTCATTGGTATTAAGAGCATCACTTGAAATTGAGGCATACCACAGAAAAAGTAAAAAAAATCTATCAATTGAGAACTAAATAAATATTAAGTAGCTCTTTTTTTTTTTTTTTGGAGAGATTTTCACTGTAGGGCGCGTGCGCTCGCCAGACAGACAGAGAGAGACATAGAGACAGAAAGCGAGAAATCACCCCCCAGGGGGGATGTTTAATAAAATTAGCTACATCTATTTGTATTGACCTATAAATTTCTGAAACTTCTATTGTAAATGGAAAAGGATTTAGAGAATATACACACTATTTTTCCATTTTTTCAAATAATGTCAATAATGTGTATACATATATGTGTAGTATTTATGAAATATATGTATATTTCTTGGTAAATTTATTTAACTCAAATATGTAACAGAAGGATTGTGAAGAAGCAATGCTATAATTTGGGGTCTTGTTTAAGAACTTTTTGCCTACCCCCAATGTCTCACAGAGTGTCCCCAGTGTTTTCCACCAGTACTTTCAGTGTTTGTGGTCTTAGGTTTAGATCTTCAATCCACTTTGAATTGATTTTTGTTAATGGTGGCATATAGGGTTTCAGATTCATCTTTCTGCAGGTGCATGCTCAGTTTTTCCAGCAGCATTTGCTAAAAAGCTTTTCCTTTTCCCACTGGATTGACCCACTCTTTGTCAAAGATCATTTGGCTGTACGTTTGGGGGTCTATTTCTGGGGCCTCTACTCTGTTCCATTGGTCCTCATGTCTGTTTTTGTGCCAATATCATGCTGTTTTGATTATAACAGCTTTGTAATATATCTTGGGATCAGGAAGTGAGATGCCACCCACTCCACTCTTCTTGCACAGGATGGCTGTGTTTTGGCAATACGGGGTCTTTCATGATTCTAGACAAGTTCTATGATTGTCTTTTCTAGATCTGTGAAGAGTATCTCTTGAAATTTTATTGGAATTGCATTAGACATGTAGATAAATTTGGGTAGGATTGCTATTTTGATTATATTAATTCTGCCAATCCAGGAACATGGTAAGTCTTCATTTTTTTGTGTGTCCTTTTCAATGTCATTTTTAATTTTTTTTTTTTTTGATTAGCTTTTGCTACTGGGCGCGTGTGCTCACCAGAAAGGCAGAGAGAAACAGAGAGATAGAAAGCGAGAAATCACCCCCCAGGGGGGATGGCCACACTGCAATTCCTTCTCCTCCATTCTTCTCTTGGGCACACACACACATAAACCTGGCATGAGTTCAAGCCACCGGGTCTGGGACTTAAACCGCTGTCGACTACGTGGGAGTCCAGCGACATAGCCATTATGCCAACTGCTGGTCACTTCAATTTCCTTTTTAAGGTTTTCATAGTTTTCCTCATAGAGGTCTTTGACAACTTTGATTAGTTTTATTCCTAAGTATCTTACACTTCTTGTGGCTATGGTAAATGAGATTACTTTCTTCAGTTCAGTCTCTGTCTGCTTGTTTTTTGTATACAGAAATGCTAGAGATTTTTGTAGGTTATTTTTGTATCCTACCACTTTACTGTATGTATTTATTACTTTGAGAAGTTTTCTCATAGAAGACCCAGATACATATTGGGTCTTCTATGTATACAATCATGCCATCTGCAAACAAAGATAATTTCAGCTCTTCTTTCCAATGCCTTTTATTTCCTTCTCTTATCTGATCACACTGACTAGAACTTCCAGTACTACATTGAGTAGGAGTAGAGAAAGTGGGCAGCCTTGTCCCGTACCAGCTTTTAGTGGAAAAGCTTTCAGCTTTTCCCTATTCAATATACTGTTAGCTAAAGGTTTTTCATAGATGGCTTTTTTAATGCTGAGAAATTATCTTTCTATGCCAATTTTCCTGAGAGTCTTATATCATAAAGGAATTTTGTATTTTGTCAAATACTTTTTCTGCATCAATTGTGATGATAATGTGTTTTTTTTAATCTTTCTTTCTGTTAATATACGCATCAATTGTGATGATAATGTGTTTTTTTTTAATCTTTCTTTCTGTTAATATAGTATATTGCATTTATGGTTTTGCATATGTTGAGCCACCTTTGCATCCCTGGATATTGCACCCTTGCCTACCTGGTCGTGATGAATAACCTTTTTTTATATGCTGTTGAGTACAGTTAGCCAAGTATTTTGTTGAGAATTTTTGCATCTCTGTTCATCAGAGATATAGGTCTGTAGTTTTCCTTTTTTGCTGTACCCCTATTCATTTTGGATATGAGGGTAATGGAGGCTTCAAGAATGAATTTGGAAGGGTTCTTTCCTTTTGGATCTCTAGAAACAGTGTAAGTAGAATGGGGTTACCTCTTCTTCAAAAGTTTTATAAAATTCAGCAGTGAAGCCATCAGGACCTAGATTTTTCTTTGTTGGGAGCTTATTTATTACTGATTCAATCTCATTGCTTGTTATAGGTCTATTCAGGCTTTCTATATCTTCCTGTATCAATCTCGATAGATTATATGTGTCCAGGAATTTGTCCATGTCATAGAGGTTTTCTTCTTTGTTAACATATAGTCACTCATAGTAGCCTCTAATGATGTTTGTATTTCTATTATGTCTGTTGTGATGTTGCCTGATTCATTGAAAATTTGTTGTATCTGCTTCTTTCCTCTCTTCTTAATTAGTCTAGCTAATAGTGTGTCAATCTTGTTTATCTTTTCAAAGAACTAGCTTTTGCTTTCATTTGTTTTCTGTATAATTCACTTATTTTATTATTTCATTTATTTGTGCTTGAATCTTTATTATTTCTTTTCTCCTGGCATATTTTGGAATTTTTCTATTTTTGTTTTTCCTATTCCCTGAGGCATGATGTTAGGTTGTCTCTTTGCCACCTTTTCATCTTTTTCTTGTGTGCACTACTTGCTTTGAATTTCGCTCTAATGACTGCTTTTTAAATGTCCGATAAATTACGGAACTTGTGTCCTCTTTATCATTGTTTCTATAAATATTTTGATTTCAGTCTTGATCTCTTCAGTAATCATGAAGTCATTCAGAAGTAGGTTATTTAGTTTCCATGTATTTGTGTATTTTTGAAGGTTTTTCCTGAGATTAATATCAAATTTATTTCCATCATGGCTGGATATAGTTTCTATGCCTTTCAATCTGTAAAGGCTGGTTTTGTGCCCTATCATGTGGTCAATCTTTGAGAAAGTACCATGCAGGGCTGAGAAAAATGTATATTTTGTGTTTTGGGGATGGAAAGTTCTATAGATATCTATCAAATCCATCTGATTTATGGTATCATTTAAGTCCAGAATCTCTTTGCTTATTTTTTATCATTGACCTGTCTAAAGGAGATGATGGGATTTTGAGATCTCCAACAATTATTGTGTTACAGTCTATCTCTTGTTTTAGATCTAGCAGCCTTTCATTTACATGTTTGGGTGCTCCTGAGTTGAGTGAATAGATATTTATAAGCATTTTATCTTCTTGGTGATTTAGTCCTTTTACTACTCTATAATGCCCTACTTTGTCTCTTACCATTTTTGCCTTAAAGCTTATTTTGTCCAAAATCAGTATAGGGACTCCCACTCTTTTTTTGGTTTCCATTTGCATGGAATACCTTTTTCTAGCCCTTCACTTCTAGTCTATGTATGCCTTTATCCATGATATAGGTTTCTTGTAGGCTGCAAATGGAGGGTTTCTCATTTTTATTCCATTTCATCAGTCTTTGTCTCTTGATCAAAGAATTTAATTCATTAACATTCAGTGCTATTATTGGTATTTCCAGACTTGTCCCTACCATTAAGTTGGCCATATACTCGATTGTTTTTGTTCTCTAATTGCTGTCTGTCTGTCTTTAGTTTTCTTGGTATAGTATTCCTTTCAGAATTTCCTTTTTTTTCTTTTTTTTTTTTTTTTTTTTTTTTTTTTCTTTGGGTAAATACACCCCCCCAGAAGAACAAAGACAGAGAGACAGAAAGCGAGAAATCACCTCCACCCCCAGGGGGAATGGCCACGCCGCAATCGCTTCTCCTCCATTCTCCTGTCAGGATCTTGGGCACACATGCACACATGTCAGGCTCTGAGTTTAAGCCACCGGTTCCGCAACTCCAACGGCAGTCGATTGCACAGGGAGCCCAGCGACATAGCCATTATGCTAACTGCTGGTTCCGCTTTCAGAATTTCTTGAAGAGCTGATCTGGAGTTGGTAAACTCGTTCACATTTTGTTTATCTTGGAACGTTTTTATCTTCTGTTCCCATACAAAGTATAATCTCTCCAGGTATAGTATTCTTGGTTGACATTATTTTTCATTTAACACTTTGAAAATATTTCCCCATTCCTTGTTTTCATTGTATTTGATGAGCAGTCCCGTGTTAGCCTGATGAAATAGCCTTTGTAAGTGATTTGTAATTTTTCTCTTGCCAAGCTTAGTATCTTGTCTTTATCTGTGGTTTTGACAATCTAGCTATGATTGCTATGAAGAGGATCTTCTTCGATTGATTCTACTTGGGGTTGTTTGTATTTCTTGGGTCTGGATGTTTGAATGCTTCTCTAGACTTGGCAAGTTTTCTTCCAGAATTTCATGGAATAGATTATTAATGTCTTTATTAGTTTCTTCATCTTCTGGTATATCAATTATTCAGATGTTTGGGCATTTCATGGTACTAGTAATTATTGTATAGTATCCTCAGTTTTCTTGGCTGTTTTCTCAGTACTTTTGGTAATTTTTTCTAGATTGTTGGTTTTGGCTTCTACTTCTGAGATTTGACCTTCTGTGTGGTCTAACTGCTTTTAATACTTTTGAGGGAGGTTTTGGTTTCCTGTATTACTGCCTTCATATCTAACAGTTCTGTTTGATTCTTTCTTATGGTGTTCAATTCTTCTTTTATGTCACGGAAGTACTTCTTCTTCTCTTGGAGCTCAATGTCTCTTTTCTCTTTCATCTCATAGAGCTTTGTTACTATGAATGTTCTAAATTCTTTTTCTGATATTTTGGTCATATCCTCTAATGTTTCCCTACTTGGAGATGAATTAGAGTGGTCCCCTGAGAATGATGTGTTACTTGATTCTCTCATCCTTGAGGCTCTTTTCCAATTTTTAGTCATTGGTAATGTATTCACTTTTGGTTAATTTGTTGGAGAAGGATTCTGTGTTTCCCTAACTGTGAAATAATTCAGTGCTATTTTCTCCCTTCTACTGTGTCCTCCAGTGTGGGGATCACTGGAGGACTGTTGAAATTAGATTTATGAAAGAGAGTTTCCCTCTTTTTACAACCAGTACAGTGAGGGGCAAAGAATTCTCTAAAACTCTCAATGTTTAGATGTTTAGTTACTATGCACCTAGCCTTCTCTAGACAGTGAGTATGAGTTCAGAAATAAAATAGGAAAATAAGGAAAAGAAAAAGAATGTAGGAAACAGTAATAGAAAGAAAAAGTGAAGAAATAGGAAGAAAAAGATTAAAAGAACTAGAATGAGAGGAGAAAAAAATGTCACAGAAAATAAAGTTTAAAAATGAAAACTATGTGGCACTCAAGCATGCTGCATGATTGTATAGGACAGCAGAGACAGACTTGCCTGGATGGATTCTGACCTGGGTGAGAGGAAGATAAAGTAGCAACTTAAAAGCACTGGAAAGGAGACAGAAAAGATGTTTTTTGTTTGTTTTTTGTTTTTTTCTTTCTCTGAAAAAAAGAGAAAAAAGAAAAAGTTGGAAGGGACAGAAAAAAGCAAGAGGGAGATGCAGATCTTTTTCTACCTGGCTAGTACTGTGTTCTGTGTGTTGGGGTGGCCTATCTGGGAAAGTTTCACGTCTGTGAAGCTGGACCCAGAAAGAACCGTACAGCTGAGATGGACCCGCCTGGATGGATTCTGACCTGGCTAGCACTGGGCTCTGTGTGTGTGTGTGTGTGTGTGTGTGTGTGTGTGTGTGTGTGTGTGGGGGGGGGGGGTGTGTGTGGCCG